>NW_026596125.1:15377980-15438731 GCF_907164565.1 Psammomys obesus
GGACGCGCGCGGGCCCTCGGGCGACACTCGCTAAAAAGTTTCTCCCGCTCTCTCCCCGCGCCGCGCGGCCGCCGCCGTCCCCTCCGCCGCCCCGCCATGTTAGCGGCCAAGAGGCAAGATGGAGGGCTCTTTAAGGGGCCACCGTATCCCGGCTACCCCTTCATCATGATCCCCGACCTGACGAGCCCCTACCTCCCCAACGGATCGCTCTCGCCCACCGCCCGAACCGTAAGTGCCACCGCGCTGCCCGCGCTGCCCGCCCGCCCGCCGGCCCCGCATGCCCTGCCCCTCCCCCGCCCCGCCCCTCCCCCCGCCCCTCCCCCCTCGCGGCCCGAACTCTCCAAACTTTTTCTCTGCCTTTTGTGGACTGGGTTTGTTTGCGCTTCGCCATGTTCTGGCTTTCCTTGTGCTTGCCTCGCGGTCCGGGAGCCTCTCTTCCCCAGGCAGGGCTCAGCTGGGGTGGTGGGTGCCAGTCTGGACTTTTGATTTTTCTCCTTGCTTCTTTTTCTTCCTTCCTTCCTTCCTTCCTTTCCTTCCCTTTCCTCTTTTTTTTTTTTTTTTTTTTTGAGCTCTGATTTTCCCCTCCCCCTCTTGTTGGTGGTGTTTGTTTCTTGTCCCTGGGAAGAGGACTGTGCTGCTCTTTCTTCTCCCTCTCTTCCTTCCCTCTTCTGTGCGTCTTGAGCTTTCCCCAGGTTAACCCCTTGGCTGCCGGCTGGGAGGCCTGGCGGGGCCGCGCGGGTTTCCCGGTGCCTTGGGCTCCAGGCTTGCGGTGCTTGGCCCCGCGTCAGCGTCCGGCTCTGGCCTCAGCCAGTCGTTTCTGTAGCTTCCTAGTGGCGCTCGCAGGCTTGCGGGCCTCTTGGCCCCTTCTTCCACGGGAAAGTCACACTTGCAGGCTCGGCTCCCTCGCAGGCCCGGGGCCCTGGGCGCGCTCTTTCTCTGCAGACCCGGCAGGGCTTGGGTGCCCCACGCTGCTGGCTGCGAGCTGCGCGTGGCGGCGAGGCCCGTGTGCCCGGCTCTCGGGCTTGTGTGTAGTCAGGATGGCCTGTTTTGAGTGGACTTTTCTGTTACGGAAACTCGGTGCCTTCGGATGGGGTGTGAAGGCCTTCCTTTCCCTGACCAGCTCACTGTGGGCCCCTGGGGCGGGGACAGAGGCCAGGGTGAGCTCTTTCAACGAAGTGTAGGAGGCTTGGGGATGCCTCCCTGTCTGGGGATCGGGCGCCCAACTTTGAGGGCCCAGGGCAGCGCGTGGTGCCAGGCTTCCGACCCGACGCTCCCTGCGGCGCACCTCCCGCACTCAACGCGACATTTGTTCCAGCTCATCCCCTCCCCTGGGGCCTCTGCCCCCTGCCCGCGCACTGTCCCCTGCCGCCTCCGCCTCCCCCTTTAAAAGCCTGGATTTCGAATCTTTAGACACACACAAGGCGCGTTTGTGCCAGGCTTCCCGGGGTGTCACTCCGCACCTCTGGTCGCAGTCCCCACCTCGTGTTTACACACACTAGTTTTGTTCTTTTTCGCATATTCAAGGCGGCGATCTAAAAAATGTGCCCACTGTTGAGCAGTGCTGGGAAGGATCAGTCAGATCTACAAGTGTTTTAAAATATTAACTATCAGGTTTGACTTGTTTTTTTTTTTTTTTTTTTACCCCCGCTCTGGCAGAATGGCAAGAGCACGCTAGACCGGTAATTTTTTTTTTTTTTTAAATGCCTAGGTTAGAAACAATCACACCCCCTCCCCTGCCCCCGTGCCTTCCGTGGAAGCCCGGACAGAGGTGCAGCCGGCCTCGGCCAGCAGGGCCCGCGCTTTCCGGAGGCTGCGGGGCGGCCTCCGAAGCCGCGCCTGCTGTTTTTCTTGGTAGCTGGTGGGATCTTAAAGAATCGGTGTGTTAGCAAACTGGACCTAGCAACATTCCAAAGTAATCCTGGGAGTTTCCTCCTCCCCTTTTCGTTAGAACGCAGACCTCCTTCGCGTTACTTTAAAATCCACTTAGCCACCCGAAAGGCCATCAGAATACTGAGCTTTTATGGCAGGCTTGTTGGCTTTCTTGACCCTTTTCAAATTGCACGTCCGTGACCGCTGGCGATCTTGCCATACCACCGCTTCAAACCCACACAGTTGTGTTGTGCTGTAATTAGGAAACAGGGAAATTGTTAAAAGCAAATAAATGATTTCCCGGTGAGACAAGGAAGGTTCCCAACCTAAGGCCCCCTTTGTGGGCTTTGTAGGAATAGACAGCGTCTAGTTATTTTAATTGTGGCCATAGCGGGTGGCCTTGCGCTGTGACAGCAGATCGACTGTGAGAAGGCATTTCTGAACCCAGTAGGCTGTTAGCATTTGCGTGTCAAACATCAGCAGACATGGCTGTGCACACTGCCTCTTTTCACTTTTTCCTTTCGCTTACCTGGGTAAGCTCGTGCTCCGAAATTGAGGTTATTTATTTAGGCTGCTGAACGGAGCCTTGGCAAGGAGCTGAGAGGCGGGCGCGTGTCCCTCTAGATGCCTTTGGAAGCTAGGGCCAGCTTGCAATTCCAGATTCGATAGCCTTCCCGGGGTGGGACCCACAGGCAAACCAGCGTCCTAGGGCTGAAATTCTCAGGGCTGCATAGGGTCTGGTTTTGAATGTTGAGCTGTAAAGACAAATTAGGGGTAAGCTCATTCATTCTTTTCTGTCCCTCCTGGCTGGGTGCTTTTTGCTATATTTTCTGTTAGTTGTGAACAGTACTGGCCAAAGGGCCGAATCCTTTGAAAAATAGACTTTCTGGAACCCTGGTTTCTGCTTTTCTGCCTAAGAATGTAAAGAATTAAGGAGTATCATTAACTTGGCTTTTGATGAATAATATATCATCTCTAGAACAATCTTTTAATTGCCAAAGCCGTAAAGCATGATAGTAATGATTTTACTTTAAACCGACAAAGATTTCCTCAGAACATTAATTTAATCTTTGATACATTAATAAAAATGGCTTATGAAGAGGATACAGGCAGATAGAAAGATACATTAAGGAGAAGTCTAGTCAAGTAGCTGAGAAGGGCTGGAAGTAGCAATATCAAGATTCTGGTAACATTTGTGTTCTAGAGAATACTGTAACAATATTAAAGTTGATAGGAAGGCTTAGTTTTACTTTTTCTTTTTCCTCGGAACGTGCAGGAAATAGGGCTGCAGTGTAGGTCCAGGGCTAGGTGTGAGACGTCATTTTAAGGGTATTCTCACACCTCTCATCTAGGCAAAGTTACTTGCTCTTCAGTGGAGCTCATTGCTACTAAGTTGAGCAGATAAGTAAGCAGCATCTTGAGTTCATTTTTGACCGTGGAATGGAACATTTAAAGGAAACCAAGAGGGAGCCTATTCATTGAGGAGGTTTTATTTAGCCGGGCAACTTCTTTTTTTCTGGCTTGCCGAAAAAATGGATGTTTTTGCCTTACTCAAACAACATAATCCTTCCTGACACAAAAGACTTGAGACCCTGGAGTGTGAAGGGTTAATGTTGGACCTTCCCTGTTGTCTTCCCACCCCCACCTTCACCCCTGATTGTTTTGACAACACTTTTCAAAGTGTGACATTCCAAGCACCTCCATAACAATGTAATATTACTGTAATTACATAGGTCATTACATTTTAAATGGAGAACAATAAAATGCTTATCGCCTTGAGAAAGAACAGGGGCTCTCAGCCTTTTTTAGTATTGATGCTAATTGTTTTCATCTCCTCCAGAAATATTTATGGCA
Source organism: Psammomys obesus (assembly GCF_907164565.1). NCBI lineage: Eukaryota > Metazoa > Chordata > Mammalia > Rodentia > Muridae > Psammomys > Psammomys obesus. The sequence continues at coordinate 15,381,704 of NW_026596125.1, forward strand.
GACATGTTTAGATTTTAATCTCAATGCAGCAAATCTTCTGTGCTCATCTTCAGAAGTTAGGGTTTAATGTCTGGGCTCAGCATTTACCCAGTAAGTCATATTTTAATGATTATAAATTTAATATGCTAGTGCTTTGCAGTTTGTGACTATTATGGCTTCCTGAAGCCCCAGGAATAAATGTAGTATTTGGGCTCATCTAGGAGAAGTGGTTTGGGGAACTTTGCTCCTGTTTTGGGGAAGCCAGCTTTGGCTGTTGTCTTTGCTGGTTCTTGCTTGGAGTTTTCTGCCCCAATTTTCCTCTTCCTGGTACGGATTGCTTTGGGAGTTGCTGCTGGTAGCAAGCTGTGAAAAAGTTACGGGAAGGTTTCCGGAGTGACACCAAGAATGCTGTGCTCTCTGTTAGTGGCCCAGGATGGCTGCAATTCTGCATGCCATTTTTTTTTTTTAATGTTGCTTTAGAGAAAATGCTAGAGAACTGAAATTTAATGGTTATACCAGAAGCTGCATTTTTCAGGATTAGGGTAGAAATCTTTTCAGGATCTGAGTACCTTCTCTCATCCCGCAAGGTGCCCGGGTGCATACAGAAGAAACGGTGTGTGCCACTCTGGGTGAGGCCGTCCAGCCTCCCTCACTTCTGCACAGTGGTAGAGGAGAGGGCATTTGAGAGGATTTTGCGTTTTGTCAGATGTTAGACACAGGGCCTCCCGAATCACATTAAAATGCGCTGTAGAGAAAGGACAGCTGCAAATTTTTGTGTGGACCCGTGTTTAGGACCGTGACTAAAAACTCCCGAGGACCTTTCCCCCAGCTGTCTGGAAGTTATGTGGAAGTTGGTTTATTGGCGGTTAAGTATGGGACAACCTGGATTTAGCAGATGCTTTCTCCTGCACAGGAAGTAGATGACATTGTATTGGGGAGGGGAAGGAGACTAGACAGGGAATGATTTATTCTCTTAAGAAAAAATATTTTTGGAGTTGCCAAATAAGCTTCCAAAGAAGTAGGTGTTGTTAGCTTCTTAGTCTTGGTGGGAGTAGACTCTGATGTCTTTAACCACATTTGTAACTGCTGACACGTGTCAACGTTTTGAGAAGGAGGGCTGACCAGGGTTCCCCAGGGCTTTATTTTGGAGGTGTGTGTGTGTGTGTGTGTGTGTGTGTGTGTGTGTCTGTGTCTTTACGGAGGAGATATTGACAACCATGCAAGTAAACCTTCACCTCAGATTTATAATTGAGCACATTTGTGAAGGAAATGGTTAATTTTACAACCAAAGGCAAACTTGCACCTCAACAGGCCTGCTGAAAGAAATGTGCCCCAGTCCTTTGCTGGCAAGCTCCCCAAGTCATAAATCCACAGGCTTTATTTGCAGCCCATAACACTTATGAATGTTAAGATATTTGACGCCACGTTGCCCTTATGATATTTAAGGTCCGCAGACATTGGCAGTGGCTCAGATTTCTCTCACTAATTATAAGCAATGAGATGGGGGTGTGTGTATCTCAAAAGCTGTCCCCCTCACGCCTCCACCCCACACCTCTGCGGTCCCAGTTGACTGAGACAGGCATCCCCTTCTTTTGGCAGCGGACCTGTTCCCCTAGGCTATTGTTACACGCATTTATACAGAGCGCTTTGGGGGATGGGAACTGAGGGATGTCCACTCCAGTGCCCTTTTCAAAAGCCAAGTTGCTTGGGGTGTTTGCATCTCTCTCCTTTTCTTCTGTTTTTCCTCTTTCCTTCCTTAATCCCCTCTCTTATCCTTGAGACCACTTTGCCTATATCGTGCGTATTTCCCACAGTACTTAAAGAAACCCGATATGGGAGACTGTACTTTAATTTAAGAGACGTTTCACTGAGCTAGAAGGGGAAATACGGACAGTGCATGGTGCTGTGGTTAATATGAAGGCTTAAAACAACGTGAGGTACAGTGAAGATAGCCGAGGAAAAGGATTTAATGGACAAGCAACAGAACGAAAAACAGGTTGATGTTGGGTCGGCAGGGTGGGGGTGCATACCGATCAATGGGAACCGTATTCAGCCAGAGGAACAGAATAAATGTTTGACTGAGAAGTGTTACAGAGGAGGTGGGGGACTGGACAAGATGGGCCTCCACCAGAAATGACTTCTTGTTGTGAGGGACGGGAGGATGATAAGAGGGACCTTTAAAAACTATGTGGCTTTGCTCTGGAGCCAGAGCCTGGCTGCAATCCTCTTTACCCGTGGTGTTCTATCTGGCAACCAATATGTTTCCTATCAGTTTCCCCCTAAGCATCTGGACGTGGGGAGTCTGGCTGGAGCATTATCTGAGGTCCAGACCAGCTGCGAGAGAGGTTTTAACTTCATTTTAAAGAGTGGATTGTTTTGGTGAACATTTGGCAAAGCAGGCCACATAGTTCTGCTGCTGCTGCTGCTGCACTCTCTGTCTCTTTTTCTCTCTTTTTCTCTTTTCTCTCTCTCTCTCTCTCTCTCTCTCTCTCTCTCTCTGTGTGTGTGTGTGTGTGTGTGGTGGGGTGAAAAGCAAGTGTGAGGACTGTTGAATGACACAACAAGGCAGGCAGATGGCTCTACCATTTCTAGGCAAATACTTTCCCTCCAATCCAACCCAAACTTAAAGACCCTGGCTGAAAGGTTTTATTTTCTAATCAATGGAATGCAGAAACTTACTAGCCCTTAGGGATATATGAATCCCTTAACAGCTCATTACAAAGACTGGGCTGTGGGGTCTTTGAAGGGGTTATCAGTTGCGGTTCTCCACGTTTCCCAGGATAGGCTTTTCTTCCTTAGGCACATCTGATTTTGTGTGGATGATTCAGCCTGTTATATTCCTTTCCTTTCCTTCTTTCTTTCTTTCTTTTTTTTTCATGAAGTAGCCCCAGACAATTAAGGCTGCAGTGGGGGAAGACACGTCTATTAGTGATATCAGCTCTGAAGGAGTTAACAGTGGCCTGCCAAAGTTTGGCATCATGAAAATAAATGTGAGGCCTGGTAGGCATTAGCAGGGCCCAGCACATTTACAGAGCTTAATTAGTACGAACTGTAATTGTTCATGGTCTGCCAGAAGAAGTAATACTCAGGAAAGCAGAGTCCCTCTCTTGCAGTCTCCAGTTTAAAACCGATAAATCACTTGCATATTTGTGTAGTGATTCAAATGGAGCTAAGACCTCTCCCATCCCAACATGTGGTAAATTGTAAAGTCAATGAATTGCAGATGTAGGCTACAGTGAGATCCTCTAAGAAAATGCACAATGAATGGGAAAGAGTGATGCTATAAATATTTACTGAGAAGATAACTAGGTTCCCCCGTGCTGGGTCAATTATGATGTACTAAATATATTAGTAAAAATGCCTAAAAAAAATTGAGAAGCTCCATGTGGATCTTTGGGTGGGTTTGTTTGTTTTAGAAAGTGAAATAAGCGGTGCCGTGTTGTTGTCATGTCAGTTTTATTGAGCTGGAGGAATCGCGATGGCATAAGGAGGGAAGGACACACGGAGTCCACATTAATGCAAATTAATTCGTGCTGAGCCGGAACTCCGGGACTGCTAAGTGGAGGAAGGCGAGCAGCGTTCCGAGGGTGTTCTGTAGCTAGTGTCAACAAAAACTGCTGCGTTGGGAACATGCCTCAGCACTTCGGCCCACGTGCCCCGTGTGCTAGGAACGCGCTTCAGCTTCACTCCCAGATGAAGAACTTTAATCATGTTTTGATGTCCAAAGAACACCAACTAGTCTCTCCTCAAAAGCCAACCCAGAAAAGCCTACAGCCATCGGCAGCAGCAAGCTCAGCCCCAGCCTCTCTTTGCCAGAGATTGTAGCTCAAGCAGGAAAACAATGAAGGGAGCATCCCCAGTAGAGACTCAGAGAAAACTTTCTTGAAGCGATCCCCCTCCTCTTCCCCCCTTGCTTTCTCCCTCCCCTCCCCCTTCCTTCTTTTTAGAGGATTTTGGTCTCAGGCAATGTTGCAAGTCAATACTTCTTTCCCCAAATGTGAGTAGGTGGATGTGTGGAAGCTGTGAAAGTTAACGATCCAGCTCTGACTCATAGCTCATGGTTTCAGGTTGAGGAAAAGGAGAGAGAGAGAGAGAGAGAGAGAGAGAGAGAGAGAGAAATTAATGAAGGTAAATGGACATTTGATGGAATGGTGAGACAGTGGGAGAGGGGGTTTCTTGGGTCTGAGGGCATGCGCTCTGCAGCCTATGTTTTTCTGGTAGAATATCAGGAAGTGACGAGGCAATGCCTTTGTTAGACACTGGTTTTAGGATGAGGCGAAGATTCTCCATCTGGATCTTTGAAGGAACTGCAAACCCAAGAATCTACGAGGCATCCCAGTGTCGATGCCCCCTGAAGTGGGAGGCTTACCTGGCATTTTTTTAAGTGGGCAGTAGCAGGATGGGTAGATGTAAGCGCCAAGTCTATTTCCCACTGAATGGAAAAGGCTCCCCACATGGGACTAGGGCTGGCGGGGTGGGCTGTGTTTTGTGGCACATAAATGATGTGGTTTTGTTGCCTTAGTCCCCCCTAAGCAGTGAGGGCCTAAGATGTGGTCTCAAATATTGTGCTGGAAAAACATGTTGTCTTTAGTGCTGGTGATGTGGAAATGAGACTTCAAGTAAGGACAGAAGGCAATCAGACCAAGACCCAAGGAAACCCAGGCCACTTAGAAAGTGGATCTGATATGAGAGAGAGAGAGAGAGAGAGAGAGAGAGAGAGAGAGAGCCTGCACATGTGTCCAATCAAATAGATATGAGAAAGACAGGTGATTCATAAAACTGAAAAATAAGCCCAGGCCCCACCTCATCCCTATAGTGAAGTGTACTGTAGAGTCTCTTCTTCCCACTGGAAGCCCGTTGTTTTGATTGTGGCTTGGAGCCTGGGATTCCTGTGGCTGACAAAGGCCGTTTCCTCTTCTATCCCTGGGTATCTCTGATCTTCAGTATCTGCAGCATCAACTTTAGAGTCAGTGGCAATGATTAGAAATGAAGCCAAAGGAAGTGAGATAGGGTAATAAGGGAAGCAGTTAGAGTGTTGCAAACATACGATTAAAACTGCCCGCTCTCCCTGACTCTTCAGGACAGGTGGGGCCTGGCTTCTTGAGTGCTCACATCAAGAGGGTGCTTGCCTGCTGTGACTAGTGAGGGCAAATGTCCTTTTGTGGGGCTTCCTAGGGGGAAGAAGAATGGAGGGACCCTGGGGCCTGCTTTAAGGGAGAGACCCCAGTCCTAGGCGTAAGGTGCACCCAGATAGAGAAGGCACAGTGATGGATGAGGAAATGACCTCGAGCCTTCTAGGTGACCTGTGCAGGGCAGCTTAAACATGTAGACCCTACTTGTTTGTTTGTTTGTTTTCGAGACAGGGTTTCTCTGTGTAGCCCTGGCTGTCCTGGACTGGCTTTGTAGACCAGGCTGGCCTCAAACTCACAGAGATCTGCCTGCCTCTGCCTTCCCGAGTGCTGGGATGACAGGTGTGTGCCACCGCGCCTGGTTTAGTGCCAACTTTTTAATCTCAGATAAGACATAAGCCATCTTATCCTGGATTCTGTCTCCACATACCCTTTCACCACACAGGCTTAAGCATGTTTTGTTTTCTTCTCCCTTAGTGCGGGTGGGAGGCAGAGACAGGCTGACAAGAGACCAGTTCAATTTATAGTGCCAAGTTCCTATGGAATATGTGCATTTCATCTTTAAGAAGCTGGACTGTAAATAAACAAGGCATTTTCATGTTGTATAGGAAAGGCACAAAAAGCTGATAAAATTGTGTGTTTCAGAAAGCCTTTTTTTTGGGGAAGAGGCGGTAGAAACTCCAAGGAGAAACAAGAACATTAGCTGTTTGAGGTTGCTGGAGGTAGTGTAGGCTGCGAAGTCTCTGTGACACGGCGGTTGGTTGCTGGGAGAGATCTTATTTAGATTCTGAGGGAGTCTTTTGCCCAGGCTAGAACTGTGAGTGGGTAAGAGCATCTCTGTATTGCTGGTACCCTAAGGAAGTTACATCGTTTGCAGGTATGAAAGTGGTGTGAGGGTGTAGTCTGTATGCGTACATGGCATCTCTGTGTGGGCATGTGTAACTGGAGGTTCTTGATGCAGGACTCTCCTGCCATCGTTAGAACCCTCTGTGTACGTGTATGTGTGTGTGCATTTACCATTTTAATTGCAGCATTCACTCCAGGCTCATTTGGTGCTACATGGGAAGGTGATGAATGCAAAGATTAAGAATGGAACTGGACAAGTGAAAATTACATTTGGCATAGCCACAGTTTCATTAATTTATTCATAAGACGATGACTAAAATGAAATTATTTTCCACGGCATATCCGCAGTTATCAGGTGTCCACTCAATTTTAATTGACAATATAAGATTCCTGTGGTTACCCTGAGTACAGATTGCCTGGGGCTCCGCAGGGTTTGTGGGAAGAGAAGCTTGGACAAGTTTCCATTAAGCTCTGAATTGGGCAATTGGAAAAGAGGAGAATAAAACCCTTGAAAGGGAGGACCAAGTTGTTACTGTTGCCTGCTCTGCTGAGGAGAGAGAGAACTGCCTCTCAGGCAGGAGTTGTTCTTTTGCCAGGAATTCCAAACTCGCAGAGAGACCTGTCCCCAACACAAAAGTTGTTTTAACGTGATGGAAAATTGTCACAGTAATGAGCGAAATCCCAGCTTCACTGACTGGGGTGACTGGTTGGGGGACAAAGGGCAGAGAAGCATCTTTCTTTTCAGCCAATCATTTTGGATGGGCTGCTTTGTGAATGTGTGGGGCCTGTGTGTGTGGAGACAGTATTAGTTTACACTGTCATACTAACTTGTATGAGGGAGTGCGCTTTATTGCTTTGCTTTGGCATGTACAGAGAGTATTATTATTTTTTCCCACCTTTTTGGTGATTTTGATCACCATGCTTTGTTACAGAAAACATATACCATTTTTAGCTTCTTCGGGACTGTTGGAATCCTCTTCAAGTCCACTGTAGCCTAAAAAACGGTACTTACTAATCTTCTGTTTTGGGCAATGTGGCTAGAGTGTTACATTTTAGTTCAGAATGTGCGGCCATCTTTTTCCTTTTAAAAGAGCAAATGGGCCCTATTGAATGGCTTTCTTTCCAGGGAACAAGATTATAAATTAACTGAGTTTAAAACTCTCCTGCAGCCCCAGTGGTACTTGAAACACAGAAGGGTTCTGGTAACTTAATTCTGAAGCTGTGGTCCTTTTAGTTTGTAGTGATGCAGTACAGATGATCAGGATGATGTCTGTCCAAGTGTTTGGAGGAGGTACTCCTGATTTATCTGCCAAAGGAAGGGCATAGGCAGGGATTTCTCTTCGTCATGTGATGCTTCCTCATCTGCTTGAGTATGGTAATGCATTTCAGATAACTGCAGAGACATGCCCTCAACCCTTAGCCCCCTTCCTCATCATTATTGGGTCATTTATAAAATGTCTCAGCCCATGGTGCTTGTTTTCCCAGTGGGTTGCATGCTAAGGTTAACTACCGTTTGGGGGAAGGAAGATTTGGGGAGGGTTCTTGGTGCTTGTGGGTGTTCACTTCTACCGTGGAGGTGGAGTGTAGCTGAAGAGGGAAAGACTGGATGGAAAGTGCTGGTTCCAGACATGAGCAGACTTACTGAGAGCTGGCCCCCACCTACCTGGGGCTCTTTACATTCTTGGCTCGCTTTGGGGGGACGCGTAGGGTACTAGAGTGTGGGTTGTGGAGAGGTCTTAGGATCTGATGGCTTACTCATGGTGAAAGAATGTATAAGGTACTGGGTGGCCCCTGAATTCCGTGGAGACATTTGTTTTTCCCAGAAATAGATTTGTGTCTGAGAGCCAGGGCTCAGTTGTTAGAGATGTAGGGGGTGGGGCTTGTCCTGATGCAGGCTCGTGGCTTCTCACAGCCCTCACTGTCTGTACTCTTGGCTACGTGTCTCAAACTGTTGACTTACAGCACCCTGTTCCGTTTTCTTCAGCCTTCTGCTCTGCACCCACTGCTCTGCACCCACTGGCCTCCTCTGTGTCTTCATGGGCTTCATTCTTTGCTTTCCATGTCACTGATTCTCACTCCTGCCCCTCCTCCTCCCCTTTTTGCTTATTGAATTGGTGCTTTAAAAAACAAAACAAAAAACCCAAAAACAAAACCAAAGCAACAATTCATATTCGTGTGATTATCTTATCCGTAATAATGAAAGTCCACAGGTCTTGATTGAATGCCATGGCGGCAGTTCAGTCTAGGGAGGTTTGTCTGCTATTCATGAACTGCTTAGGATGTTTTCTTGTAGTTTGTGACATGAGCAGAACGCTTTGATTTGGTTTCTTCCTACAGCTCCATTTTCAATCCGGCAGCACTCATTACTCTGCGTACAAAACGATTGAACACCAGATTGCAATTCAGGTAGGAGGCCAAGAGATTCTGAAGCTCGAATTACCAATGTGTAGGTCTCTTGTGTCTTTTTATTCTCTGCCTCCCTCACCTAGATGATGTTGATGATGGTGATGGTGATGATGGTGATGAGGATGGTGATGATGGTGATGATGATGGGGATGGTGATGGTGATGCTGATGGTGATGAGGATGGGGATGAGGATGGTGCTATCATTATGAAGGTGTGATGGTGGTGGTGATTTGAAGCATTGAGGGAGGTGGGAAGTGAACAGAAGATGTGTTCCTGAAATGATTTAAAGATATGAAAAGAAAGATAAATCTGTTAAGACTGTCTTGATCTGGCATCATGGGTGCTCAGACTCCAGATTGGTTGTGGTTACTGCCTTTTGCTGAGGGAAGGGCTTTGAGTTGGGAGTAAAACAGTTGACAAATGTGAACAGGAAGAATGAGAAAGAGGGCTGGGCGAGAGGCTGTGTGACAGCAGGGAGAGCTGCTTCCTGTGGATGGAAATCATGGTAAGTGGTGCTAAGAAGACCACTTTTGCCCTGATCGCCCTGAAAAGTTGGTTTCTCGTGGGCCCCTTGATATGTGACCCTGGAAGTGTTGGAAGGGAAAGGCGGAGCGCCTGGCTGCTGGTGAGCATCCCGTTTCCTGCTCTTGTAGTGCTTCCATTCTTTCAAATCCAGAGGCAAACAAATCACAGACTAATACAGGTGTGGGGCTGAAGAGCAGCGGCAGCGGCAGTCAGGCGCACTAATGCACTCTTGTCTGCCGGCCTGGCCTTGCTATGAGGGAGGCCTCTTGTGGTGGCCCTCAGTGTACCCCCTCACTGTACCCCCACATCTTGATTGCTCTGTGTTAACCCTTCCTTGGCAAGGAGGCTCTTGAGAGTGTTGGCTGTGGTGTGGAAGTCTGCCTTAGGCCCCTCTATGTTGCTGTTGGCTTAGTCTGTGGTAGAAGCCTTTGCAGGTTACTTGTGTACTGAGTGTGTTTGTGCATGTGGACATGCATGCCTGTATACAGGTGAGTGTACACATATGTCCAAATACACATGTGTGCAACTATACATGCCCGAGTGCACCATGTGCGTGCATAGTGTGTGAGGGCACACATGAATACCTGTATGCATATGGGTGTGCGTGCACATGTGTGGTCTAATGGGACTCTCCTTTTCCACCCACCATGTTTCCTCTTCTGAGCTTTGCCATTTCAAATCCACTTCAGCCTCCATGTCACTTAGAAATAGCCATTTGCCGCAGGCGAATGGAACTATCCTTCCAGTGAGAGGCAGGGAGTCAGCAGGGTTTTCAAAAATGTTCTTGGTTCCTAGTCTTTTTGTATTTGTTTCCAGGTTGTAGTGGCTGGGCTTAAAAAAATTTGTTACCTCTGTGCTTGGGTGAGGGCACTGACTTTCTGTGTGTACTTCAGGGTCAAAGCACGTGTCTTGACTTTTACTCCTCCGTGCCCAGATATTTTCAAAACTGGTGTGTGTGGTGAGCGTGACGCTCCATTTCTTTCTGGCACACTTCCTGTTGGAAGCCGCTTCCTTTTAAGGCCCAGTAAGTCTTGCTTTTAGAAAACAGTTTAGACTTAAGGCTTGGTTAGAAAGCAAGTCCAAACCCCAGCTCTGGATGAATGGGTGGATAAACACAGTGTCCCCAGGCCCAGGGAGGCCATTCTAGCACAGGAGGGCTGGAAAGTCTTGTTGCCTGGGGTGTGGGAATTGTCGAGGCTGAATAGGACAGTGATCCTTATCTTGGTGTGGAAAGGCTGGCTGGGGCCATGCCACTGAGAGACCAGCCCGGGACCAGCCCAGCTGTTGAATCTTTACACCCCGGGCTGAAGTGTCCCTTGTTTGGAGGCGCAGTTCGTCTTTCTCCAAACCACCTGGCACGACGCGGGCCATGTGAGGCCCTTTCTCAGGAGGAAGATGGAGTAAATTACAGAGCTTATTGTTTGAAGGACTGAAACCATCCCTGTTCCTCCATGAACAGGTAGTATTGTTCTCCTCTGCTTCTATTTGCTAAGGCCTGATGCCCATGTGGGCAAACAGAGGGACGTTTTATTGGAACTCCAGCAGTATGCTTTCAGAAGTGTCCATTCTCCCTCAGTGTCTGCTGGACCAGCCCAAGGCCAAGCCAAATGGCAGCTAGCTGTAGTTTTAGCGTGATCATCAAAGGATAAATGGCCAAAAACAAAGCAAAAGAAGCAGAGGGAAGAAAAGGCAGAGCTTAGACAGAATAAGATTGTTTTCAAAATTCTGTGGACATTTCAGCCTGGCTGGGGTGAGAGGAGAGGCAGGGCGGCCCCTCCCAGCACAGAAAACAGACCTGGCCTTCTCTGCCTTCTCTCATGCAAAGCTGAAATCCTGCGTGAAGTTGGGGCAGCAGTTTCTTCCCTGGAAACTTAAAACTGTATGAACCTTAATAAATACTGTATTTCAGCAGGAGCTGAGCTTGCTGCTCTCCTAAGCTCTGTCCTAAAATAACTTGGTAGTATGACACCGGGCATCACATGAGATTCATTCCTCTTGCCCTCCCTACCCCTCTGTCACCTCAGCACTCAGCCAACTTCACCGTGGGTGTGAATGGCCTGTGAGCAATACTATAGACATATCTCTTCTCCCCTAGGATCAGGGGCCATGCTGGGACCTTCCCCACTTTTGATCCAGTCTCCTAGCCCTTCTCGGGTCTGAAAAGACAAGGACAGTGAGCATGGCTGAGAACACAGTATAAGGTGCATAAAACACATGATGTACAGTTGTTATTAATAACGATAATAAATTGTTATTTAATTCTGTTGCTGTGTGTCTGTGTTGGTGATGGAACACAGGGCCACCTGTATGCTAAATGTGAGCCTGATCCCTGAGTGGAGCTCTAGACCAATGGCTTTTCAGACTTGTCCCTGAGGCACAGCACAGTCCACAGGTGTAAGGAGGAGGATGGACTTAGTGATGTGTGAGCATTCAAGAGGCCTCACCCACATCAGTGTGCAGGTGGGCTTGTGCAAATTTTAAGCTCTGGTTAACTTAAAGTTCCTTTGGTTCAAAGGCATCTTGAGATGAACATGAAGGAAAAAGCGTGGGTGTGTTTCAATAATACTTTATTTATAAATACAAATACTAGCTGGATTGTGGCCCCTGGGCTTAAGTTTACCAAGTTGATGAAATACTCTTAAGTCTTCCTTGTTCCTCCCTTTTCCAAGCATTGCGGCTTCTTCTCTCCCCATTAGAAACTGAAATTTCACCAGTGGATTCCCTTAGCTGTTTTGTTTCCTTTTTTGTTTTTGGCTTTATATAAGTGGAATCATACAGTACTGTTCTGTGATGTTGGATACTTTGTTGCTTTCAGCTTCATCATATCACAAATGCAGGACTAGTAGGTTTTGAACATCTTTTGAAGGAACATGTGCCTGTGCCTATTGTCCTACACTAGCACCTACCATGGGCCTAGGGGAGGTTGAGGGGTGTATTTGCAGCTTTGCATCAGTCATCTGTTTTAGACAGAGGCCTGCTCACAGAATGCCAGAATGTCATTTTTGAAATGTATGGCAATTGCTTGTTGTGTGGAGAGTGAGTGGCATATTTGCAGGGGTAGTGACAAAATGATCTATGTACCATCTGAGGCTACTGGTAGCTGCTCTTCTGGGTCACCCCATCTGGGAGGGAGTTTGGCTTCTGGTCCTCCAACTTTGGAAGTTCTCCACCATCACTGTTAACGAGCGATGAAGACCCATGCTGACTAGGAGGATGAAACCCTAATTGCAGACATGCAAAGGCAGAGCTGCCTCCTGGGGATGGCCTGCAGAGGTGGTGCACACAGTTAGGCATTGCTGTAGCCTCCCTGGAGGGCCCGCCTCCAGCATTCCTACTCGGGGTCATTATTGTAGCCTCCAAGAGCACTTCTGCAATCAAGGCCGAGACCTACAGAAGATGTTTCCCTGGGTTCTTTGAAGAGCTACTTGAAAACCAATTAAGCTTTGTTTTAAGAGTATTTTGGCCAAAGGTTGCTGTTTTAACGCAGTCAGATGTGATTTAGGGGAAAAGCACTACATGCAACAAAAACAAACTGTGTACACCTTCTGTGGTTGTTTTCTTTGGAGATGTGAAGTGGTTTCTGTATGTGTTTTTGCGTGCATATGCATGCTTGTGTGTGCGGTCACAGACAAGTAGGAGAGGATCCAGGAGAAATGGACCTTTTTATTTGTTTGCACAGCTGAGCAGTAGAGACTTTGCAGTGAGCTTTGCTCTTTCCCTCTTGTTAAGCTTGCAAGATCTTGTGTGGGCCTTCTGAAGTGCTTGGTCCTACTCCTCCTCTGCAGGAGTTCACTGGGGCTCCCAGGACCTTCTTCCAGAGCTTGGCTCCTTTTTGGAGTCAAAGCAAGAAGGATGGAAAGCCTGTGCACTCTAACTCCTTATCCTGACTGAGAATGGGTTGTCTTGTCTCAGATATGTGAGGTCCATGGCTGGAGCTTATTCTGTACTCACGATGAAGACAGCTAGACTGAGAGATTTGTTCAGAATTTAAGAGTGAGGTGGAATGTGTGTGAGGTTTCCTGGTGTCCCTGTGGGGTTCTAATTTGATCTGTATTGTGTTCTTTTATTGGGTGTGGGGGTTGTGGTCCTGTGTAGTCCTGACTGGCCAGGACTTCATTTGAGGCCAGGCTTGCCTCAAACTCACAGAGATCCTCCTGCCTCAGGCTCCTGAGAGGTCACAGGTGTGTGCCACCATGCCCAGCTTCTCTACTGCATTCTTAATTTGTCCTGGTACACATTCTTTTTCCTAGACTTTCATTTCATCTGAATGTGCAGAGTTGGCCTAAGTGGGACATTTCCTAGAAATCAGTCAGTTTGAACCACAAAACTTATGATAATTATTATTTTAAAATTTAAAACAGTGTCTCATGTAGCTCAGGCTGACCTAGAACTCACTACTAATCAAAGCTGTTGTTGAGCCTCTGACCCTGCTTGAACTTTTGGAGGTGTCCATACCTTGCCTGGCCTCTGAGCTCAGTGTCTGGTGTACACACTTGATTGGATGTGAGAGCTAACATCCACTTTCCACTGAGGAATGAAAGGGAGCCAGTGCTCTCTAGGGAGGTGTTCTCACTTGAGAGATACCTGAAATTGGGGGGCACTAGCTCATTCATGTAGGAGCTTCATTCACTGCAAATAAATGGATTTGTGAGTAAAACAGACAAATCCCTTGCTCTTGGACACCTCTTGGCTTCAGATGCTGATAAAAATTTCTGTTTTTACACTGTTTCAGTGTGTGTTTTGGTGTGCATTTGTGGGTGTGGCTCTGGGGATGGAATTTGGTTTGTCACGATGGTGACAAATGCTTTACTTGTTGAGCCATTTTGCTAGACCCAGATACTGGTTTCTAAGCACCATTTCTTGTTTTACCTGCATGGTTCTCTCCTGGTGCTGTGACCCATTAATACAGCTCCTCATGCTATGGTGAGCCCAACCATACAGTTATTCTTGTTGCTACTTCACAAGTGTAATTTTGCTACTGTAACAAATCGTAATGTAAATGTCTGTGTTGTGGGATGGTCTTGGGGTCGCGACCCCAAGGTTGAAAACCGATGCTCTACAGGCTAGACTTCCCACTTAGTCCGAAAGTTGTTGTCATCTTCATGATCATTGTTACCTGTGGTTCAGTGGGTTGAATCCAGGCCTTGGTCCATGCTAGGAGTTCCCTCTCTGATTAGATTTTTCGGCTACTAAAGGCTGAGAAGGGTAGCCGTAGATTCTTCTGAAATCAATCCATTGATTATTTATTGGAAGCTCTGTTGGCTGTTTGTATGGGATAGTATTTTCCCCTGTGAGAGCAGACTGCCCTTCTATTTCAATGAGCTTCTGCCAAGGCCTTTGCTTCCTAGGCTTTTGTGAAGAGGGCATTTGATTCTGAAAGCTTAGCTGGGACAATGAGGTGCTTGGTGTTGGGGTCAGAGGCAGCAAGAAGCACAACAGTTAATAATAATAGCTTATGTTTATTGAGTTCTCCTGCCACAATGGCTTAAGTGTTAAGTGATTATTTATTGATTTCTCATCAGTTCGTGGAGCATTGAGCAGCAGAGTTTCTCTTGTTATCACCATACCCCATTCTGCAAATGAGGAAGTAGACACCTGACATGTTATTTTTCCCAAGGTCTGTTAGGATTCAAACCCAGGCCAGTGAGATCGGAGTAAGGCTGCTGGCATAGCTTCATGCTAAGCTGTCTGCTTAAAGCCATGTTCAAGGCTAAGGATGTGGCTGAGAGGCGGGGTGCACACCTGAGGCCTTGACTTTGATTCGCAGTACTGAAAAAACTACAAAGAGGGCCTACCTGTTTTCACAGGCTGTGGCTACCACCCAGCTTCCTAGACTTTACAGAGAGCCCACGGGACCTCTGCTAGGAGCATGGCCTGGGTGCTCTTTGCTGGAGATCCCTGTCCTTAGTGTGTCCTGAATTTGAGCCACTATCTCCTGGGAACATCTCAGAGCTTAAGAACTGGGCTCCTGTCCCAGGCTCATGTGCTGTAGGTCTGTTCTGAGCGCCTGTGTTTGCAGTTCTACCATGTTTCTGAGTAAATCTAGGGCCCTTCTCTGGGTCAGTGGAGAATCATGGGTCCAGGGCTGGGTTTGGTTCCCGACTCTGGCTGCACACCACAGACACTGGGCAGTGTTGAGATTAGCATGCTTTGAGCATTCGGACCAGCATCTGGTTGCTAATAGCTTCCTAGGTGACTTCAGTGAAACATAGTTGAGGCACTCTGATCTTGACATCCTGGAGTCTAAGCAGACCCCACTCAGGGCAAAGCTGTGCACAGATAGTCTTTGTGTGGAGGACAGTTGTGCCAAGGCACCCTCTCCCTTTTTTGTGGGAGGGAAAGCTGATTTGTTTCTTTAAACTTGACTCATCCTGCATGGAGAAAAATGGCTGTCTGCATTCAGAATTCAGCAGACGGCTGGGGTCTGTGGAATGGTAGGAGTCTGTTTTTGTTGTTGTTTTGTTTTGTTTTTGTTTTTTTGAGACAGGGTTTCTTTGACTGTCCTAGACCTACTTTGTAGACAAGGCTGACCTCAAACTCACAAAGATGTGCCTGCCTCTGCCCAAGTGCTGGGATTACAGGCATGGGCCACTGCTCCCGGCTAGGAGTCCGCTTTAAGAGCAGCGTGTGAACAGGGAGCCTGTGATGAGCACTGTTTCCTAGATTAGGACCCGTGAAAAGAGAGGCGTGCTGTGGCGTCACGGGCAGGGAAGTGCAGGGTGCTGCAGAGGCACTTGGCAGCCTCCTGCTTCTCACACAGTCAGGTCATGCTGAAGCACAGGTTTGGGTTCTGACGGTCTGGGGCTGGGCTTGGGCACCTCTATTTCAGACTATGCTGGACTACTCTGAAACAGAGCAAAGGAAGAGCCCGTTTTGATAGGGCAGGGAGGTGAGTGATGCAGAGAAGCAGCCGGGCTTCACTTTTTCCAAGGTCTTACATGGTGGTGGAAAGGAGCAAGATACGTGCCATGTGTATGCCTGGTTTCCATGGATCAGAAGAGGGCGTTGGAGCTCCCTGAAACTGGCGAATGGATGGTTGGGAGCCACAATGTTGGTGCTGGGAACCGAGCACCGGTCTTCTCCAAGAGCTACAAGTGCTCTTAACTGTTGCTGCACCTGTCTTTTTAAGTCCAAGTCAACAGCAGCCTTCCTGCCCTGGCCGGATGAAGCAGCCTGGCCTCACTACTACACTTTGCTCTGCTCTGTTTGAGACACAGCGTTTGCCCCTGTTGATTGTTTGCTTGGACCGCACCATTGGGAGGCACTGAGAGAGCACCTTGTCTGGATGGGTTGGGATGCAGGACCAGTTCTAGTCTTGGATCAGAAAGTAAAAAGAGCTTCCCTGTGGGCTGTCTGTGCACTCCTGGTGGGCCACAGTGAGTGCATTCGGAGGCCTGGTCTGTGGCAAGCAGCTGGTTCCACTTTCTCAGCATAAGAGAGAAAGTTTATAAGTTTCGCTCTATGATATTTACGTTTTTATAAAATCCTTGGCAATCACAGGAGCTGTTTAGCTGAGCACCAGCCTTTCTAAATGGGTTAGAGCTGGTATTTGCAGCCTTATCGGGCCTGGAACTTCATTTGTTTCTGGAGTTCTGTTGGGACAGCTGGTATCAAGTTCTAATCAGGCAGATAAATAGCTGCTGTTTCTCACCCCCACCCCCCCCCCCCCCCCCCCCCTTGCTGGCTTAGCCTGCTGGCAGCAGACTTATCCCGGAGGGTCCCACCCAAACCACAGCTTGGCAGTGAGTTGAGGGCTTAATCAGATTGCAAAAAAAAGTTTCAAAGTAGCTGCATGTAAGGTGTATCTTATTAAGGAAAGAAACATTAGAATCATAGGTGTGTGGGCTCTGTGAAGCATCCTCACAAAACCTTGGTTTTGAGGCATGCATTTAAAAAAACACCAGTTACACCTTTTTTTGTGCAGGCAGAGGGGAGGGATGCAGACATTCCTGCCTTTTCATTGGCTGTTTGCTGTTGGAGGTTGGGGGTGGGGTGAGTGACAGACAGGTTGGGTGGGGCTGCTTAGTGCAGGATCTCTCAGCCTCAGGACAATGATATTTTGAGCCAGGCGGTTTCTTTGGTGCAGAGAACTGTCTGTATCGCCATCTCTGGCCTCAACAACTCAATAGAAGATGGCAACTAAAAGTTCCCCCCTTTTCCCTGGGGGTCAAAGTCACCTCTGGCTGGGAATCACTGGCCTAGTTTAAAGTGAGTGTCCTCCCCGAGAGGCTATGGTAGCCACGACCCCATTGCCTTTGCATTTTAAGGGAACAGGTGGGGAGGTCAGGGTTGGGTGTCATAGGTCGCCTGGGTTTGAGTCTCAGGCATGCTAAACTCCCACTCATGATCTGAGCAATGGGGCAATGGTGGCACCTGAGGTGGTTTGCTGAGGTTGAGAGGCTGAATGAGACAGGTTTGGCCTGGGCTGGACGGGGCAGTGGTGCACAGGAGGGCACTCGCATACAAGCCGCTGTCTTCGCCATTGGTGCCCGTGAGGCCCTAGGCTGCTGGTCTGGAGAGCGGCTTATCCTGACATGCAGATTTTTTTTTCCTGTCAGGAACCTCACACATGATAAATTTGATAGCCTTGGCTATCTTCAGTGGGTAACATAGATTTATGACTCCTGTTAGTTGCTGTTTGCATCTGTCTTATGTCACTAAAAGATTCTGCCTCAATTTTGTAACATGCAGGCTCTTCCTAAGGGCCGGGATTGTGTTGTACTCCTATTCAGATCCCAGTGGTTGGAGCTGTAGTAGGTGGACAAGAGGTATGAATGTTAAATACCTCGCTGAGTGCTTGGGAGGTAACCCGAGTGCTTGCTCAGCACACATGAGTGCTGGGTTCAATCCCAGCACTGTATAAACCACCCCTGTAAACCGCCTGCAATCCCAGCACCTAGTGGAGGTCATCCTTGGCTACCAAATGAATTCAAGGTCATCCTGGGCTACGTTAGATGCTGCCACAGACAGACAGACAAGCAAGCCAATTAATCAACCAATGAACCAAACCACATCTAGCTGAGCAGAAGGAAATAACATATGAGTGAGATATATGGGTAACATATATAACATATGGGGTCGGCCCGTGTGTACTGCACGTGGCAATGGAGCGCTTTTCCAGATTTTTAAATAATAGCCCCTTTATAACATGGAAAGCCAATGGTAATTTGTTTCTTGCCTTCTGCTGAATAATTTGAGTGGGAATTCAACTCCTCCATCAACTTGATGTTCTTCCCTGGGTTTTCAGTTTGATTTCAGCTGTCCCTGGTGTTAATGTGTGCCGTCTTAATGGCTGTGGTGCCATGGCTTTAGTGAGTAGCCGTGGCTGAGCTGGTTTGTGTTTGCTTTCTGGGTTTTGGAATGTGGGAGTTAGCTGGCTTTTAAAAACTCTCTAGGCCTTTTCTCTTTTGCTTGTTTCTTTTTAAGTGATAAGCAGTGATGTCCACGGCATCATACTGTTTTTGCAGGCGATGACAGCTTTCAATCATCCCCGAAGAGGGCTTTGCTCCTGTGGGTGCCTAAGCCGCATAAACCGACAGAGCCCTTTCTGCTCTCAAGCTCAGTGCAGCTCTGTGTTTCAGAGGTTGAGATGAAGCCCCAGAATAAATGGCCCTGGTTGAAAGCTAGACAATTTCCAAGACTTAAATGGATGTCTGTGGTGGTTTTCTGTCCAAGGGGTACTGGGAACTCTTCCCACCAGGACTGTGGTGGAGGCTGCCCTGCAGGGAAGACAAGCCTGTGTCAATAGTTTCTCAGCTGATCCAGTAAGCATTGTTGATGATTGAAATTGAAGAATCGCCAGGACAATTCATCTTGAGGAGCAGAGAGCATCGGGTGTGAGCCAGGCTGTGGGGAGCAGACAATGACATACGGGCCGTCATCAAACTAATTGTTGTTTGAATTACCTGTTATGATCCGATGACAAATCTGCCTTGCTCCTGTCACTGGAGCAGAAAATGTAGCTTGAATTGGCGTGATGTTAGCAAGTGTAAACTGTACTTCAACAAGATGGATAAACCCAATTATGGGGCAGACCTGTAGAGAGAAAATCCATTTAAATCTCGTAATGTTAAGCAGAGCTGTGTTTAATTCATTTGGACCAATTTGGGGCTGATGTATGAGTGTTGGTGAACGTTTGTCAAAGGGGTGACCATGGGGGAAAAGTGATGGGCCGGGCTGCGGCCACTCTTGTGAAGCAGCTGCGTGTCGGCCTGCACTAACGGCGGGGAAAACAGAATGACAAAAAGATGTACTCAGTGCCGCGGGGGAACAGCGCTGTGTAAATGAACCAATAAGGAAAATATACGAAGCAGAAAGGGGGTCTGCTTTTCCTGAATGCCACTGACAGTCAAAATCAGGGAGGACTGAAGGGCTCTGACGTGTTTCCAGCCGGACACCCTTACGGGCTTTTTCTGAGCTTTGCAAAGTTCTTTCTAGAAAGAAAAAGGAGAGGGAGAGACAGACAGAGAGGAAGGACCATGCTTAATATAAATACATACATACATATGTGTGTATCTGTATGCCAGGATATTTAATTCTCTTTTGGAAAGTCAAAGGGGCATTGTGGTCTAAGTTACATGTATTAGCCATAGTTGAAGGCATTTGAAAAGAAGTCTATTTTAAACAGCTGTTGGCTAATGTAGCCTTCATATGCTCACTAATTATATAAATGAAAGCGTTGAACTAACCTGAGCTTTTGAAGACATAGAATAAGGACCATTAGGCCAATTTCCATTCTGTGTCACTCCTGGCTTGCAGTTTTTGGTTATTTGTTTACCTGTATAACAATGGATGAATTTGATTTACTTCAAATTGTTTAAAATTTTCACTTTTAAGTTTTCTTTTAATAATTGTAGTACCATTTAGTTTATTATGTGTGCATATATGTATGTGTGCTGGCTGACACACACACACTAGAACATGTATGTGTGGGTTGTAGGATGTGGCTGAGGTTGTGAGCCTTGGTGGCAGGTGCCATTACCTGCTGAGCCATCTTGCTCCCCTATTTATTCAGTTTTTGTATATGTATGTTTTACATTGAGCACAGTTTTTATCACTCTGCAGTTCTGGCTTTCCAGGGTGCTCTTGGAAACCTGCAACCTCTTTACGTTTTGGGAGGAGAGAGGAAGCCCCACAAACAAGGCACCCTCACTTCTTTGTTTTCTTCTGTTTTGGGAGTCTTCTTTTTTCCTTTTAGACTGGATTGGACTTGCAGGAGAAAGGAGGATCGGTGCTTGGGCAGAGGGTGAGGAGTGCTTGGCTGAGAGTTTCTACCCCGTCAATCCAGTGGTGTGAATGGAAGGTCCCTGTCTTCCATCAGGGGACAGTGTGCCTCAAGGGGCATGGTGCGCTCCCCCTCTGCTTGTTCCCCACACAGCTTTTGTCCTGAGGCGGATCTGGTGGAAATCTCCTTGCTGGTTCTCTCCAAGTTTCAGCTCAGTTAAAGAGCCAGCAACAGTTTGGTAACAAAAGAATTAAAACCTTGTACCGTCTTAACACTGAATCTGAGAAAGTGAACATGCCAGCCCCGTTACCAGAAGACGGTAGGTGGACTCCTTGGAGAAATGTCAACTACCTTGTCTCCCAAATCCCCTATTATATTCTCTCTTGGCCCTGCCCCGTGGCAGGCCTCCAAATAGCTCTGAACTGGGACAAGGCGATGCAGTGGGCTGAGAGCAAGTGGGCTGGGGTGCCCCCCCCCCCATCTGAAGGTTTTTGTCTGTCCTGGAAGCAGCAGCATGCTCTGACCTTCTCTGAGTTGGGGACTCTACTCTGGCTTTGAAAGTGATTGACAGGTTTATATTCTTCATGGTGGGCTAGAGATGTGAGCTGGGCAGGATAGTGAGTTAAGCTCCCCGAGAGTGGGTTAGGGTCAGTGAAGTTGCCTCTGGGCCCTCTGCCTCTTTTTTTTTTTTTTTTTTTTTTTTTTCTGGTTAACTTCCTGCTTTCTGGTAGCACAGCCAAGCTGAAATCTTGTGGCCACATACAGAGAGGAACCTTTGTCCTTTTGATTAGCTCCCAAGATATAAATACATATCGAAAAAGAGCCAGGAGTGAGGAGGCTAGGGAGGAGTCCACATAAGGGCTTTATTGATTTACGGAATGTATGTGACTCAATTCAGGATTGTCCTAGGAGTCACCAACTCCTGAACTTGATTCTTATCTTTGAAATCAAAAACAAACCTCCCCCGAGTTCTTCCTCCTGCTCTTTAATTGCTTCATTTTCATTCTGGAGCCAGGCAGCATTTATTTCTTCATAATTCCTGGAGAAGCAGAGAGCTTCTCCATAATGAAACAAAACCCTAAAAGGAAACAGCAGTAAGCCAAAGTCACATGCTCAATGTATCAAGACTTTTCTTTCCCCTCCAAAGAGAAATTAAAGAAAGTTTTGGAAAGTGCCCCAAAGTGAAGGGTGAGTCTGCCTGATCATCTGTAGTTCTTATGCACACTATTTTGGCTTGTGTTTTCTTAAAACGTGTCATTGCTGTCACAGCTGTGAGGGAAAGCAGATGACAAATGTCACTCCCCAAAAGGCCCAGTGTGTGAAGCCATTTGTTGTGAAGGGCTGTTGCTCAGCTTGAATCCTTGAGTCTGGATGAGGCTTTGTGATGGGGTGGTCTCCTTCCCTGGAGGGTAGTCTCCCCACTTCCACCCCCACCCCTGCTTCAAAAAAAAAAAAAAAAAAAAAAGAAAAAGAAAAAAGAAGGAAGAAAGAAAAATAAATCTGTTTTTGTTGGGCCACTTTTCAGTTGGGTCAAATTTTCTGGTCAGTCTTCATCAGGAAGTGGAAATAGTGCCATGCTACACCATTTATCTATCTATCTATCTATCTATCTATCTATCTATCTATCTATCTATCTATCTATCTATTAATTATTTTAGGGTGGTTTAGACACCAAATGAGTTGCTTTTGGGGTCCCAGCACCCCACACTGTCAAAGTTGTAGCTGCTGGGTGTATCCTGTCCTCCCCTGGTTTGGAATTTTGCGCACCAGCACGTAAAGGAGCCTGGCAATGGCTTGAATGTGACTGAAAGCCGGGGTCTGGCTATTCAGAGTGCATACTCAAAACCACAAGCAGAAAGCAAAGAAATGATGGTTTTGATTCCAGCCCTTGTGGCTCTGATATCTCTGCTCTTACCCCGAGGGTGCAGTTTTTTATCTTTTGGTCTGACTTCTGGTTTGTGGTTTGTAGTCACTGTCACCGCTTGTGAGCCTGGGTGAACTGGGTGAGGGAGCCTGCTCTGAATGGTGACCCAGGACGCTGGCTCTTGAGGGTACCCAGTGTAGTCTCTGGCAGATTGCTCTAGAGCCCTTGTTTGTGTCCCAGGCCTCTCCTGGGGTCTGAATTCCTCCTCCTGTGGGCCTTCTGTCACACTACTGATGACTGTGCTGGAAGCAGCCAGACCTGCCAGACCCACCTTCCATCTTCTACTGGGTTCCCAGTTCTGTGTTCCCGACTTCCTGCTGCCTCTTTTTTTTTTTTTTTAAATTTAATTTTATTTTATGTGCATTAGTATAAAGGTGTCAGATCTCTTAGAATTGGCATTATAGACAGTTGTGAGCTGCCATGTGGGTGCTGGGAATTGAACCTGGGTTCTTTTGGAAGGGCAGACAGCACTCTTAACCACTGAGTCATCTCTCCAGCCCCTTCCTGTTGCCTCTTTTGGAAGCACTATGTTTTCCTCATTAACTAGTTTCCATTTCAGAGTTTTCTGATGAAGCAGGGACTTTTTCTTCATCCCAACATTCATTATTCCCCACTTTGCGACTTTTTGGTTAGTGTAAAAACAATGTTTCACAATGACAGGTTCATACACAGTCATTGGGTGGCTTGTACTTGCCCCATGGCCTTCCCTGTCCCTCCACACCTGCACTGAACTCCCTCCCCAACCTTGCTTTTGTGTATGTGAGAGAGACACTTGCTGTTCTGAGTTTGGCTCATTTCTGCCTAGCATGATCTCAAATTCTATCCCCTTTTCTCCAGATGACATTGTTTCATTCTTGGTATGGCTAAACTTTTGTTGTTGTTTTGTTTTAACTTAAGGTTGAAAACTTGAAGTTGGGCTGGTGGTGGAATTGCTCTGCTCTTTGTTGGTGTTTTCTCATCTGAGAGAAATGGAGTTAATGAAGTCTGATTTGTCTTGGAGAAGGTCGGGAGACTGTCACTGGGTCTACCCCAGTGCCTGACACATGGGAAATGTATACAGTTGTGCCACTCACTGTACCTGAGTGTCCACCCGATGCACACTCAGGCGTGGCACTCACTGTGCCTGAGGAATAAAAACCTGTGCCTAGCTGACGGGCTTGTGCCACACTGCTTCCCACTTCCAGCTCCCCTCCCCATCACATGATGGATCTGGTTGGGAGTTCTTCCTCACACGCGTGTGGTAGAGTCACAGAAGGGAGTTACAGTGCAAGAGGCTAGCTACCAAAATTCACCTCCCTATGGAGGGCAGGGAAACAAACAAACAAACAAAACATATAGCAGGGGCTGAACTCAGAATCATTCAACTTCTGATGGGCATGAAATGAGTGACAGCAAAACAGGATTTGTGGCCTGGTCATGGCGTCCCTTTGGTTATGTTTCTCTTGCTTAGTTCTTCATTAAAAATATATATTTAAAAGCCATTCCCTTCCGGTTCTTGAAGGCAGACTCCTGGCTTGTGAACTTAGAGGGATTTTCCTCTGCTGTTTTGGTCAGCCTCTTGTTTGCATTGTAGTGAGCATGTAACAACTCCCTCCTCCTCCTCCCGCATCCTCCTCTACCTCTTTCTCCTCTCTGCCTCCTCCTCTTTCTCCTTCCCCCTCCTCCCCCTCTCCCTTCTCTTCTTTCTCCTCCTCCTCCTCCAATTTGCTTTCAAAATCCCTGGTTCTCCTGGGTTACCAGGGTTAGTGATCTGGGAAGCGGGCACAGACGCTCACCTTTGCGCCCCGGGCACTAACACCTCTGCCATGAAATGCTGACACTTTGTACCTTGGCTTGAGCCCTTAGCATAGGCCAGCTTGCTGGAACTTTCTTGTGGTTTTCTTTTGAGTGAGAAATCCATCAGTGGGCAGCCAACCTGGGTCTGTTCACACTTAGCCTTGGGTAACAGTGGTGTGGAAAGGAGTTTGTCCAGGATGATGTATTCCACCAGGCTTTAGAGAAATGACACCGCTTCTCCTCATTGACTTGAAGGCAGCCATTGTTTCTTTGCCATGTCCTGGCTCTAGAAGGTTCAGACTCCTCGTTTGCAAATGGCCAGCTTTAAAGCACAGTGCCTCTGTGCTGTGGGTGTTTGTTGCTCTCTTTACGTTTTCAGAGGCTCATATGAAAGGAGGAGGAATGAGCTATGAGGAGCCAGCAGGCACTCCTAGTCAGTAGGAGCTAATTTTTTAAAATGACATGTATTGTGTATGCATGTGTGTTTACATGCTTACATGCATGTGGGTACATGTATGCCGTGGTATGCTCAGAGGCCAGAGGATGACTTGAGGGAGTTGATTTCCCCTTCTACCATGTGTCTCAAAGACTGAGTTCAGTTGGTCAAGCTTGGTAGTAAGTGCTAAGCTCCCTTGTGGGCTCCTCTTTGGATTTGCAGTGTGATTCTCTTCCTCTTGTCTTGTGTGTGTGTGTAAAACGTTAGGCAAGTGTGATTACCCTTCCGAAACTGCCCCAAGGTGGTAATAGATAATAACAATAATATGTATGTGTGTATAAAACATGAGGCAAGTGTGATTCTCTCTCCCAACCCTCCCCAGTGTGATAATAATAACGATAACAACAACAATACTTGTTTTGGTATTGGTGGTGTTTACCTTTAATCCTAGCACTCAGAGAGTCAGAGGCAGGGGGGGATCACTGTGAGTTCAAGGCCAGCCTAGTCTACTAAGCGAGTCCAGGACAACCAAGGCCACACAGAGAAACCCTGTCTTGAAAAAAATCTAAGAAAGAGAGAGAGATGCTGAAGAGCAAAGCAAAACAAAAATAAAACAAGCAAATAATACTTGTTTGCCCATGCTGGTTAATCAGAAAGCTATCAGGTTTTGTTTTATTTTACTGATTTATTTCTAGTGCTGGCCATGGTATTCCAGCTGTCAGTAACCTCAGGCTGTGAAGTGGCTTCCAGCTATTCTGTAGATGGCATAGCTTTCAACAGGAGCTGTGATTTGCTATCTGAAATATCTTAATTTATTTAATCTAACATCCATCTTTCCCACCCCCAGTTAACACCAACACTGACCTATTTCCTCAGGCATTGCTCGGTGAGACCAGGTGGTTTCCTCTGGGGAGAACCTCCTTTTGTATATAATTGTGGCAGAAGAATTAATTATGGATAGATGAGGCTAGGAGCAACCTTCTCCCAAGTCCACTCTCTAACTGCCTGGCAGGGGTGGCTGATTCTTCATTTGTCCTTTGCTGAGCTGTGAAATGCCTCCATAGGGTGTGTGCAACAGAAGAGCCAAGGAGAAGCCAGAAGAATGTTCTTGCGGCTTTAGAAGCTTATCTGTGGCGCTAGGAGCACAGCTCATTTGGCTAGCACCTCTTTACATGTGGAAGGACCCGGGTTTGATCCTCAGAACCATAGAAGTCAAAGGCTTTTGCTGTGGAAAGAGTCCTCCATTGACTGGTTACTTCACTGCTCTGAGTGCGAGTTTAGCCACAGTGCAGTTTCTCTCAGGGTTAAGTGAGACAGCAGCAAGCAGCCGGACACAGAGGCCAGCACCAAGCAACAGTAGTTACTTTTGTGTGAAGGGGACAGTACTCCTGGTCCCCTCGACAACTTGGGTTCCCTGCTCAATCTGCTGCTAGCAAGCAGATAGACTATGTGGTGTACTTTACCATGTCTTTCATTCCATCTTTTCTGGGTACCTTCTCAGAAGTCATGATGGGTCAATTCCACCCAGATAAGCAGATATCAAAACAGGGCTTTGAATTAAGCTTCAGGCTCATGCCATTGAATGAAGCAAATTCACTTATTACTAAGAATTTAACTCTCGTTGGAGCCATCCCCTCCCCCAGCACATGTATAAACACATACATTGATCTCTTTCTTTTTTTCTCTTGTATTACTACAAGGATCAGTTTCTTCTGGCGTAATTCCAGGAACAACATGTCTGTCTTTTTTCATCGTTGAGGAAAAACAGTCTGAAGGCACCATAATTCCTTAAATTGGATTTCAATTCTTGATCCCCTTATAGTCAGTAAACAGAGTGTTCTATGAAGCAATGTTGGGAGACCCAGTCACGCTTCCTGGTCGGAATGTTGGAGGGGCTGAGGCTACAGGTGGGGGAGCCCTCAGGAGGGGAGGGCCTACCTTCATAAAAGGTTGGGACCTTAATCACATCAGGAAACATGCTGGCAAAAGTTGGAAAGGCTTTCTGGTAGTGAGGTGTCTAGAGCTTAGCTTGGAAAAAGCTCGTGTGTGTGTGTGTGTGTGTGTGTGTGTGTGTGTGTGTGTGTGTGTATCTTGTTAACTCTATTAGTGCCATGGGCAGCTGCTACGATACCACTTGAAAGCCTTGAAATTCCTATATTCAAATCAAAGGCACCCTGAAGTAGAGATAAAGGGTGATCTTCAAAGATGAGGGACTGAGATAGCAGTGGGGAATGTTTTCCTGGGTAATTCTGCCTCCCCACCCTTTTTTAAGACACATTCAGAGTGTGGCTGCTGTTTCTTAGGTTACGTGGGTGCACAGGCTCTGGTCAAGCCCTCAGCTGTTTGTGGATCAGGGGACGGACGACTTGCAGCAAGGAGAGTGAAAATGTGTTGGCTGGACCTGTGCTGTCTTCAGGGAGTGGGTTCTGGCTTCCTCTCTCTTTTCCTCCCTTCTCTGAGCTGGTTTCATTCTGAGAGCACTGGCTTGGCACCCACTCACCCAAGAACTGATTAGTTCCTGAAAGCAGTGGGCCATTTGCTCACAGAAATGACGTCAGCTTTGCTCTGGGGTACATCAACTTGGATTTCTCATGCTTTATCTTGTAAAGCCTAAATTAACAGCTGGTTTGGTTTGAGTTCTCCGGGATCTGACTAAGGGATTAGAGTCCATTCTCAAGTGAGTCAATCTAGTTTAATTTATTTCAGGTCTATCAGAAAAGATCAATCAAGGCTCTTTTGAAAGTGAAGCTGTAATCGGTCTGCACACTTAGCAGTCATGCTCTTGCGGGCACTCAGTTGAAGAAATGCTCAGGCTGTGTCTGAGGTGATGTATTAGGGCCTTTCTGCAACCCTCTCCTTCCCCCGCCGCCACGACTCCCCTGGAAGGTCCTGAGGAAGTGCCGTTTTGAGAACTTTGCCGAGATGGTCGTTGTGCCACCCACACAAGGTTCCCGGTTTGGTGATTTCTAGTTGGATGTGATCTAATACCCGGAGGTGAACAAGCCCGCCTTGTTTTATGTCTGTGGCTTTGCTGCTGGGCTTGGAGAGATTGGTGGGTAAAGACAGGCATCAAATTCTTGCTATAAAGCATCTTCGGGGAGGAACTACTCGTGTGCTTTGCAAGGCTTGAGGTAGATGCGCTTTCTGTTGAGGTGGCCCTTGACTTTCTGAGCTGGGAACTACAGGCTCATTCCTTTTGCAGCACAGTTAGAAAACTGTGTGCTGAGCCAAAAACTGTTTCAGAAGCACCTGGTACCCCAGAGAAAGCAGCTGAGAGCTAGGGTGCAGCCAGGCAGACCTGGCTGTCAGTCCTAGCTGCCCAGCTTTGAGACTGCAACTCTGCTTGGACTTGCACCCCAACTTCTGTTCCTTTTCCATAAAACAGGTGCAATGAAAATAATCTCTCTCAAGTGATTATTGCCCAAATGAAATAATACTATAATTTTTGTTTTTATTTTTTTATTTTTTTTATAAACTGAAGCTGCTTACAGGTAGCTTTGAGGAATCTAAATTCTTTCCAAAATTACATTCATTTACTGTCTCTCTGTGTAAGTGTGTGTGTGTGTGTGTGTGTGTGTGTGTGTAGTGCCCACTAGCAAGAAATACTTACCAGCTCAGTAGTTAAGAGCACTGGGTGATTGGAGTCCCAGCACCTATTTGGTAGCTTACGTCATCTACAACTTCAGTTCCAGGGAATCTGACGCTCTCTTCTGGTGGCTGCGGACACCAGGCATGAACAAATACACAGACATAAAACAAATACAAATCAGAAAAAGGAGAGAAATATTTGCATAGGCCTGTTACCTGCCACCTGTGCCTTTCCCCTTAGCATAATTGGTTGGAACCAAACAGAAGCAGAAGAATCACAGTCCCGAGTCCTGTGTTTCGCCTTGAGCCTCTGTCTCATCTCAGTTCAAGAGGCGCCATTCCTCCATGTCCCAAATATCCTAGACTGCCCCACCTGCCTCCTTTACCAGTTCCTTTTGGAAGCATTCCTGCTGAGTGCTCACCTTCCCTGCCCCAGTCTTGAAGGTGAGCACGATCAATCAGTGACTCTAGCTTCAGTTATTCAGCTCTGAAATGTGCATTAAAAGGAGAAATACCTTACAGTTTTGAGGTCTTTTCTCTCTTTTGTGGTTGGTTTTAGGTTTGGTTTTTGAGGCAGAGTCTCACTGGGTAGCCCTGGCTATCCTGGCACCTTCTATGTAGATCTGGCTTCCTCAACCTCACAGAGATCTGCTAGCCTCTGACCCCCAAGTGCTAGGATTAAAGGTGTGCACCACTGTACCTGGCTTGTGTGTGTTTAGTGAGCATGATATGTGTGCATGTGTTTGTGTGAGGTTTTGCACTTTTGTGGGCCATATGTGGAGGTCAGAGGGCAACCTTGGGTATTGTTCCTCACCTTTGACCCTGTTTGAAATAGAGCCTGACTAATGTGTACAAGAGGCTAGTTGACCCAAGAGCTCGTGGGCACTCTCCTATCTCTGACTCCTAGCTCACTCTAGGAACACTGGGATTATATGCTTGTGCTACCTTGTCCAGTTTTATCTGGATTCATGGCATTTGACCTCAAAATTTCACTCTTGGACAGCAAGTACTTTATCTGTATAGGCGGCTCCCTAGTACTGGGGTCCTTGGTGGCTCTTGTTTTATAAAGGAATTTAGGTCTTGTTTTTTCAACTGTAAGAGTGTGTGCACACTAGAGAGAGAGAGAGAGAGAGAGGAAGGGAGGGAGGGAGGGAGGAAGGAGAGAGAGAGAAGGAGAGAGAGAAGGGGAGAGAGAGAAGGAGAGAGAGAGAATTTTAATTTGAATGATTTACATGACCAGTTTCTGAATCATTTTACATACTTTTCTACCTGATGTTCCCAGTAATGGTGTACATCAACTTTTTGGTCAGCTTGACTCAAGCTAGAGTTATTTGAGAAGAGGTAATATTAGCTAGAAAATGCCACCTATAATTTGGGTGTATAGGCAAGTCTTTTGGGTATTGTCTTGGTTAATGATTACTGTGGGAGGGCCTGGTTCAGCGTGGGAGGTGCCATCCCGGACGGCCCTCCTTATAAGGAAGTACCCTGAACAGGCTGTGGAGATCTAGCCAGTAAGCAGGATCCCTCCCTGGCTTCTGCATCACTTCCTGACTAGAGTTCCTGTCTTGACATCCCTTCACGATGGCCCACATGTTGTGAGGTGAATCACCTCCCCTCCCCAGGTTGCTCTTGGTCATGGTGTTTTATCATAGCATTGGAAACCTAACTAAGACACACTCATGGTAAAGATGGGTTTTGAAGCTGAGAGGCTGCTGTGGTGCTCATGGCTAGCGAGTGGCTAAGGTGTGATCTGGGTGGCTCTGAGGCTAGGGTCCTGCTGTGATGTTGGGTCAAACTGAGGAGGGAAGGGAGAGGCTGGAGTTGGAAATAGTTTTGGGCTTGCCTTTTTAAATTTTGGATTCTGAAGAATATGGTAGGCTCCTGTGTCTCCCAGAGGCTACAACAAACACACCCTCACCTCCCTAATAAAACAAGGCCTACTGTATGGCCATTTCTGGATTTCTCCTCTGGCACTTTATCAGAACACATGAGCTCAAATTGGTGTACTAAGTCTCAGCCTCAGGCCTCGCTCTTCCTAGAACCCCATTGCTCCATCTCTGCTTGTGGAGCAGCCCAGCAGAAAAAGAAACAACCAACCCAATTTAGAAGAGTCACATGCTGGATTTCCACTCTGTCTTAGACACAGTCTGAATTCATTTTCTTTATTCTTACTTGGGTAGAATGGAAAAAAAATGATAATGCTAATAATTGTGGCACGTCCTGAAATGGGAAGTTTTTCATTGACATGCCCATGAGAGTTTTCGGCTTCATCTTCGAGCTGGAATGCAGCACCAGGCTTGCCTTGAGTGTCTGCGGAGCCTTTGATGCAGGTAGACCATATTCTAAACAGGCGCGTTGCTATGGTGAGGATGGCAGTTCTTGCCTGCTGTGGGTAACCTTTTCCACCTTCCTGGACACTGCTTTAAAACACAGCAGCATGACAGCATTTCATTTTCTTTGGGCTGAGGTGTGGTGGATGAATTGGTGAGGACATGGAGGTCTGAGCTCTTTGGCGATGATGTCTTCTGGAGGGCTAGTTGGCTTTCTTGGCAAGACTAGGTAGTTTGCAGATTGGACTTCCTTATAACTTATTGAGAAAACATTTTCTAATGGATGGGATGGGTAGGGGGGTAGTAGGCAGACAGCCAGGCTTTCTTCTCATTTTCCTCCTTTCCCTGAGTATTTCTGTGAGTTTGTTGGCTTTGATGCCCGGCATCTCTTACAGAGAAATGAAAGTTCAGGTTGGCATGATGCAGAACTGATTATTCTTGCTAGGACGTTTGCGTTCTGGCTAATAATCTCAAGACAATGGTTTGCCTCTCAGAACACCTGCCTCTGGCTCACAAAAGTGCTTTCCCCAAGGCCGGGCACAGAGTGGTAGGGACGGGAACACTAATTTCACTGCCCTACAAGCTCCCCAGCTAACTCAGATGAGGCCCATCTGCTCTCCTTCTGGTCCGTGAAGGTGCACGTTTTATGATAGCTCTTCCATACCAAAGCAGTTGAAGCCAGCCACATCCGTTTCCCTCCCACTGTTTCCCACCCTTCACCCCTAGCCCCACAGTCTCAGGCGCTCTGTTTTGTTAGCCATTGGGTTCATGTGCTGTTTCAGTCTCTACCTTTCCTAAGCTTGTCTCTCACTTTTCAAATGGGGATGATGTCTACTCGTTCATTTTGGTGGGTAGTTTAGAGTATCAAAAGGTACAAAGCTTGATGGATGGTGATGGTGGGCATCATGGAGACAGGGTGACTGCTGTCTCCAGGATGGCATATCCACCAGCCACGTAGCTTTATGTCTAGGGGCAAAGGTGGCGTAGACTGCTGCATCCCTGGTAGGGGCCTCTGTCAATGCGCTCAGCCACAGCCCACCTTCCCTTCCTGTGCTTTTTTGGGGGGAAGATAAGTTGGAAGAAGAGTGGGGCTCTGTCCCTTGGTCCCATAGAGTGTTGCTATGGGCTTGCCCTCTGAGTCCCAGGGGCTCTTCGGGAGGCTGATGTAAGCTGCACCACACAGGTGACAGCACCATGGAGTCATGGGACGCTACAGTAGGTTGTGCTGGAGCTGGCCTCCACAGGGAGCTGGGCACAGGCTGCTTGGAAGTGACCTAGAAGTATTTCTGCAGGGTACCCTCATAGGATCAGAAACGTGTTTAAACAAGAGCTGTTCATGCCTGGCTCTGCGGCCCGGGTAGGATGCAGGCTCCAGGCAGCCTGTTGTTTAGGCCTGGGATTCAGAGCTCTGAGGTCTGGGGAGGGGGCAGAGGTGTGACGGGTCTAGGGCCCGATTCTATGTACGGTATCCATGCCAAGCTCTGCCCGTCTGTTCCCTCAGGTACTGGGGTTGGGCAACCTGGAAAGCAGAGCACCCATGTGGGTAGATGCCATTCCACACACCACCCTCGCCTCCGCTTCCCAGCTCTGGGAGGGAAATATGCCCTCTGGGAGACACCCAAGCCCCACAAAGGGAGCTTTGTTGGAGCTGGAGGTGAGAATCTGTGGGCGTTGGGATTCCTGGGTCCGAGTTCCATCTGCCTGCCAATCGCCTGAATGCTGGGCTAACATTTCTGGAACAAGAAGCAGTGCAGCCTGCCCAGCAAGGCCCACTGGGCGCTAAGGTTGCATTTCCTCTGCCAAAGTGTGGAGCTCCTGGGAGGAGGCAGCGCTAGACTCAGGGAGGGAGGTGCTGGGCTTCTGGCCCCTGAGCATCCCAAAGCTTAGAGTTCAGAGCAGAGTGCTCTGAGATCCTGGAGGGCTGTGCTGTGCTGTGGAAGCTTTTCTGTTTGCTTTCCTCTCGAGTCACGCCCCTTTTCCCTTGTTCCTAACTGAGGTTTATCCTGGGTCCTGTGCCCACCTGGGTACTGAAGCAAGCCTCTGAGACAGGGCCTGGGAACACTCTTGATCAACAGAATGTGTTTTGGCTCTGGACTGTGTCCTGAATTGGACCTCTGTCCCGACATGGCAAGGTTCTCAGGTACACCTGTTCTCACTGCTACCTGGAAGTTGTCCTATCAAGCATTTGGGCAGAGCATGGACAGGCAGAACTCACAAGTGTGTCTTCTTTTCTTTTGTGACTGTAACAGCTCTATGAAGATATGGAGAGAGCAAAGGGCCTGCCTATTTAAAATGAACTTTAGTGTGTTCAGAATTGTGCAGCCATCTAACTACAGAACAGCTCTTCCGCCCTACTATGTGCCACAGCCCCTGGCACAGCCTGTGGATTTACCTGTTGTCTTAGATCACTTATTTATCAGCCTGTGTGTTTGCGTGATGTGTAGCAGGTGAGTGTGCTGTGCTGTGCACATGGAGGTCAGAAGGCAGCTTTGTGCAGATTCTGCTCTCCTTTAGCATAGGAACTATGGGTCCAGCTTGGGTTGCCAAGCTTGCTTTGCCTGTCAGCAAGTGCCTTTACCCCCTCAGCTGTCTTGCCAGCCTGGATTTACCTATTGTTGACATTTTATGAGCCTTCGGACTCAGTGGAGGTGTGGTCCTTTGTGCCCTGATTCTTTTACTTAGTGTGTTCAAGGTTCATCCATGGTGCAGCATTAATAGTATTCTGTTTCTTTAAGGGCCAAATAAGCCCTATAAACTGCCTTTCTTTTGTTCCCTCACACGTTCATTCATTCATTGGCTTACTTGCTCGTTCTCCCGTTGAACACTGCTGTGAACATTCATGTGCGATTTCTGCTGCACGCGTGTCTTTGTGTCCCCTGTGTTCACTCTTAGAAGTGAAATTGCTGTGTCATGTGACCTCTGTGTTTAACTTCTTGAGCAACTGCCAAACTTCCGAGATGAATCTGTGATGCCCCAATTGTGTTAGGCAAGATAGTAAAAAGTGACAGAAATAGCATGAAGGTTGCTCATTAGGAAAATTTCTCCATTGTTTTGTTTTTATGAACCCCCCCAATCACACATTCATTTCTCCCAATATTTTATAATGCTGGCTGTAAAATAATTACCTCGATGCTGTTAGAAAAGAAGAGCCTGTTCCCTCCCTACCTCCAGGTGAGAAGAAGAGACCCAGGTGACAGGTGAGGTTGGTTGTGTAGTTCAGAAAGAATCTACAGGCATGGTAGATTGTCTTATAAGGAAGCCTGTCTGAGGGTAGATGAAGGCTCGGGACTTGGGCAGGGAAATGGGAGAAACTTGTAAAAAACTGGACTTAGGTCTGGGATGGAGAAGAATCTGTATAGACTGAGTTTCTTCTTTCCCCAGCAGGAGAGCATGGCTGCCCACGAAGGCAGGTGCTGAGAGGTTCCTGGTCCCCGGGTACTGGCTAGTGTTTGGTGGTTTGTTGCTGTCTTTTGCTTCCACCGTGGAGCTGGGAGGCTGTCCTATTTTACGAAGTTCCTCAGGCACCTGGGCCGCAGGGAGAAGGGGAACTGGGAGTGTAGAGACCCCACCGTATGGGCTGGTGCCTGTGAGCTGTACCCATGGGATTCACTCAGCGCCAGGAAGCGCAGAAAGATTCCTTTCATCTGGCTGCTCTGTGATGCAACGTGCCTCCTGAGCCCACCACTGCTGGTGTGTCAGTTCACGCAGCCTTAGAGGTCTGCGGAGGCATCCTATTCCCAAGTCTCTCCTTTGCTTGGTTCCATCCATTGGTTTCCTAGCGTGTTGACTGAACCTTCACATCTTGCTTTCTCTCTTGCTCCCCTCCCCTTGATATTGGCCCCATAAAGGTAGAGAGTGTCTCTCATAGATTTTTCCTCCTGGTCTCAGGATTCTAGAAACATTGGTGAAAATAATTGAGTTACTGAGTTGTACTCCCAATCCCCAGTGATGTAGTGTGTAGTTGGGAGCCTGTGGAAGATAATTCTTTGTCCTTTCTATTCCACCCCCTCCTCCTTCATTGGGTAAACTGTTTTGAAGAGAAAATAATGAAGACATACTTTATATAAACTGTGCTCTGCACAGCTGTGGGCTCTATAGTCATGACCCTGGCATACCATCCCTCAGCTTCCCAAGGTGGGCAAAGTGTCTAGAGACTGCCAGGAAGCAGACTGGGCAGGAAGAACCTGCCACAGGACCCCTGGCGCCACAGCTCTTGATGTTCAGTTGCTCCTGGGGTGAATAGGTAGATAAGGAACACTGTGTACGGAGACATGGCGCTTATCCAGATGATCTGGGCCCTGTCTGCCATGCCGGCACCAGTGGTTCATTGTGTCTCCTCTGGTGAAGTGGCTGAGGGGGTGAAGGCTGTAGCTCCTTAGAAGTGAAGACAAGACCAAGGTCCACGTTCTAGGGGTCAGCATCTCTTTGCGGGGTAATCTCTCTCCACCCAGACTGCAAGGGAAACCCTAGATTTCTCAGAGCTACTAGAATTTAGCTTGGGAAATAAAACAGGGTGGGGTGGGACAGATATCTTGCTTTGTCATGATTTTGGGGTGAGGGGTGAGAGGCAGAGGAATTTCATTTGATCTTATGGGTTTGGTGAGACTCCTGCCCCTGTCCATTCCTCACAAAATAATGAGGCCTTAGAACAACTGTCAACCCAGCAGTTACATGGCTCAGGGCTAGGGACATTCGGTGATGTAATTACAGTATGGTGCATGCTAACTGCTCGGAGAGGGTGGTACAGGGAAGGCAAGCGCTTGCCCTGTGTTAACAGCTGTGAGGGGCTCCTGGGGCTTTGGGCTGAGGCTTGTGTGTGAGAAACTAAGTCAGTGACCACAGTTTCTTTACCAGTGCTGGGTTTTCTTTTGTATTGTTAATTTGGAATGAAACACAGTAACTGAAAATGGTTTCACTTTGGTAATAAAGGCACAAATTTGATTAGAAATAACTAACCACTGTAGCATTTCCATCAAGTTAAAATTGGGCTTAGCTGTGTCCGAGCTTATTTCTACTGCTCCTCCCACTCGGAGTCCCCCGTGAATAGGAATTAATTATTCCAGTTGTCTGTGTTGGGTCCTCAGTCCCCAAGGGAACACCCCCAAAGTGGACATCAGGCTTTTCCTCTGTGTGAGCTTCTGAGCAGAGAGGCCCTTGCTGAGGGAACGCCGTCTGTTCAAGGCTTCACAATACGCTCAGTGGTCCCATGTAGTAGCTGTGTGTGCTCCATACAGTTAAGCGGGCAGCCTTTCGGAGACCCAGTGGCTTGCACGGAAGCCCCATCCCCTGATTTGCAGGACAGGCAGGAGGCATCTTGTAGCCCACTAGGCATGGGGCCTGAACAAGTCTGCATGCTGCTGATGTCTTTGTGTTGAGCTTCCAAGCCCTTGTTATCATAAAATAGTACGTTGGCTTCGCTGGTGCCTTTCTTCCTAGAAGCTCCAGGCACACTGCAGATACTGTATCAGTTTGCTTTATGGAAGGAGGGGAGGAAGCTGCCTGTGAGCTGAAGTCCTTGCCCTGAGGCTTGAGTACAAGGGAATGTGTTGCTGTCAGGTGTTCCATTGGTAAGGATGGGAAATCCAGAACCCTGTGATTTAGTTCCTTGTCGTGTCAGTAAGACATATATAGAGAACACCTCAGTCTAACTATTCACATCCTAGATGTTACTACCTAATGGATATGAGCTGTGGATCCGGGGAGCTTTGACCATCCAGGTAACTGGTAGTTTTGGCCACTTTGGGTTTGTCTATAAATACCCTTGTCTATACTGTTTAATGTAGGAAGTCACACGGTGGGATTCGGGAGCAGCTAGGCTGGAATTGGGAGATGTGGGGCATACTGCTGCCTCCTGGCTTTCCCTGCTTGGGGCCTGTGTCCTCAAGTATTAAAAAGAGGGACTAGGCAGTCACTGTGTATGGCTCCTGGGAAGTTAGCCTTGAGAGTTCTCTGCAGAAGTTCTTGGCTGACCTTAGGCGGAGCTCCTGGAAGGTTAGGTTAGGTCGCTCGCCGGGATCCTGGATACTATGAGAAGCGCTGCAGTTCAAGTGAGTCTGGATACCTCCTTGAAGGAAGGGCAGCTGTACTCTGGGACTAAGGCACCCTGGGAAACATGGAGCTGTTTGAGCAGCCTTTCAGACCTGTGGTGAGTCTCAGTCTCTCTGCTTCTGTGAACAGGGCACAAGGAGTGTCACCAACTTAAGAGAAAATTGTGCCTTGTGGGTGCTGGTTCACTGCTGGGTGCATGGAACTTTCCTCTAAGCTCTGGAGGAGGGTGGAAAAAGACCCACATGGGTTGAGGCTTGGGGCCTCTGGCAATGAGCAGTGCAGGCGGTCTGGACCAAGGATGCTTTGACTATGAGTTGTGTTTCATGGTGCTGTGAAAGCATTCCCTTAGACCTATTTTGTTTTGAGCCCAGTCCAGTGCCTCGTGAATGACAAAGCATACCCCTTTGTTTAGATGAGTTTGCCCAGTTGTGGGCTAAAGGAAGCGTCTGAGCGCACTGAGGGCCGGCTAGGAGAAGCGACGATGCTTGCCAAGCCAGCCATTGTAGTAAATGCACTTTTGATGTAGTAAGAGAAGGGGCACGTGAATACCCTTGAGTGACTGGGAGGGCTCGGCACTCGGCAGTCTCTTCCCATCAAGGTGAGGAGTCTTAGACCTAAGGAAGCCGAGTGGCATGCCTGAGAGCTCACAGTTAACCAGTGGCCTGGAGTTGACAGAATAGCTCATTGCAAGACACTGTTTAATCTGCCAAGTGGCGTGAGGATGATGGGGTTCTTGGACGGTGGCTGCTGTGGTGCTTGCCTACGATGGTCTTGGCAATGCTGCTGTTGTCTTAGCGCTGGCAAACCCTCATTTGGGCCCGAGGGGAGGCTAGAAGTCCCATTCTGCTAGAAGGCGCAGCACACACCGTGCTGCAGGGGTCCCTGGCTCTGCCCATCCAACCCATGACTGAAGATTTACTGCTTAGCCTCAGGTTGGACAGGCACTTCTCTTTCTGGAAACCTGCTGTGGTTGTGTGCTATTTCTCCTCTAGATTACCCTCTTTTCTTCATTGGCCACCTCCTGGCCTTCCGCTGTACTCCTGGGGTCCTAGGTGTCTTTAACTCCCTGTGAGCTCTGAGTTTCAGCGAACATGATTAGCAGGTACTTTTGGAAGGCCCTGGCTCCTCCAGAGTCCCCTGAGTGCAGGCACGTGAGGGACAGGAGGCTTCCTGTACCCCGCGTGCACTGTGGACATGCCTTTCCTTCCCTGCCTTGCCCTTGGCATGTGCTGGAGGGCAAGAGAGCTCCTGCCACAGCCTATCTGAGGACTCCGGCTCATCACAGTCTTCGCATGGCTTCTGTGAAAGTGGAGCCTAAAACTTTTATCATCACTGCTACACAGGTGAAAGACTTTCATTTGGCTGCTGGTCCAACAAAGACTATTTTATTTATGTGTTTCCAGGCCCTTAAAAATTCTTTTAGGGCACATCAGTGGGGAGTTAATAGAAACTTTGAAAGAAGAAAAATGCCTGCAGGGTTAGTAGAACCCCAGCCAGCCAACTTGGAGCTCAGTGCTGTTAGCTGGCACACCAGGCTCAGAACAGCTGCCCCATCAGTGGAGGTTTTAATCATTCAGTGTTTTCTCCTCTGATTCTGTTGTGGTACAGGGAAGGATGATTTATCTTTCTCTAGGCTTGTTAGCAGATCCTGGAAAGGACCTGTAGTCTTCCCAAACAAAGGTTCAAGGCCTGGAAAGATGACTTAGTTAACAGGAAGTTCTGCTGCGCAAGCGTGAGGACCTGAGTTCGGATCCCCAGCACCTGTGTGAAAGTTAGGAGTGTAACACTGAGCCTGTGCCCCAGGGCTGTGGGGTGGATCCCTGGAGCTCACTGCCAGTCCAGCTGAAATGGAAGCTCCAGGTTTTAGGGAGAGACTTGAAAATGTGTAGAGTTATAGAGAAAACCCTGGACATTGACCTCCAGCTTTCACATCCACATAAGTACATGCGCACTCTGACATGCAAGTGCACCTGAACACATGCACACCCGTAAACTACATACACATGTAACATCACACCCGTACACCCACACTGTAACTATCAAAAAAGGAAGCTTGGAGAGGGGTAGATAGGAAGTGTTTGTGTGGGTTCTCCAAATGAGGACCAGATCACCGTGGAGGATGCCAGTTCTTACCAAGAAGACTTTTCATTGACTTTGGCATGTTGAGAACTGAGATATGATGCAAGCTACTCCTATTAGTTTATGCTTTCCCTGCAAAGTAATTTTCTAGAGAATTAAAGCTCCATGAAAGCCAGCTCTGAAATCTGACATTTTCAGTACAGTATGGTCAGTGTAAACTGCTGGGGCCTTGAGGTCTCAGACCAGCTTCTCAGAGGATTAGGTCCTGGTCCCTCTGAGCCTTCTCCTTCCATCTGTGAAATGGCATGGTGATATCTATCTTTGAGGAGGAGGAGAAGGCTTGGAGTTTCCTGGGATGCCAGCTTCAGTGGGCCAGCTCTGTGTTGAGGAAGAGAGGTAGTAACTGAATAAACTATTGGTTGTATTTATCTTCGAATGAGGCCAGTGGCAGCATCCAGGTGGCAGCCTCAGGCTTATCCACAGATGTTTCCAGCTGCGTTTGTTCAGTGCTCCTTCAGTGCCTGTTGTGGGTTAGAAAAGCTGGAGAAATCTGTGAGGTGGTGGAGTGGAGACAAGCTTCCTTGCTGGTCCTTGGAATTTTTGGATTCAGGCTACTTATTTTAGTGGTTTTCAAGCATAGGGGATTTGTTCCTCAGGGGCATTTGTCAGCATTTGATGATGTCTTGATTGTCAGTCTTGGGGACATTCTATTGGCATATGGCGGGCAAAGGTTAGGGGGACTGCTGCTACCCACCTCCTGTGGACCCAAATGATGAGAGTAGAAAGGCTCAGGTAAGCTGTTGAATACTTCTTTAGAATCTTCAGGAAAGGATTTCATGTGATTTGTTTAGGAGCATTGACTTAGAAAAATACAATACAAGGGAGGATGGTTTAGCCGGGATGCACAGGCCCTGCAGGCATGGGGACCCAAGGGAATCATATGAAAGAAGGGGAGTTTGATGTGGAGAGGATAGGAGCTCTACAAGGACCAAACATATCTGGGCACAGGGTCTTTTCTGAGATGGACACTCAACCAAAGACCATGAGAGGATAAAACCTAGAACCTCTGCTCGGATGTGACTCGTGATAGCTCAGTAATCAATTGGTTTCTCATAGTAAGGGGAACAAGGACTATTTCTAACAGCAACTCAATGACTGGCTCTTTGACCTCCCCACCTCCCAAGGGAGGAGCAGTCCTGTTAGGCCACAGAGGAGGACTTTGCAGCCAGTCCTGAAAAATACCTGACAAAACAGAGTCATATGAAAGGGGAGGAGGTCCTCCCCTATCAGTGGACTTGGAAAGGGGCAGGGAGGAGATGAGGGAGGGAGGGTGGGATTGGGGAGGGAATGAGGGATACAGCTGGGATACAGAATTAACAAAATGTAACTAATGAGAATAATAAAAATAGTAAAAAAAAAAAAGATCTCCAGCACCCGTGTTGGCATAACAGCAGGCATCTGCATTCACAGGGCTGGAGCATGGGTGGAAGAAATAGAGACGAGGTTCCTGGGAATTGGGAATTCACTGGCCAGTCAGCCTCATCTAAGTGTTGAAACCACAAGGTCCAGTGAGAGAGCCTGTCTCAAAAAAAAAAAAAAAAAAAGATGGAGAAGCGAAGCGATTGAAGAAGAAGATATGCTGATGTCAACATTTGACTTACACATGTGCCTGTGTGGGCAAGCGTACCTGCACAAACATGTGTACATAGCTACAGACACACAGTACGAACTTTGTCCATTTAGTTGAAGGGTGTGTATTGGAGGAGAAGTCAGAATTCATTACATGTTTAGGTAGTTGTGGTCATTTTTAATGGTTTGATAAGTCTATTTTGCTAATTTCTATCTCATCCTGAGCCTGAAATTGTGTGTGTGTGTGTGTGTGTGTGTGTGTGTAAACTAGAAGTGTGTATTTCCTTTGGACAAATATTGAAGGAAATTCATTCTTGCATTCTCACTGCATCGGAGCCTTATGTAATGTGATGCAGAGGCAGGCCTGATTATGTATGGGCGAAGTACTTTCGAACAATGTCTCCATTGTATAACACACAAAACAAGCCTTTATTCCACAATGGATGTGCCAGCCAGCCTTATCCAATAAGGACCCTGTCTCTGTCCACCCCCCCCCCTTTTCTCCCACCTTTGAGCAAACATTATTTGTTGTGGCCAATGTGTGATCAGGTCTTGATTTGGGGCTTCTTTTGATGTCCTTTCTCTGTAGGATCTCACCTCCCTGCCCCTAGAGATCCCTTGGCTGCCAGGACAATTGTTTCTTGCCACCCATGTGGTGCCTGCTGTGACTGCTTGGTGATGAGCTCTCTCCCCCAGGCCTCAGCACTGCACGGGGATGGCCCTCTATGATTGTACTTGAGCCTCTTGAGTTGCTTATGGGCTCAGGAATAATGATTGTCTCTATCCCACTTTCTCTCTTCCCTCTCTGTCCCCCTTACCCAGTCACGGACATTTGTTTGGTTGTTTTTAGCTTGTGTCTTGTAACTTAGCAAATGCTTCATGGATAAGCAGAGGAGGAGGGGGGCTCATCTGTCATGATAACCTACTTTGTCTGGGCTGCTGAACACAGCAGTGGTCTACTCTGTTTCTGAGGTCAAGAGCTGGGCTTCTCATCAACAAGTGGGAAACCCAGGGCTTCTGGTGGGGAGTTTGCTTGAGGTCCCTTGGGTAGCAAGGGTCAGCACCAGGATTGGACACAGTACACCCACCATGGTGGCTGTGTACCCTACATTTAGATGGCTCTGAGTTTGGTATGGAGAAGCTACAGTATTCTGTACCATTGGCAACCAGGGCCATGGACCAGCTTCTTTGCAGAGAAGCTATCTACCTTCCAAGGGTGAAAAGATCAAGCCAAGGCCTTGGTACTGTTGGGATTTTCCAGGCTGGAAACTTAAAGTATTGTGTGGAAAGGGGAAGTAGGTTGCCCACAGAGACACTGTGTTCTTGGGGATGAGAGGGTTTCCTACCAGTTTACTGACAGGACCTTGCTTGGACTTCAGTGCTGAGAAAGGGAGACTGCAAATGTGTAGATAGGCTCTGGCAGGGTGTGTCTAGTCAGGACAGGAGGTGGGAGCCCAGGAGTTCCAGAAGGATGGAAGGGTCCCTGTATACTCCAGATGAGCCACATACTTGTCTTCTTGTTTGCAGGGTGTGTGTTCCATTGCATCTAAATCTGTGTAGAACTAACTGCCATGCCCCACAGACACTACTCTGCATTCTCTGTAATGTATACCTAACTTAATCTTCAAATTAGGTACAGCAACAGGTCAAGAACAGCAATAGTAAAACAATAATTATAATACATCTAGTGAAAGATATTTAAAACTTAGAAGTTATTTCTGGAATTTTCCATTTAATATTTTTGGACAGTAGCTGATTGTGGGTCACTGAAACTTCAGAAAGTGAAAAGCTATAGATGGAAGGGACACAGGTATTTACATTCTAGGAAGCTGTGATGGACTGTGGTTGTGTGTGGAAGCTAGGGTGTATGGCTCCCTCCTTCTCCTTTCCCCGCAGGATGTGCAGGCAAAAGGACAGCGGTGCTTGAAGGCCCTGGGTCTTTATTCAGATCAAGAGGTTAATAGGGTCACCAACCAGAGATAGCAGCTGGCTGCAATGAAAGAATTCTCCTTTCAGAAGCCTTACTTCTTACAGCAAGGCCTCTCTGTCTAGAGCTGGGATGGCATGCCTCCTCTTCCAGCTATGAGTTACCAATAGACATGGAACTTCCCACACTGTAGTTGGAGTGTGCTGTTGGGAGTGGGCCTTGGCATAGCTGCTCTTTCAGTCTGTTTCCTGGTCTTGGGAGATGTTCTTGGGAGATGTCTTCTGTGTGAAGCCTCTGTTGTTAGGAGAGAGGTATTCAAGGGAAGTGGGCTGCAGGGTGGGAGGGGGTGTCTTGGATAATTCTCTAGACATACTTCCTGGTATCTGGAAGCTGATGAGTCAACCATGGATGGAAGAATGGGCAGATGGATGAGTGAGTGAGTTAGTGGATATATGGGTGAGTGGATACATGAATGGGTAGGTGGGTGGATGGGTGGATAGGTGGGTGAATGGGTAGATGGATGGATGTGTGGGTGGGTGGATGGATGGATGGATGGATGGATGGGTGGATGGATGGGTGGATGGATGGATGTGTGGGTGGATGGATGGATGGATGAGTGGATGGCTGACTGGGTAGATGCATGGGTGAATTGATAGGTGGGCAGATGGGTGTGTGGGTGAGGATCTCAGTGTTTGTGCTGTGCTGGTGTTGTTCATGGCCTGGCCCTGCTGTTTGTGTCTGGCATCATGAAGTTGCCAGTGGTGGGACCCTTCCTTTAGCCCAACAGCTGTTTGTCATGGTGTGAGTCATGATGCTGTTTGGGGGGAAAGCTGGTTCTTAGGATGGTGAGTGTCACTGTCCCCGCCATAAGGTAACTATAGGGATCACAACTTTTTACTTTTTAATTTTCTCACAGTGGATGAGAGCTTAGACTGGCTATATTTTACTTCTTCCTCCTGTGTTATTCATGGGCATGGCTTGCTCAGCTCCACTCTGTCCTTTGGAAACCCTTTTACTCCCAGGTGGCCCTCAGCAGAGCACACTGGTTAGTTAGTGCAAACTCTCCCTCCTGCCCTCCCTGCCCCTGGGATTGTGCAAGGGCTTGACATGGCATTGCTATGCTTATCCTAGGAGTGAGGCTTGGCCTAGGAGTTCCTGGTAGGTCAGGAAAGGTGAACAAGTCACTCAGTGTTACCCAGAGAGCTCTGGGCAGAGAAAGAGGGAAAGGAAAGGGCTGGGTAAGCTGGGAAGGGCTTTTTGTCTGTGGCTGGTGACTCCTCAGTTTAGCTTGTTTCCTTTAAGCATCTGAGCCTCATGTCATTGTCTAAACACCCAATGTAGCTGTTCAAGAATAACAGCCAAGCCTGGTGCAGGCTGTCTTCAGAGGCTAAAGGAGAGAGGGCTCAGTGGGTTATGGCTCTGACAGGCCCTGCTGGTGTCCTGGAGAAGGAGCCAGCAGGGTTTGCAGAGAATGAGGATAAATCTGGGCCTCAGGGTTTGGTTCCTTTAGAGACTTTTATTGTAAGAAATAAAGCGGAGCCCAGGCGGGGAGGCAACTGGGAAACAGCACACTCTGTCCATAATGAGAGCTGTCCCAGAAGAATCTACTTTATCCCTTTAGCCAAATTTCTGTTTCTAAAAGTGGAAAGGGGCCAGAGATAGGCTTGTTTGTTTGCTCAGTTGAAACCTTGGGTTTTGTGTTTCCAGCCCGTTCTCCAGGGTGTGAGCAGGCAGGGCCCAGGGGTGGGGTGCTGTGGAGCCCCAGGGGCCCTCTCTGCACAGTGGAGAAGAGAGTG
This sequence comes from Psammomys obesus, assembly GCF_907164565.1. NCBI lineage: Eukaryota > Metazoa > Chordata > Mammalia > Rodentia > Muridae > Psammomys > Psammomys obesus. Next base: position 15,425,346 of record NW_026596125.1, read on the forward strand.
CCAAAGGCTGAGCACCCCTCTCTCATATCCCTTTGCTTATCGGGCTAACTTCAAGTGCACAGACCTCCAACTGTCTACACCAGCATGAGCAGATCTGGATTAAGGACTGTCCCAGCCCTTTCCCAGGGGGACCACCTTTGAGTCCCCAAACCACAGACTGGGTTTTCTGTTTGAACCTTCATCCAAAGCACTGTCTGCTGGAGTTAGAGGTGTTTCTTTATCCATATGCCTTTTTAGCTTATCTACAGAATCATAGTGTCTAAGGCTCCACGTCTGCCCGTGGCCGCGCACCCTGTGTGGCTGCTGCCGTCTGCCCGCCCTTGGCCAGTGCAGTTCCCTCCTCCCCGTTGCTGAGCTGGGCCCTGTGCATGCCGAACCAAGCTTCCCTGCCACTTCCTTCACTCCCCAGGTACATCACAACCTCAGAGGGAAGGGAGAGAGACTCCATATTCCAACTGAAGCTTGAGGCTGAGTTGTGTGCTCTTAACTTTCCATTCCTTTTATGTAGTGCTTCCATCTTTGTTATCGTGTTTCGCCTGGTGTGATTATTCAGTTAACAGGCTTTCTCCTTGGAGCTTAGGACCAGCAGACAAAGTTCCCCTGTCAGTTCAAGTTTCTTGGGTGATGGGTAGAGTTCCATGGTGAATTCAAAGGCCCTTTGGGGCAGGGTTTGGCTCTTGTAGGGGTGTGTAGTGAGGATTTATGACATCTGGCAGGACTGATTCCTTCTTGGGGGCACTCTGAGTTCCAAGCATCTGCAATGTATGTCCCTGATATCTCTGTCACTGGTGACCTCATTCCTTCCCTGGCCTTGTTCTGTGAGCTGCCTGCCCGCCCAGGCCTCTCAGGAGCTGCTTCCCTCTCCTGCCTGCTCTCTTTTGGCCAGGATTTTAACATATATCAGAGGCTGCTAGGCTAAGAGCTTGGGACTTCCCCTCACCACACTCAAAGCCTTTGATCTTTTGCTTTGGAGGTAACATCAAAAGGAAGGCTGAGGAAGACAGCCAGGCTGTGAAGTTCAACGTTCAAGTTAATAGCTTGACTGGAGGTTGTGCTGCGTGGCGACAGCATCGCCAGGGCCGGAGTAAACAGCGATTCCACCCTGGCTTCCTGGAAGTGCACTTAACATTGAAAATGGGCTTCATTTACATCTCCAATGAATTCGGCCTGGCTTTTCCTCTTTCCTTTCCTCAGAAATGTGAAAACATGGGAGAAAGGGTGCAAGAGGGAGAGTGGGAGTCTTCGGTGGCCCAAAAAATGGTAAGGGTGTGGTCAGCACCCCTGAAGCATTCTCCTCCCGACTCTGCCTGATTTCCGAATCTCATCAACTGTCCACTTTTAACGGGACACTTCTAAATTCTGGTGGGATCCAAACAGTGGCTCCTGGCTTGGGTCTTGGGCCTGATAGAAAGTGAATATCGTGGAAAGTAAGAGGGGAAGCACACCTCCAGCTGCATGAGACACACTTGTGTGGGGCGTGTTTGTTTTCTAGAGCTCTGCCCTAGATTTTCCCCCAAAGCTGTTTGAGTGGCTACAAACACCTTTGTCTCTGACACTGTTTGGTATATGATTCATATCTGGGCTGGTCATCCTCATTATGTTTGCATGGGTGCCTTTCTGGGATGTATCCATTGAGTCCTTAGACAACTATCCCTGTCCCTGCCCTTTGCTCCTGCCCTGCTGGACTCATCTGTCCATCTGTGATGTCCTGTAGCCTCCTCCTGCAGGGTCTTAAATCTGATGTCATCACCATGGACCAGAATTCCCACCAGATTTCCTTGGTGTTTCTTCCTGGGAACACCTCTTTAAGATTGTGTCATGACTCTTTGCCTGTTTTCATTTGATGTATTCAGACACTTGATTCATTTAGCTCAGTCTGTTTGTAGTCATACCTTTTGAGAAGCCACAGGTTTGATGTGCTGTTCTTTTGTTTCCTAACACACACTCAACCAAAGAGCCCACGTGGTGGCCCTGGCATAGGAAAACAGCTCCTCCACTCCTCCTTATGGAATTCATAATTTGGGGCACCTGGTATTGCAGAGCTTATATTTATGTCCCTGAGGCTGGCTGACCACTAGGCCAGGTGACTGCTGAATGCAGGCACCTGCTCAGTGAGTGTGGACACTGACTGTGGCTTGTCCTCCTGAATCTACATGTGTGTTCACAGATTTCCCTCTCTTCAAACTGTCACTCTCTTTTCCAAATGGATGTTGAAACCAGCCTGGGGAAGCCTACACTTTCTCTGAGTTGAGTTACTTTCTGTATGGTACCTCTTTGGTTGCCACAAGTCTCCCATGGCTTTGGTCCTGAAGACCCAACTGCATTCATTATCCATATCCATTTTTCACCGGTGGAAAAGGTATCTCCTGCCACCAGTGGACCAGGATGTGTAGAAACTCACTAGGAAATACAAGAGGCAACCTCTAGGGACCGATTCTCTTAAGCTCTGGGGACACATCCTGGGCAGCAAGGAAATGCTCCCTGAAAGTGGCTCCCCTGGGGGAGGTATTGCTGCCCTCCCAGTCCAGCCAGGTACCCATGTGACTTTGCTTGCAGGGTCTTCATTTTTGTCTGTGCTTAAAGCTGTAAAGGGCCATTGTCAAGTTTGTTTTGCTTCTCAGTTCATGCTCCTTAGAGGATGGTAAATTAAAGATAGCATTCCTGGACAGATCCTTTCATACATTTAAGAAAACCTGTTGTGGCTCCCTAGGGGAGCCTTGAGGGAGAGATGAAAGGATTTTCCAGCCCGCTCTGGAGTACAGGCTATTCTTCTTTTAGGTAATTAAGGAGACTGTTAAAGATGAGGCATTCATGAGTCCATTTACCTTTCACGTGGGGGTGTTGGTTCTTTGATTGGGTGACTCTGACCACATTCCTATGAATCACATCCGAAGGTTTCCCTTTCTAGTTGGCTGATACCTACCACAGGTGTTTGGGGATTTTCTTATCAGGTCCTATAGGAGCTTGCTTCTGTGACTGTTGTTTGATGCCTTTTGCTGGGCCAGGGCAGCCAAGCAAGGCCCATCACCTTTAAGGACAGGTGTGAAAAGCTCAGTGCCTTTATAATTCTTTGTGACAGTAGCTGTAACTCATGGTTGCCTCTGGCCTCCCATGAGTTAGAACCAGGGTTCCCTCAACCTTTAGAACATTAGAATCACCTGGAGAAGTTTTTCTCTATGTATGTGTGCATGTGTGTGTGTGTGTGTATATATACATACACATGTATGCACTCATTTATCTCTTCATCTATTTGTTGTTTGTGTGTGTGTATATATGTGTGTGATGCAAGTTGAAGTCAAAGAAAAATTTAGAAAAAATTGATTCTCTCCTTCTATATGGTTCTTGGGACTCAAACTCAGGACATCTGGTCTACCTCCTGATTCATTTTGCCTGGGGAATATTTTATTTTAATTATTTTTATTTGTGTATGTGCATGTGAGTGCAGGTGCCCATGGAGACCAGAAGAGGGCATCAGATCCCCTGGATCAGATCTGGCTTGGGTGCCGGGAACTGAACTCAGGTCCTCTGCAAGAGTAGCTAATAATCTTAACTACTGAGTCATTTCTTCAGCTCCTGGAGACCTTTTTTTTCTAGCAATCTAATGCTCTGGTCCTCTAATGGAGGAATCAAACACCAACCATACCTATTAAGTTCTCCTGGTGATTCTGAACTTGCAAAGCACTCACCAGGATAGCTAAGAGCTGAGTCACTTGCATTGTAAGACACTTAAGCTAAGATACTCCTCCTAGCACTTTACATAATTGTCTTATTCCTCATACAGTTAGGGAGGCAGAAGGAGTGGCCTCATTTTATAAGTGATGTGACTGAAACTAAGAAAAGTTTAAGACCTTGACCAAGGCCATCAAGTTAGTCATCAGTGGAAGGTAGCTCCTGCGTAAAGGCCCTCATCTTACCCATCCTGATGAAACCTAGATGAGGTGATACCTGATGGTTAAGGGCCTGCAGGAGTAGTGTAGAAATTGTTGTTCCTGAGAGATTGCAAAAAATGTCGTACTTGATTTTGGTAGATAAGTAGTAACTTTTTGACTGAGCATAAGAAAGTCATTGGCAAAGGCTTGGCATTCCAGGCAAAAAGTGCCAGACAAGCAGGAGAATGTTCTGGATGCACAAAGGTGATTTGGGCATCCTTATCAATGGTCTTTACATCTGTGCAGGACGACCTAAGCTCTGTGCTACCTCCGCTCTGGGGCTCTGGCCTGGACCTCAGAAGCCTACATTTCATTTACATTCTCTGCAGTTACTGCTATTGCACCTTTATTGTGAAGCTTTTGTTTGTGGTCCCCAAACTTTGCTACCCATCAGAATGGCCTAACGTCTAGGTTAAACCTTGTTCCATTAAGACACAGTGTTCAGGGAAGGGCATCCCGATATCTGTAGCATTAAAGGGGTCTCCCAGTTATTCCATCAGGCTGGAACTTTTGGGGAAATACTGCTTTCAGAGAGTTGGGCAGGCCTGGCTATTTGAATTTTCACCGTGGCTGAATAAGCATGCTCAACATGGCTAGACTGTAGCTGGGCTCGGAGAGCATTACATGCTTTCTTCATTGGTTGATCAGTATTTGTCCTATTGAAGGCAGGGGCTGATCTGGGGAGGGCGGGGCTAGGGCAGCGGGTACTGCTAGGGTGATGAAGGCGGGTGAAGGTAGTGGGACAGGAAGAAAGGCGAAGCTGAGAGCAGAAGCATTTTAGGAAGGACAGATGAGGACCTTGGAATTACAGGTAATTTGGTCAGGACCCAAATTGAAATTTCTCTTCTCTATGATGAAAGGGTTTTGCTGGGTGTTGAGCTGGCAGAGGGTCCATTAACTTGTAGCCAGGTCTTTCAGAAGCCCTGTTATTTACATACAAGCACCTGCCTAGCTCAGCTGTTCATTTTTGCACTTCGTTAAGAATTTATCTGGGGAATATTTGCTTTGTGTATTTTGGGGTTAGTTTAAGTGCTCAAAGGGGGTGAAACCATTCTTCTTCTGTATAACTGATCTGCAGCTCACTGCATTCATGGCTTTTGACTAATCTGTGGGAAGCAGTGTTCACGGAAGCTCCCTGTGTGTTCAGGTATACACACAGTGTTACCATGTTTTGCTGAAATTTGGAGGCAAAGACCACTTCTCTAAGCACGTGAGAGCGGGTGTGTGCAGCCAAGGGATGAGAGCCTAGCCTGCCTGTAGCTGCTTGGTAGAGAGGGCGTGACTTGTTTCTGGACTGGCTTCAGCTGAGATGCTGCTGGTCAAAATCACAAAGTGGGAGATTGTCCGCACTCTGAATCCTCCCTCCCCCCGAAAGCTGTGTGACCCCACAGCTGTAAAGCCCCAGCCTTGGAGGAGCTTGGCAGGCAAGTGGCTCAGTTCAGGGTGCCTCCCCGAGAGAGTCCTTCACTGGTAGTTACATCATCAAGATTTCTTTGGTTGGGACCACTTTTAGTCTGTCTGGTGGTAATTTTGCAAGGCTTCATTTCAAGGTCAAAGGTGCTTCTAGAATGAAGTCTACACTTGGCATTTGGGCTTTTTGGGTGTCGATGGTGTCAGTGTCTAAGCCTAGAAAGGCCACTTTTAAGCCCCAGCTGGGAAGGGAATAGTCTTCCCTCCCTTGGCCCTTGAGCTCGTTCTTGTGAGAGTTTGGAATCCCTGGATGCTAGCAGTCCTGAGGGTTATTTTTTTTTCCCTTTCTCCCCAGTCCTCACTGTGTCCCTCCTCTGTCTCGCAGGATTCCGCGAGCAATAATTAGCTAATGTTTGCAGAGCACTTTGAAATTCTCAGATGAAAGGCACCAGAGAAGCGCACAGTATTATTATTTATTATTAGCCCGGACCAGAGCGGGAGGGCACCAGGCCTGGCACTATTTCTGGGCTCTGTTGGTCTTTTCTGCACGATGAGCTTTCATTATTAAAAGCCCAAAGTGAAGAAAGTAGGAGAGATTGGGATCAGCGGAGGGCCATGTACTTGTGACTGGGCATGGTGTCACAGGGCGGAGATGGGCTGGGTTTGGGCAGGGGTTTACTGTTGGCACGGCTTGTCTGATGGGAACACATTCATGAACCAAGCTGCGTCATGCTTTATATACTTGCTTTTAGTTACCTGGCATTAAACTTAATGATACCTAAGGAATCTGTTTCCTGGGGAATTAAGTGTGCCTGGGTCCTAAGGGCAGGAATAGCTTGTTCTCCTCTGATAGGGTGCATGTTCGTGTAGGGCTCAAGAGCAGGTCTGTAGTCCAGTTCTTTGTGATGTTGTGCATGCCCAGGCAAGCACCCTGAAGCTCAGGCAGAGTCTGGCGCACTAGGGAATCTCTGTGCTTCATTCTCTTCCCATCTCAGGTGCCTTCCTCTGGAATTAAATCCAACATTGCCAGAGGACACTGGGTGTTTTTGTTTGAAAGGAAGGAGTTGATTTCCCTTCTGCTTTTTAGCATAAAGCCCTGCACCTGTGCCCTGCCTCAGTGCCACCAAGCTTATCAGATGGTTATACTCTTAGTGCTACTCCTCCTGCATGGGAGCTCCAGTGTGAACCGCAGCAGCTTGTGTTTGTTGCCCGGTGGCTCTGTGAGTGTGATGGTGTCGCTGCCCCAGGAGCTCCGAGGACTGAACACTGCTTTGTCTTAGCTCCATTTGCAAAGATTTCCTGGCAAGGGATTTATGTAGCAGGACTTTTTCACCCCACTCCCAATACATGACCTTCCATTCTTTGTCTCTTCTGAACATGAAATAACCAGTGACACTCAAATCCTTGTCTACTGTGAGGCCAAGTTAGCATCCTGAGTGATTCTCATAGTTACCCGAGTTCTGGTCCTAAGATGCTTCCAAATGAGAGATTTGATCCCACTGTTGGGGCATGGTACCCAGGCAGAGCCTGGGATGTCTGTCATGTGCATGAGCTGTCAGTGAAAGGATTCTGTGTGACTGGTAGAAACCGACGTTATTCACCCATGCTACCCAGGATGAAATAGGAATGGCCTGGCCATGGAGCACATGTTGAGTGTCCGTGTTCTCAGTTTGTCCTGAGACCTCTGCAGTGACTAAGACAGATGCAAAGTGAAGTCCCTGTGAGGACGCTACTCCCTTTGGCTGGGGCCTGTCTGAGAAGCAGCCAGGGGCCAGGGTAGGCGTTCTCTTTGATCTGGTCCATTGCAGTTGAGCCAAGGGGAAGACTGGTCTCTCAGACACACTCTCCTGGTCACTGCAGACTTTCTCCTCTGTCCTCCTTGACAGACAGGTGCCTCATAGGTAGAATCTCCTAAGAAGAAAGGTATATACTGGGATGTCCAAGCATTCTTGCCCTTGTCAGATTTCTCAATATAGTGGCAAACACACTATTTACTAATGAATCTCCTGCTGGGCCGTTTGATTAGATCTTTTATTCTTTTTACAGAAGTGATGAAAATAGAGTTAGAGATGATTAAAACTGAGAACCAGAGAGCTTAAATGTGGTCTTCAGAATTTGTTCCTTTGCAAACAAAGGCCTCTTAAATAGAGGGCTAGAGAGAGTGGATATGATACTTAGTCGACACAGTTCTGAGTGCCCACCACAGAGCAGGACCATTGTTATGTCTGAGACACAGAGTTGTGGTGACACTTTTCAGAATTCTAGAATGTTGGTTTCTTAAAAACAAAAAAACAAACAAAAAAAACATTATAAGAATGTGCTTTCGTTTTAATCCCAGGTGTAGGGATGGGAGGCTGCTTTGGCTTCTCCAAAGCAGCTAACTATGATTTGCCTCATGTTCTAACAGAAGTGTGATTTTGCCAGTTGCAGATAATTCCTGAGACTGTGTGAAGTTTGGAATGCTGAGAACTTTTCAGAGGGTACATAGATTCGAGGGTCCCAAGAGGTGGTTGTTGGTCATTTAGGCAAGTTAGTTGTGCTTTGTTGGTAGCCATGGTCAAAGAAAAGACAAAAGGAAGGAAATTAGGTTCAGAGATCTCCCTCTTCCTCTCTTTCTGTCTCTCTCTTCTCTGTCCTTATTTCTCTGCTGCTAGTGTTAGGGTGTGAAACAGTGGTGGGGGGGGTAAAGGGTGGGAAAAGAAGAACCCACAAAGTAGTGAAGAGCAGCTCTGCAGAGTTTGCCCCCACTGTGGCAAGGTTCATTACGTCATGAAGGCTGTGAGCACCCTGTGAGCTCTGAGCCTCTGACTGCAGTCTGCCACAGTGAAGGTTGCCTTCTCTCAGGATGAAAAGGTGATTAAATTCCAGGCAGCCTCTCCCAAGTGTGTGGCACTGTTTTCTGTTGTACCTTTTTGACTGTTATACTCCGAACATGCTGGATTGTAGGCTGGGTGGAGGACCTCTGAGCAGTGCCTTCTCTTAGAGGGACCCCCTTTGGAGTAGACTGTTTGTCCCTTAAATACCAAGTGTTTGCTGGTGTGGCCTTATTTGCTGGAGAGAGGTACTTGAGCGAGGCGTGGCTCTAGGAGGCAGCCACGGTAAGGAGGAAGCCAGTGCAGCCATCATGCATGTGATAGCACAAGTAGGAGCAGGGTCCACCAAGGGCTTGAGGGTGAGGCACAGCCCAGTAAGTTTCTGGGGCTGGCGGGACGTGGGTTGTGATGTTGGAACCATCTTGGGTAGAGCATTCTTGTACCCAACTCCTACCGATTCACTCTTGTTGAAGTCTCTATGGGGGACAAGAATGCCATGCTCCTCGGATTGTGGACAGGCAATGTGAAATTAACCCATTTTGTATTGACCTTTCAGGAGCCTCTTCACGTGTTTGAAACTGTGGTTCTGAGGGGGCTTGGGGTGAGACAGTCATTGATACAGTTAGCCCTGCTTGCCTCTTGGTGATACAGTAATGGAGATGGTTTTGGTTAGGAATGGGCCCTTGCTAGCAGGCCTTTTGGGGACATAGGTGCAGTCCTGAGTGGGTACTGAGCTTCTTGTCTCTGAGCACTGGACTTGCCTGATGTGGCATAATTGATCTGCCTGGTCTCTTTGGTCAGATTTGAATGTCGCTGTTCTTGGCTGTCCCTTTACTTCTAATGTCCTCTATAAGTTATAGTTTTTGGAAAATAGGGGACCACCCAGCCCCCTCTCTCAAGCAGACAAGGCTAGCCTTGAACTCTGAGGCTCCTGCTTCCAAGGGCTAGGTTACCGTGCATGTGAGTTATGTATCAAAATAACATTTTAGAAGGAATAAAGAGCCAAGAACTCTGTAATCCTACAACCCAGAGGACAGTATCAAATGGCGGACATTTTTCTTTTTCCCCTTTAGAATGGTAAACAGTGTTTTGTATGTATCGATTTTCAGGTGTGGACACTGTCACATGGCAGCCCAACACTTTTTCCTGTGGATTTCAGCCAGGCCTGACACCTGCTCCTTAACAGAAAGTAAACCATACCCTGACTCCCTTGATGGGCTTAACTGTGGGTAGCCCTGGGAAAGGCGGTATTCACTTTGTTGCAAACTTGCCAGGCCAGAACCCCTGTAAGTTTCTTTGTTATAAGACTTTGAGCTGGTGGTGTGCAGAAGCATCACCTTTGCCCTTCTTTAAAAACAGGCGTGAAAGGTGGGGAGGGGATGGTTGACTCTTAAAATACCAGGAGAGCTGTGGCCCGAGGGTCATGTTTAAGAAGTTGGTATGTACACAGCGTTGTTCTCATTAATGGATCATTATTGCCTGAAGATAATGAGGTCATCGAGGGCAAGCGTGTCACCTCCTCATTTACCTTAAATCAGTGTCACCTGCTATCAAGATGTAAGAACACCTCTGATTGACAGTGGGGGTGGAGTGGAGGCAGAAGCAGCGGCCTTCCTGCTAAGGGGCAGGCAGTCACCTAGTACTCCCTGGGTGTCATCTTGGAGCATGCAGAAAGCTTTCTTGTGTCTATCACTGGGTCTGTGTGGTCCCCTTTCTGCTGGGACGTCAGGCTGCAGCTCAGCGACCCGAAATACTCCACTTCCAAGTTCAGTGTCCTTGTCCTGCCTCATGCTTTGCTGCCACAGCAATGGCAGCAGGGTCACAGTGGGGGGATAACCACCAGCGTGCGTTTGAGCTCTCAGTGCTTTTATGATGCTGGATGGCCCACATAGTTTTCAGTTGCCTCGTCTCCTTTAGTTCTCCCCGCAGCCCTGGGGAAATGGTTTTATCGATATGGTGACCAAGATATTTGTGGTTGTGACCCCACATGGAATAAATCCTGAGACCCCACTAGAAGCTGCCGCCTAGTGAGGGGAAATGATTTGTAATAAGTGAGAGCCAAAGAGACTGGATCTCTGCTCCCCTTCATGGTTGGCTGAGAGCTGGGAGTGGCCACCCACATCACTTGTCTCAGGCTGTGGAGTGAATACACATTTGCTCAGGATTGGGCAGGACTTACAGTGACGGTCCACACCTCTACAGGGTTCCAGTGACAGGAGTGCGCAGCTGCCCTCAGAGCCTTCCTGTCCAGTCCCAGGGCCCTGGGCTGGCTGAGTTGTCTCCTGGCCATATCTGGAATATTCATTAGAAAAATGGGTACACTACTGGGGCGAGGCTTACAGTCCCAGTACTGCTGTCTTACAGCTTTGCAGTTTCCTACTTTCCCTTTTTGATCCTGCCTCTTCGAAAAAAAGTCCAACTCTCCCATCTTCTGCTCTCCCTTCTCTCCTCTACCCCGTGCTTCTCCTCTTTCCTTCTCTCTCTTCCATTCCCTTTCTACTCTACTCTTCACCCCCCATTCTTCCCTTTCTTCTAACAGTCTTCATGTGAGCCCAGGCTGAGTGGCCTCCAGGCCCTTCTGCCTTACCCTCCTAAAGGTTGGGGTTATGGTACACATGCCAACAGAAATCAGCTCCCTAGGGAATACATTTCGGATGGCATTCTGCCCTGTTGGACAGCAAGAGGAACTAAAAGATCTTATAGACATTATGGCTCAACTCATCAAATGTCAAGCTAATAATGACAGCTGTGTCCTAAGAGAGCTGATGTTTCCTGAGCACTGACCATGTGCTAAATCTCATGGCAACCATAGTTTGCCAACAACTCATTGCAAGAAGAGGAAGCCGAGGCTCAGGAGGTTGAGTAGTCTTTTAGGAAGTTGTTGGTGGCAGAGAGTCACACCAGAGCTTACCTGATTTCCCCTCTGTCAGCCACACTTCAAACTAAATCCCCACATAGGTTGATTCTAGGCCATTTCCCCATCTCCCTGGGCTGGACTTTGCTTTCCTCATGCTTGGAGACCATGGCCCACGCAGAAGGAAATCCATGCCAGGCTTTGGATTGAAAGGAGTTGACAGTCTTTTATACAATAGGTACTAAATGGTTGACCCTTCTTTTTAATGCCTTATGGTTTCAAGCCAGGGTACCCTGGGATGTTTTTGAATTCCTCTTTCCCAGCTGTGCAACCTCCTTTAGACAATTTCCCTAGTAGCTCGGGTTTTAAATCTTATTGACAATTCTGAGGAAAGATGAAGGAGGGAAAACCAAAAATTGACTTACAGCCGGGGAGGAGAGTGGCGGGTTTGTTTTCTTTTCCCGTTTTGTTTTGTGCACATTGCAAAACCTCTGCTGTCGGATGAACTGGTTTGTACGTGGCCTTGAGCAGCTGCTGCTGGGTTTAACCCAGTGCCGTGCCCAGTCTGTGAGGCAGCTTGGGCCTCATGTGCCCGCTCGTGCCCTGTGTACCTGTCGTGTGCAGAGCATGTGCACACAGGCCAGAATGCTGATGGTTTGCATCTGTGCCACGTCTCTCAGTAGGGAGCCAGTTGCAGAGAGACAGTGAGAAAATGACCCTTGTGGGCCTACAGCTGAGCTCAGGGTACTCAGGAAGAGCCTAAGCTCCTGATTTAACCAGAAGGCTGGACGGATGAGCAAATGGTTAGCTAGAATGCATTTGATGCTTTGGTTTTTACCTAGGCAAATGTTGTGTCCCCTTGGGGCACTGTGCAGAATAGCTATCTGGTGCTTACCAGTTAGGTGATTTAGCGTTTTGCAGTAACTCAAAGGGATTTTCTGATGGTGCTGATTATATTAATTGAAATATAATAGCTAGCTAATAATATAATAGCTGGCATTTATGGAGCACTCACAAAGCACCAGACCCCTTGCCAAGCCTTTGATTTCTACAAGATCCCCAAGAGATGGCTCCTTGCTTGTATTTGCATTTTACTGACAGGGAAACCTCTGCCTACCTGGCTTTAGATGGGCACCTTCAGTGTCCTTTCTTAAAGAATCATCTTTTTGGGAAGGCAGCATTTGGTGTGGGTTAGATGAGCTATTTGGGCAGTGTTTTTTTATGAGTGGATGGAGTTGGAGGACTGAGCCTGCCTCTCAGTGCTTGAAAGCTCCTGAAGTCAATCTTGTGCTTTAGGGACAATTCCTAACTGTGAGTCCAATTAACTAAGTTGCAGAAGCGGGCCAGGGCTCAGTGGTCCAAGAGCATGGAAATACTGTGGTGGCGAGAACTGGACTCCCGGGGTGGTCCTGGGCACACAGGTGTTAAGGTGTTACATGAATTGACATTGAGGAGGATTTGCTGAGGTGGCATTTCTCCTCTCTGCCTTCGTGTTTGCAGTAGGTCAGGCTGAACTGCACAGGGCCTGTAGGTTGGGACAAGGCTGTCTTGCTTGTATCCCAGTAGACAGTGGCTGTGCTGCCATCTTTACAGCTGGGACCTCATTAAGCTTCGTACACTGAGAGGGACATCCTCCACTCAAGTGACCAGGAGACTTTAGACAGTGCCGAATTCTCAAGGCAAAGCCCATTTCCAAGGCAGAAAGAGAGGAGGTGAGATCTCTTTGAAATAACTGGCGGAATAATTTCTGGCCTGCCCATTTGCATATGGGCAAGAAGGTTGGGTTGTCGGCCCGTCTGTTAATCAGGTGTGCAATCTGGCAAGGCTGCCATCTGACGGCATTCTGCATGTGCATAGCAAGTGAGTATTTCCTCCCAGAGATGACAGTGTACGTTCACGGACGTAAATGTGTAAACCTGGCTCATACCTCATGGAGCCGAGCTGGTGGTGGCTAGACTGCTCTCCTGACTCTTAGATACCCCATGATGGAGTGCTTTTACCACCCACGCTTAGGAGGATTCAGGAGCTGACCAAAGTGAGGTCATGTATGGCCCTAGAAGTACCAACTATATACCTCAGCTTCCCAACAAGACCCTCATACCTATTAGCCTGTGTAGGTCTCCATTCTGCTGTGTCACCTGAGACAGAGTTAGGGCACCCCCCAATCCCTCAGTGCCCGAGGAGGTGGAACCCAGAGCCTGGTGCAGGCTAATGAAGCTGTCTATACTGTGGTATAGCTCCACTCTAGGGCAGCTTTAACTTATATTTTTCATCAGCCTGATCCTTCTAGAACTTTCTATCAGTCAAATCCATGATGGAGAGCGAAGGTGTGTGTGTGTATGTGTGTGTGTGTGTGTGTGTGTGTGTGTGTGTGTGTGGT
>NW_026596125.1:15438831-15445438 GCF_907164565.1 Psammomys obesus
TGTGTGTGTGTGTGTGTGTGTGGTGGTGGTGGTGGTGGTGGTGGTGGTTTGGGCTGGAAGAGAGCTCAGGATCTGTATTGTATGGTGAAAAAGATAGGTCTTAGGCTAAGCCCTCTTTGACCTGAGTTCCTCTCTCTCTGTCTGCTGGCTCCCTGGGACCTCTGGAAGTTCCTGGGGCCAGGTTCTGTAGTCATGGCTGGCTGGGATCACAAATAAACCAAAGCCTGGGAAATTCTTGCTGTTAACAGTGAAGACCCCAGTGAAGAGGGAGGCAGGATGGATCCTGATTCTGCCTGGACACTGCTGGGCTAAGTGGTTACCTTCAGGTGGTCACTGCCCCTTCCCCAGCCAAGCTCTTCAGACTCAAGCTGGAAGGGAAGGGAGGACTTGTCCTAAAGAGGCCCAGTGTCCCCAGAGCGGAGTGGTCAGCCCCGAGCCACCCTGAGAACATGAAGCTGGAACTCAGGTCTCCAGTGCCCGCTCTCCCTCCTCAGCAGGTGCTTGTTCTCTGGGGGAAGCAGGCAGGCGATGCATGTGCCTCCTGTGTCTTGGTTATTCCTGGAAGTTTCTGTCCTGGTTGGTCACGTGTCAGCCATGCGCTGCCCCCTCTTTGAAAGCCACACTTACAACAGCTCCGTGATCCTTAACTCCTTGTCACCCCTGTGATTATAAGAGCCATTGTCTGCCCTCTGCTCCTGGCCATTTACCAGCCCATCTGTGTATACAATTAGAAAGTCCTGTACAACCCCACATAGCTCAAGTGCTGGAATCTCCCAGGGTTTCAGAAGTGGGCAGAACTGTATTTCCCTTCCCCAATGAGCTTATTGTGCTTGAAATATCTCCTGCTAGTTTATGAAGGGGAGCCACAAGGCTGCGGCCGCTTCTGCCAGCAGCCTGCAACCCAGCCCCTTCCTCTGCCCCTTCGCCCCATTAAGCCTGCCCCAGATGCTCTGTCACCCCTGGGGCGCAGCCTTGCTTCCTAGGCACTGTGCTGGCCTGCACAGAGTAGCCAGCATGGGGCTCATCCTTGTGCACTGCTAGGAAGGGATTTGGAGTGTGGACTTCCCTGAGCGGCTGGAATCAGGGCCGTCCCGTCTGTAGGCAGAGAGAAGCCTGCAGGCAGAAGGAGCCATTGTGAGGGGTGTCTGGGGACAGAGAGCCCGCCTTCATCTTTGACGGTGCGCAGTGGACAATTGAGACATTCAGTTTACGCCTGAGAGCAGAGTGGGCCAGGATGGCCTCGCTGACCTGGTAGACCTCCCAGATGAAGCTCACAGGGGAAGCAAATAGAGCCAGGGATTACCAACCAGGGGAACAACTGGGGCAGAGTCCTGGGAGAGAATGTTTATTTCCTTGCTCTCTAGGAGGGATTTGGAAAGAGCAGTAATCCTGGGTTAGGAGTAATTTGTTACAGCAAGATGATACTTGAATGGCAGGCCACTCTGGCTGAGGCAGCGGAGATGAGCAGGCGGGGGTCAGGGGCCTGCAGAAGGTCAGACATGTCCACCTGACCTGGGGCTCTTTCCTCCCAGAGCAAAATTAACCAGAGGCGCTGCTGACCCCAGGCTCCCCGGTACAGGGTTAGGAGGCATCATTGCTACAAGCCTGTCACAGCTAGAAACCGACAATAAAAGTCTGGAAGGGGAGACCTCCTTGGAGCCACTGACCCCTTTCAGATGTGACAAGGGGAAGAAAGTGCAAAAGAAAATGCATGTAGGGCTGCGATTTTAGCTGGGGTTGGAAGCGGGGCTGCTGTGCCATTGACTTGTTTCCTATGCAGGCTGCCTGAGGAGGTGTTATTCATGGTCCCACTGCCGGGTTTGGGCTCTTCTGTCATGGGTAACGGGGAAAATGTGGGATCAGGGAAGAGGCGCCACTTGGAAAAATTTAATCCTTGAGTGCCTCAAGCCACAGAGAGAGAGAGAGAGAGAGAGAGAGAAAGGAATTAAGAGAAGTTTTGATTAAAAAAAATCGAAAGCAGCCAAATGATTTAAAATTTAAAATTAAAATCTCAGGAGAGCAAGACTGCTCTCCCTCCCTCTCTGTACCTTCCAGGTCACCTGTCTCCACAAGACACCTGTAGGTCCTAAGTTCCCTGAATGATTGGAGGGGGGAAAAAAAAACAACCAAAAAATCCTTAATCTTAACTATCTTCATTATGTAATTTCCCCCTTTATATCTTTATTTCATTTTTGTGGTTTATCTGTTTTTCTTTCTTTCTTTCTTTCTTTCTTTCTTTCTTTCTTTCTTTCTTTCTTTCTTTCTTTCTCTCTCTCTCTCTCTCTCTCTCTCTCTCTCTCTCCTTCCCTCCCTCCCTCCTCCTTTCTCTTCTTTTCTTTCCTTTCCTTTTCTTTTCTCCCCCCTACCCCTCATGGAGTCAGTTCTCTCTTTACTGTGTGGGCCCTGGGGTCAAACCAGATGGTCACTCAAGGTAGCCATATTTTAGTCCATTGAGCAGTCTTGCTGCCTTATCATCACTCATGGGGAGAAGGCTGGTGTGACCTCATGCCTGTTTCCAGATGGAGGAACTGAGATGCAGGTAATGAGCCTGGCCTGTGGGGCGCACATCTGAATGACCTGAGGGTCTGTGGACTTGGCCTTTCCTCTAGCTGTAGTCGTGTGCCCTGCAGCCAAACAACCATGCTCTTCATTCCTCTTCCAAAGCATCTTTGATCCAGGGGAGACTGTGTCGAGTGGCTCTTGCTTGTAATTCTTCTCCCAGAGACCCAGCCAACCACAGTCCCATATGGAACCATCTCAAGGACCTTTACTGCTTCCCCTTTCCTGTCCTGCTGTGGTATGGAATGACACAGATGGTAGGAGGGTGTTCTCCATTTCCCCATTTGTCTCTTGACTGTGATGAGAAGATAACCATCAAACGACTTGGTGCCATGTTTTAAAAACATCATTTTAAATTGAGATATTATTCCCGTGCCATAAAGTGTGTCTGTTTAAAGCACACAGTTCAGGACTGGAGAGGCAGCTAAGCAGGAAAGAGCCCCTGCTGCTCAGGAGGACCAGGGTTTGATTCCCACCACCTGTGACACAGCTCACCACCACCTGTAACTCCAGCTCCAGGGAACCAGGTGCCCTCTTCTGGCTTTTGTGGATACTTCACTCATGTGCACACATAGAAAAGTATACACACACCTGTGCACACACTCACAGAGACACGCATAAATCTTAAAAAAAATAAAGTGCACAATTCATTTTTTAAAAGAATATTTGTAGGGTTGTGCAAACACTGGCATTCTCTATTTCTGGGAGTTTTCATCATTCAGAAAGAAACCTCGTTTCCCCTAGCTGCTATTCCCCACCCCTTTCTCCTCAGTTTCTGAGTATTTCCTATAAATGGATAATACAGGTGTCCCCTGCCTTTTGTCTGTCTTCTTTAGAATAGCAAGGACCACGTCAGTATGCTGTCTGTTTATCATTGCGTAATATTCAGTTTTGTGGTTGTAACACACTTCAGTTAATCTAAACTGAAAGACTTGGTACTTTTTTTTTTTTTTTGGCTTGATGTCTTTTAGTTTCAGGGCATTCACGATTCCACTTAGCTCTGAGCAGTGCCCACGCTTGTGTCTTCTGGTTTGCTTTTTGGTCTGTAGACAGTCTGCATCTCTTGGTGTGTTGTGGACTCACAGGTGGTAGCTCAGACGTTCCAATTAACTTGACTGTTCTTGGCCTTTTTATAAGTAATAAAAATTGTGTGGCTACAATTGGTTGATTTTAAAAGGAGAGGCTGTAAATGTTTTCTGCCTAAAGGTGCCGGTGTCTCGTCTGCCTCTTGATGGGAGGGCCCTGCTGGGCTTGCAGGGACAGATCAGTTAGTCACTGGCCTGGTGCTCAGGGGACAGACTGTGTGGCTCTGTCTGGAGACTGTAGATCAGGGACCTGTGAGAACTCGTGCCTTCTAATCTGGATCAGGGATTGGGTACCAGAAATGGTTGACATTGGCTCTGCAGTTGTGGCTCTTCTCTGGTTGGAGCTTGGTGGGCACAGGTGCCTGGCAGAAAATCGGGGAAGACAGAGGGGAGTTAGGAGATAGGTCTGGATGGAATTAAAAAGTTGGTGTCCTATGACCAGCCTTGTGACTCATGGCAATCCAAATTTCACTTGATTGGCCCGAGTTTCCTCCTTATACAAATGCTAGTTCTGTACCCTCTTCTTGGTTTCATAGGTTATCTTTGACAAAGTGGTCACCTCCAGGGCAGTCTCCAATGATGAGTGATGTCACTGGGCACTGCATTGCCGTGACTGAAGCCAACTACAGGATTTTATTTAACATCTTTAAAGTGAATGACATGAAAACCAAGGCTAAGGTTGTTAATAAATTTTTGGACACTGATATCTGTATGTACCTTTTTCTCTTGCTCATTTTCTCTGAGAAATGGAATACTGATTTTAAGAGAAAGTCTTTGAGTTCCTGCTGCATTGGGTTTTATTAAAAATTTAACAAAATCAAAGATAAGACCCACCCAAGCCCTATCATCTCACCAAAGTTCCTGTGGCTTCGTCCCTTGTTTAACTTTAGAGAACACCTCAGCCTTCAGCCTGGGGTTCTCTTTCCCTTGGTCTTCTATTGTGTGTTCTCATCGTGCTGAATCCCACACTGGAAATCACAGACGGCCGCACCTCGTCATGCTTTCTAGGCAAATGAAGCCTTTAAAAACAGAGCCACTGTGGATTGTTTTCAATAGAACCAGCTCTGGAGTGTGCAGTCTGGATGAGTGGTTCTCAGCCTGTGGGTCGTGACCCCTTTTGGGCTCACATCTCACATCTTTACCTTATGACTCACACTAGTAGCACAATTACAGTTACTTAGCAGCAATGACACAATTTTATGGCTGGGGCTCGCCGCGACGTGAGGAACTGTGTTAAAGGGATGCAGCGTTAGGGAGGTTGAGAATGACCACCCCAAACCTTCTGCGCAAGCACTGGCCAAACAGGCCTGGTGGTGACAGCCTCCGAGGCTCTGAAGGGACTTCTGGAACTTTTCAGTACTTTCAGTATCACTACTGTTGATGAACGGTAATTTGTACAGAACACCATACAAACGTAGTTTTATTACAACGGTTCACATTTTTACCGTTGTGGATAAATTGAGATTCCTTGCTTAAGGGGGCGGGGGGAGTGCTTGTTCTTAGGAAATGGGCTGGATTTTCTCTCTTCCATTCCATTTCCTTTATTCAAAAATGAAGACAGGCAAGAAAGGGTCAGTGAGGCCTACTCGTGAGCAGGGTGTATGGGTACATGCCTGTGTGTGTGTGTGTGTGTGTGTGTGTGTGTGTGTGTGTGTGTACTCATGCACAACGTGAACTTCTTAAGAAACCCAGTGATGATTGCTATTGGGGGGATACAGCAACTGCCCATTTAAAAAATTTCTGTTACTTTCTTCTTTGGTTGGAGGCTTCTGGTGGCTTTTCTCTTTAGTAAGGTTTGGTACACAATAGTCATTATTGTTTCTGCCCTGTGTTGGTAGGACATCTGGCCGTGCTACTTTGAAGGGAAGCCTTCATGATTTTGGATACGATGGTCATGGGTAATCCTTCCCTCAGTTTGGGGTGTATATGACTTTCCATTTCATTAGGAACAAGACATCTCAAACTTCGTGGCACCAGTGCAGTAGGAAATTCTGTCAGTGGGCATCCATCGGGGAACCATTGTGAAGATGGATTCAAATAACTTGATTTCATGAGAGATGGATTTTCCTAATGAGAATCAGCTTGAGTTGTAAAGGCTGGCTGAGTGTTAACTGTGGAACTCAAATTTTCTGGAAGAGGCAGTTTCACCTTCCTTGTCCTTGGGTGCATCTACATTTGTATGCGTGTTGCTCGTGGAGGCAAGAGGTCAAACTCAGGTGTTCTTCAGGACTTACCATGTTTTCTCAGACATGTTTGTCCTCTTACATCCTGGTCAGCTATGCTGGCTGGTCGGGAAGCCTCAGAACTCAGTGTTTTCCTCCCGGCACTGGGATTGTCAATGCTTGTCACTGCACTTTGCTTTCTCTGGGAGCTCTTGGGATTGAACTCAGGTCCTTGTGCTTGAGAGACAAGCACTGGCCAAACAGGCCTTATGGTGACAGCCTCCAAGGTTCTGAAGGGACTTCTGGAACTTTTCAGTCCCCACAGACTCACACACAGACCAAAGGTAGGAGCCACTTATCTAACCAGGTTTTATCTTTCTTGTTCTGCACGGTCCCTCTACTTACCTTGAATGCTGTGTTTTGTGTAAGCCCTCAGCTAATGCTATCTGTTGATCTGTTGGTGAAAGTCAGTGTGGATACCAAGTGGGTGTCGTTCCAGACGGTCTCCAGCGAACACTCTGGAGAAAGGCACCATCTGTTGTGCCATGAAGATGGTCCACCTGTTGCTTTCTTGGTGATGTTCTTATGTCACATGATTCACTGCCTCTGGGAAGTGATGAACCTTTCCAGTCAGAATTGTTCAGTGATTTCTAGAATTTCCGCCTTGGACAAGAGTGGTAGTTGCTTTGGAATGGTGGTCAACTGTGTGATTGGTCAGAGGTTCTTTTTTGTTTTGTTCTGTATGTTTTTCCTTCCTTCCTTCCTTCCTTCCTTCCTTCCTTCCTTCCTTCCTTCCTTCCT
>NW_026596125.1:15445448-15460244 GCF_907164565.1 Psammomys obesus
CCTTCCTTCCTTCCTTCCTTCCTTCCTTCCTTCCTTCCTTCCTTCCTCCTTCCTTCCTTCCTTTCTTTCCTTCTTCTTCTTCTTCCTCCTCTTCCCCTTCCTCCTCCTCCTCCTTCTTCGGATGCAGGGTCTCACTATGTATCTTTCGCTATCCTAGAACTTTCTATGTAGACCAGGCTGGCTTCGAACTTCAGAGATCCACCTGGATGAAAGGTGTGAGCCACCACATCCAGCTCAGATTATTCTTATAGGCCTCAAAACTTGACCCTGCCATTGCCTGTTCAGTCTCAAGTGTTGCCTTTGAGCCATGAACACACTTTCTTGTATGATTGTCTTTGACTGTCCAGACCAAAGACTGATACAGGGGTGGTATCTACTCAGAGTTGACTTAGGTGGTCTTTCTACTTCCTGTCTAAGCCAGAGATGATTGGCTCTGTGCCTGGAGCTCACAACAGCTTGAAAGTGAAGAATAACACTGTTTTACTTAATGTATTAATTTCTTATTTTTGAGTTGGATTATTTTTAAATGGTTCAAGAAATCAAGAGAAGCCTTCTAGAGAGCTGGCACCCTGCCGGTTGGCTCAGATTCCAGGGGATCTGAGGTGGCCCTCTGACCTTCATGCCTGCACATATCCCCACAGACTCACACACAGACATATAGAAGAACAGTATCCTCAACACAGAAAATTCAGATATCAGTGTCCTTGCAGCCATAACATAACATATCCATGCTTTGCCTGGGGCTGCTTTCATGTTCCAATGGCAGGCATAGTCATGGACCACAGAGCCTTAGATATTTCCTATCTGGTAGTTTGCAGAGGACGTGTCCAAGGCCTGCCCTGAACAAATAGAGGGGTGGGGACACGCTGTTCTCCTGTCCATCTGTGGGACTGGAAAATGAAAGGAGGTACCGGGAAGCCTGGCTGCTGTTTGATTAAGGATGTGAATTTTCCCGGCAACTTTGTCATCACTGTGATTGTGCCTTGTGTCCTCCTGTTTGTCTAGGAATGTGCGCCCAGCTCGTAGGTATGAAGTAGCAGGTTCCGACGGTAGGGTGGGGTCCTGGAGGATTGTGGGGATTTGTGGGAGCAGCTCTGAAAGCTACTCCTGCAAACTTTCTGTTTTGAAGCTCTTCCCCATCTGGTTTTACATTTTGCCTTTTATTGGGGGAAAGTAGAAGGAAGGAAGTTAGAGATGCTTAAATTTTTTTCTTGTGTGCGCACATTTTCGTGTGTGTATTTGTATGGAGTGTGTGAGCGTATGTGTGCATGCGGTATGTGCATGTGTGTGCATGTGGCGTGTCTGTATGGAGTGCAGGTGCATGTGTATACCTGTGTATTTGTCTGGGTGCATGAGCGTTGTACCTGTGGAGATTAGAGACCGACTTTCAGTGTCTGCCGCAATCATTCTCCACATTGTTGTTGTTGTTGTTATTTGAGACAGGATCTCAGAGCAAACTTAGAGTTCCAGGATTCTGTTAGACCCAGGGACCCTCTGTCACTCTCTCCGAGCATCATTTTACACCTGCTTAAGTTTTGGGGACTGAAACTTGGCTCTTCATGCTTGCGTGGCAGGCACGAACTGCCTGAGCCATCTCCTGGCTCTTCCTTTTGAGCTGTTCTGACCCCGTTCAGGCCCTTGGCGTTGTAGGTATACCCTGGGACTTTGCCCGCAAGTCCAAGCTTAACCTCAGTTCCTAGAGACATATCATAAAATACAATTTGGAGGAGGACGTAATGGGCCATGATCAGGACATTATTACTAAACAAAAGATGAAATGCTTAAGCCAAGATGGCCTTATTAGAATTATTATTATTTTTTGGCTAACTGAAAGCTGAGTAGACCCCATTTCAACAGTTCAGCTGCATTTGATTGCCGTTCGTTGAAAAGTTTGATGTTTTTGTAGGCAATTCATAATTTTTATGTAGAACGGCCTGAGAGGAAGCGAGTGGGAGCCTGGTGCTGTTTTTCTTATAGCATGGTGGAGATATTTTTTTCCCCTCAAAATAAATAAATAAATAAATAAATAAATAAATAAATAAATAAATAAAAATAAAGCCGCAGTGGAGTTAGTTGCTGGGCAAATGAGACAGTGTTCAACTTTTCTCTGAGTCTGAGACACCACTGACCATCTTTCTTTAGGATTCAACATAAGAGAATTTCTCATGCCTGACGTCTCCAGGAAGGAAGGACTTTCCTTTAGGCTGAAATTGCACCTAATTTCCGTCTTCCCTTTATTTATTTATCTTCCATGTTAACCAGGACCAAGAGTGGAAGATGGAGGAAATGGGGGGCCATTGCTTTTGGAAGAAGTTAATAACGTCTTTTAAAATAGAAATCGCAACACAGTCCTTGCTTTCCGAAAAGGAACCCTGTCATCCCACACTCTGGTTAAAAGTCTAGGAGTGAGCATGGATATGCGGGTGCCTAGCTGTTCAGCGGTGTCACATTGTACCCAAAAAGAGCATTTGAGGCTGTCATTGAGGAGTCGCTGGCAGGCGTCAGGGCCAGGGGCTGTCCTCCACCATCTGGATTTGGTTAGCTCCCTCTGGGCAGCAGGGGTGAGTCTCATTTCCTCCAGCCAGTAATGTTATACAGGCAGTGGTCCTGGGCTGCCCTGACATAATTGAAAATTATGTGTATTGTAGGCTCCAAGCGCTGAAATGTAGGCTCATAAAACTATGTGGTGCAGGTAGCCTACGGTGATCGGACAGGGAACACAATGAAGCTTTTATGTTCACTAAGAATTACAAGTCTCTGCACCCATATTGCATTCTGAGAGTGACAGCTCTCCGGTGGGTTCCTCGGGGCAAATCTGGCACCTTAAACCAAGCCTAAATATTCAAATTCAGTAGGGCTGATCAGATAGATCTCCTTTACTATTTGATAGTCAAGGACGAAATCTTGCCCCCTCATCAAACCCTCCCATTGCAACATGGCAGGAGGCGTGGGTGTGTCTGTTTGGCTGTGGTTTCTTGTGAGATGGAGAGGCAGTGCTGGCCGGTGCTCGCTTTTGGTTGGCCTCAAGGAAATGACTCTATTGAGTGGTTTTGACCCATGCAGCCCCTATAGTTATGTGGCAAGTGTGACTGGGAAGAAGTCAGGGTAAGACAGGGCAAAATAGATTCCCAGAGCCTTCTGGCCTGAAGACTAGGCTTGAGGGTGCCCTGGAAACTCTATTTTCAATGGTTTTAAATTTAGGATTGTCCTAACTCCAGGTTGGAAGGTCTTTGATTATAAGGGGTGGATGGGAGGGTCTTACTAGGATTCAGTGACTGAAATCCTAATGTCCTTCAATATTTGGGCAGGACTACTTCCCCACCAAAGATATGGCAACCCCTTTAACAAATGACAGTTAAAGATCTTGTCAGGATGTCCGCAAGCTAAACCTTTACCACGGGGCTCCTTGGTAAAAGTCTCAAGCCATAGGAGATGAACCCGCCTTGTGTGGATCTGGTCAGAAAGAACAGACAGTACTTCTGCAGGTAGCTGGTGAGGAATGGCCACATTTGGTTTTAATTTCTCAAATAGGAATGTCTTTGCAGAACCATGCGCTTGTTTACACTTGCCCCTGACTTCTCTGTTCGCACATGGAGTTTGTGCAAAGCCTCTCTGGACTGTCCTTTGCTGCCTTTCTTTCTATAGAAATCTTTCAGACTCACGTACATTTATCTTGTGCAGTGTTTTCTCAGAAAGTCCGCCATCTTTCTTGGTGTTACCTGAGCATTGCTGCCCACATTCTGCTTTGATCTGGCTGAGTGTGTGCCAGTTGCCTCACAAGGATGAGCTTCCCAAGGGCAGACATCTTGTATGCCTCCTTATTCTTAGGAGGAAGGCCAGACACAAAGCAAGCTTCCACAGGGGCCTCGGTAGGGAAAGGTACTTGCCACCGGGCCTGAGGGTGTGTTTACTCCCTAGCGTTCTTGAGGTGGAAGGAGAACCCTGCAAGTTGTCCTCTCATCTCCACGTGTGACCCATGACATCAACCCCTCCCAAGTTCATCTGTTTCTATTATGAATATTAAGACTAGTCGTTTTGCTTCAAGTCTCTGGGATGATGACAATTGTTCTACAGATGCCCTCTGAGCATTACTTACTGATGCTTAGTCACGTGACATTTGGAAATGGAAAGGCTGTTACTGACATCCTTACAAGTATCCTGTCCAGTTTCCATGGAGAAACTGGTTATCCAGGGAAGTCACACGTCCTTAGGGTACTCTGAGCTTCTCTGGACTGAGCCAGCTGCTTTACCTCAGTTTCCCTGTCTGTAAAACTAAAGGAGGAATTAGGTCAATTGATATCTCACTGCTGTCTGACAGCTTGCTGTGTCGATTTTAGCAGAAGTAGCTAGCTTTGTGTTTGTATCCTGCTCCAGAGAAAAGCAGGAGGGATGCCTTGGCTTGTTGCTTTATCTCTCTCAGGCCCGCATTTGAGAATTGCCTTGTTTGAAATGACTGCATAAGTTGCACTGTGCCCCGGGTGGTTATCTGCTACCGTGAAATGTTTTCGTTTTCCAAGTGTGGGGTTGGTAGAGTAGTTCTGGGCCTCTTCATGCCTGAGCACTGTCTGTTGTGTGAAGGAAGTGAAAGATGATGGTGTTTTAAAGACAAAGGCCACCGAAAGAGCAGATTTGATCTAGATGGTCTTCTAGGACCTCTCTGGCTGAGGTTCTGTGCTTGCTTTCTGCCTTTCTCCCCCTCTTTTCTTCCCTGCACCCCTCTTCTCGCCATTGCTCCCCTGATGCCCCCATCACTCCCCTCAGCCTTCCATGACTTTCCTCTGAACAAGATAGTGCCACTGAACCCCCTTTGCCTGGAGCCACGTCTAGCTTAAACTGCAGAGACAAAATGGCACGTGTTAGTAACTTACTTTTGTGTATTTCACCTTTTGGCTCTAAGGAAAACTTATACCTTTTTCTTTGTTGCATGTTTAAAAAGAAACATTTAAAAAGAAAACTTTCTGATGTAAGGAATGCACAATGCTTAATTGTTAGGTAAGCTAGCTTGTATCTCTTCCTTCCCTGACTTAATTGTTTTTCCCCCAGTATCTTCAGATGAAATGGCCACTGCTTGATGTCCAAGCAGGAAGCCTGCAGAGCAGACAAGCCCTCAAGGACGCCCGCTCGCCATCGCCAGCACACATTGTCGTAAGTAACCCTCAGTGACAGTCACCCCTTCGTTGGGGGCAAAGAATAAGCTGCCTTTTTTTCCCCTCTCTTTTGATGATAAAAACTTGTATTTGTCAGCTCTTTAAGAATGTTTTCTGGAGACTAGCTTTGGATATGGTCTGTATGACAAGCTGTTCCTTCTCTGTGACTGTACCACAGCAATTGTCACGAGGAAATTTTCTGAGTCTTCCTTCCCCCACTTTCCTCCATGTTCTGGGTTAGAAGCTAGACTTGGGCGTCCGTTAATAGGATACATCCTTCCTGGTTTCAGAGGAAACTAAACATGGTATTGAAGCAGTTGTTCAGAAAAGAATGCATTTTAGGGGAAGTGAGGAGGAGAGGAGGGTGAGAGAAAGGGAGCCCTTGGCCTGAAGCTGTCCACCCACCCATTCATCTCGATCTGCACTAGAAAGCAGTGCTTACCAGAGGAGTGGCCAGCTCAGGCTGAGCTGGCTGCTGCAAACCTAGAGTAGAAGTAAATGTAGAAAGTCCAAATTAAGCTTAATCCGTGTACCCACAGCTTTGAAGGCATGTGGGCTCCACACAGAAAGCATTTGTTTTTACTGAGAGATACGGCATCAAGTGTGTGGCGATATATATATTTAATGTGCTTCCCTAGCACATCGTAGGCTCTGAAAGTTTATAAATTAGCCTCCTGAGAAGGTAGCTCAGCCTTATTAGAATATCTATTTCCTTCTATATATTTATATCATGAGCTGGACTTCAGACTTTTGAAATAATTAATGAAAGACATATTTTTATAATGAATTCATGACAGGTAGAATTATGCAAAGCAGGAGATAATTCATACATTTTTTATTTACGTTATCACAAAATGTTACCCATTAGTGTGTTTGGCCTCTACATTACTCAGAATCTCTAAAAATTGCAAAATAATTTAAAGTAGGAAATCTTAAGATGCATTTTGTCAAATTTCAGGCCGCCTCCTGATTTGGTAGCTTGGTGTAATTGACTATATATTATTTAGTGAGCTAGGCCTCAGTTGTATGTGTGTATATCAGAACATAATTTATTTCTGTAAAACCACATTTGGAAGTTTGATTGGTGGAAACGTCTTAACTTCTCCTGGCCTAAATCAGGCGTGCAGGAAAAAGGCTGACACCTGATGTCTTCCAACCCCCAAATGGGTGCATGTAGTTACGTATGTTACTGGGGTATCAGGGTTCTAGGGCTGGGTGTTATAGCTTGGACCATTTTAGGCCCAAACTGATTTCAGAAAAGGAGATGGAGTAAGGCCCAGAGATGCCTTAGGTGCGTTGCCCAATGTCACACACCGAGGGAGCAGCTCGAGCAAAGGCCGGATCCAGCCTTTTGCTCCCTTCCAAGGGCTTTCTGGTACATTCTCTCCTGTGAGAGGTGAGAGTCATGCTCATGGCTGTTTTGTTCACTGTAAGCTGGCTCACCGTGAGGGACAGTGACAGAGTGAGGTGTGAACAAGTTGCTGCCTGAGGGCGCTCAGGTTCTTCTGGGAAACCGAATGTCACATTGAAAAAACCTTAACCCAAGTGGTTACAGGGTCCTAGAGTGTGATGCAAGGTTCACTCTTCCTGTGCCAGCCGCCTTCCCAACATTTGCCCAGGCTTCGAAATTTATTCATCTTCCTAGGAAGCTCTCCCCGGAAGTGCCCCCATTTTGCCTAGGGAAAGGGTGTTATCTCTGCAAACTGTGGAGGTGTAAAATCAAGGGCCATTGCAGTGCTAAGCAGGACCCTCGCACAAGTGTGCGTTGTCACAACTGTCCCTTGAGAACAGTTGCCATGACTGGGGTCATCAGAGTCTTCTGTTCTTGTGTAGAAACTAACAGTCTGTAGAGAGTGGAAAAACAGTCTTTACAGAACCAGGATGGATCTTGGCGAGGGGCTCAGAGAGGAGAATGAGGCTCTTCCCCCTACTGTCTTCTAGAAGGCTCATGTACCACAGCAACCACTCGGAGTACTCACGTCACCTTTGAGGTGGGCTCTTCTGTCCACAGAAGCCATGATTGGCAGTGGTCACACAATCTTGTTTGTCAGCTGCTGTGCCCTTTGGGACCTGGGCTAGCCATCGGGTAGAGGTAAAGGGTTTGTGGAGGAAGGTAGGCCCTGGGAGCTGAGAAGGGAAAAGCTCTAACTTTGGACAAATGGAGACCACATTTTGAAAATGCTTAATTATTTCCTCACTGGACATGGGGCTATGTGTCAACCTAAACCACAGATACCACAGTGGGTACAGTGTCTGAGGTGGCCCACGAAGCTTTCTGAAGTGTGGGTCATGCCTCATTTGGGTCTCTGAACAGTTGTGCAGTGGCTGGAGGGGGCTGGTTCACATTTGGCCATGAACGGCTTTTCTCCAGATAGTAGGGCTCTTCCTCACACTTGTTCACTCTGTTAAAAGAAAATGTTGTCATATCACAGCACATCACCAGACTTATTTCAAAATAGTCTTCTACGGATTGTTTCCTAATTTCTCTGAAATTTGGATAATTGTTACTTGTGGGCTGAGCTGTTTCTAAATTATCTCTGATTTCTCACTGTAAAAATAGAGAAGTGTTTGGGGTCTGTTGTCAGTTGCTTGAAGTTATGACACTCACAGATTGCTAAGAAAAGCAGCTTTCTCTAGGACCTCCCCTTGGAAGAAAATCTCTTGGGAATTTAAGTAATTTTTTTTTAATATGTTAATCTGAGGTTTTTTTTTTTTTTTTGTTTGTTTGTTTGTTTCCATGTGTCAGGAGGTTTCTCTGCCATATGAAGTTGATGTGTGTGGGAGTGGAGAAATGAATCAATAGTTAAAAGCGTCCATTTACTGATCTGTCAGAGGACCACAGCTGGCATTGCCAGCACCCACCTTGGGTAGCTCACGGCCGCTAATAACTCTAGCTCCAAGAGGTCTGATACCACTTCTGATCTCAGTGGGCACCTGCACGCACATTGCTTACACGCACAGAGACAAATAATAATAATAACTTTAAGGAGTTTACTGTGGAATAAATGTTAACAAGGATTCAATTTACCTACAGTGTGTGTCCGTCCGTCCATCCATCCATCCATCCATCCATCCATCCATCCATCCATCCATCCCCTAGTGGCAGGGTTAGAACCTGGAGCTTTGCTCAGGCTAAGCAAACATTCTACTACTGAGCCCCAACCTAGCCCTATCCAATGTTATTTAAGTTAACCCACTCCCACAACATACCCCATACATTTTAATTCCTTTAACCAATATACAGCACCTTGTTTGTTATAACCAGGTGATTCCCAGTCAGTGTTCTGAGGAGAGAAGAAATCATTCCCTAGGGATGCCTTGATTGGCTGGCTACTGATCCTTCCTATAAAGAATCAGGCTGTGCCCTTCTCTGTACCACTACTTAACCCACTGACTTCGTAAAGCCTCAGAATGCCAAGGAACCAATTCTAGGACTGTCTCTCAGGTTCCGTTTCCTAATTTGTTCTACTTTACTTCTGGCATTTCTGAAATTTATATTCTAATTCTTCTTTTTCCTCTCACAACTCGAGGGAGGGCTGCAGGGCTTTGCTGGGTGGTGGTGGCTCATGCAAGGCTTGGCAGACTGCCTCCAGCTCCTGGTAAGCTGTGGGGTTAGGGCTTGCTCCCTGGGTACCACCCCTGGTGCCTTTGCCTTACAAAGGCCTTCATTTAACTTCCTTTGTACAAAAGATTCTAGACCCAAAATGGTGGTATTTTGGAATAGCATGTGCTTTACAACCCAGCAAAAAGGCTTCAAAAGTTTTTACGATTTTATCTCGGGGGTTTCCTTTTGAAGTCAGTGTGGAGTTTTACCTTGGGGTGGATTTCTCCTGTTTCTCTGTCTTGGGTGTTTTGTTGTGTAATGAGCATCGAAGAGTGGGATGAGAAAGCAGACTGAATCCCAACGAAGAAAGCCTGCCAGACAGGAGGTGGCACACTTTTCTTTCTTTCTTTCTTCTTCTTTTTTTTCCCCCCAAATTGCTTAAATGCTGATGGTAAGTGGGAAATGTTACAAGCTCTAGTGTGGCCAGCGGGAGTTCACACAGGGTGTCTACCCTCTGTGCTAAGCGTTTTCAGGGGACATAGGGCCCAAGGAACCCGAGCTTTTGTTTCTACGGAGTGTAGGAGGACCTACTTATCGTTAATTTAATTTAAAAACGGCCCCAAGAGCATTCTCTACGGTTAAATGGTTAAATGCATGTTGAAAATTTCTAAGTTTTTTTTTTTGTTTGTTTGTTTTTAAAAATTTTCCTATGTTTACTGGGGTCTACTAAATGCTAGGATAGACAGATGTCAAGGCTGCAAGGCTGGCCAAAAATTGTGGTGTCTTTACCTGTGCCTGGAAAGATTACAGGTCCCCTGAGGGTGTGACCAGGGAGACCTGGCTGTGCCTGGGAGGTTGGTGGGATCATGTGCCCGGACTTTTAAGCGAGGGTGGGTGAAGGGCGCAGTTAAATAGGACAGTGGCCTCTCATGTTCTGTGGCATGGTAGAC
Source organism: Psammomys obesus (assembly GCF_907164565.1). Taxonomy (NCBI): domain Eukaryota; kingdom Metazoa; phylum Chordata; class Mammalia; order Rodentia; family Muridae; genus Psammomys; species Psammomys obesus. The sequence goes on from NW_026596125.1 coordinate 15,455,090, forward strand.
TAATGATGATTGACAGCGTTTAATTGGGTATTTCAAAATAGCTAGCCTAGAAGTTTCTAAATGCTCTTCTCTGTGTGGGTGTTAAAGAATGACGAGTGAGAGGAAGAGTTCTCAAGGTACTCTAACTAAGCCTGTCCGTGTCCATGTGTGGATCATGCCGCCATTGGCCGTACATTTGTACATTTGTTAGGAGTCCACAAAAACTTAAAGTATTAAAACTGGAATCTGGAAGGTTGATGGAAGATGGCATATGAAGCTATGGAGAAGAGGTGAGAGTAGACTGTCATGCAAGACAGAAGGAAGTACGTGTGTAGGCCCTAAAGGAAAGAACTGGTGTTGAGCAGAGACCCTGGCTGGGTAGACATCCTGGCACTGTGACATTGCTCTGTAACGGTACTCATTCGGGCTTGGTGGTGTGTCACTCTGCAAGCCCGGGGCATGGTGGAACCACAGACAGATTTGGTTGGCACTAGAGTGGAAACCATGAGAAGACAGTGGGGCTTGGGAATGCCACTTGCTGGAAGAGGCGGGTTTTGGGGGGGGAGATCATGCTTCTATTGATTCAGTGGTGGATTCATTCACAGATATTGCAAATATGTTGAGATTGTTTACTATGTGGAAAAAAGCCTTCTAGACACTGACAAAAAGGTGACCCCAGTACCAAATAATCCCACAGTGGAACGGAGGACTGTGCTGGGTTTTGCTGAGTCCGCTTTAGATGTTCCATCATTCTTCAGAGAAGGACCTGTGCATCACCAGTAGTGGGCCCCAGCACCCTCATCTTCTTAACCACGGAATGGATGGCTGGAAAACAGATGAGCAGGTCTGTTCTAGGAACATCGCAGACATGGCATTCCCCACACTGTCAGTGAGCATGCCGGGGAACTCCCTCCCCATATGGACGTGCAGCTCTCGGAACCCTGCCAGAGTGTGTGAGACGTGGCTTCTGCTTGTGGATATTGTTGCTATTATAAAGGACTCCTTAGCACTTGCAAGAATACACTTGCTTTATGTGTATTTATTTCGGGGGAGTTTTAGGTGATGAGTGAGAACCTAATCTGGTTTTCTGAAGAGTCCCTTTCCTCTTCCTGTGGACTGTCTTTGTTCCCTTTGCAAAGTATATATATATATATATATATATATATATATATATATATATATATATATATATATATATCTTGCTATTTATTTATTTACTTAATCCACTTAGCCATGACTCAGCCTGGCTTTCTAGAACACTGGGCCTGTGTTTCCTGGTAACAGCTGAGTCAGAGCCTTCCCATTTCACAGACAAGATCGCGCTGAGCGTGTTTGTTTTGTCTATAAAGCAAGCCTGTCAACACTGCACACACAGGCTACAGGCTTGTTATTTTTATGTGGGGAGTTAGCACAAGAACTAGACTCGCAGGCTTTCTTTTGGACAGAAGAGACGCCATGGATGGAATCACAGTGCTCTTAAGAAAGCGTGTTGGTGAAGTACCTAAAGTGCGTGCGGGGCCAGAGCCATGGTGGAGTTCAAGGTCAAACAGACAAATCATCCTTCGGTCTCTAAAGAATCTCTGATATTGTTGAAGTTTGGATTCTGGTGTAGTAGCTGCCTGCCATAGTGATAGAAATCCGGTGCCGCAAAGGATGGTGCAACCGCCGTTGTGTTCCCTTCCTTCAGAGTAGAACTGCTGTGTAAGGGTCTTGGGATCTCATTGCTCCCTCTGTTGTAGCTTCATTGATGTTTAGTAGCCGACTCTTGCCCTGGAGACTTCCAGCTTGGGAAGGAAGCACCCTGCTGGAACATTTTTAATTTTAATTTTAATTTTATTTTATTTTATTTTATTTTATTTGTTTGGGGAGGGGGCACTTCATGGACCCTTTAGAGAGTTTCATCCTCACTGTGCACTGAAGTCTGTCTCTTGGAAGCCCTGTCTCCTGTATCTTTTCCACGCTCAATTCTGCTTCTGCAAGTTGAAGATGTTGTTATTCTGACCCTAACACCAGCTCTTTAGAATTTTCTATCCTCCACTATATAGTCAGTGACTGGCAAATAAATACTAGACTATTTAAGAATGAGAATTGCTCATATTGAATCTTTCTGCCTCTAAAGGAACTGAAGTCATTTATTTTTATTTCATGTGCATTGGTGTTTTGCCTGAATGTATGTCTGTGTGAGGTAGTGGGATCCCTCAGAGTTGGAGTTACAGACAGTTGTGAGCTGCTATGTGGGTGCTGGGAATTGAACCCAGGTCCTCTGGAAGAGTAGCCAGTACTCTTAACTGTTGAGCCATTGCTCCCTTGATAACATTTTTAAGTGAATGTAGTATTCTCCATTCATAAACTTGGTATCTATTGTAGACAGTTTGAAAACCACCTATATTCTCACCCCAGAGATATTTATTTCCTTTCAGGTGGTTTCTTCTGACTATAGCAATCAATCTTTCTTTCTTTCTTTCTTTCTTTCTTTCTTTCTTTCTTTCTTTCTTTTCTTTCTTTTCTTTCTTTCTTTCTACATTCTGGAGCTCCTAGCTGTGTTCAGTGGCTCTGTTTTTGTATTTATTTAAAACAAAAATTACTAAAGTCAGTAAGTTCTTATCCACATCATTACAATTCTTAAGGCTTTTAATGACTCATATGAGTCCCTAATGAGATTTTTCCCTGATTTGTAGGATCAATGCTATGTTGCTGATCCTTCATAGAGCTGTGTCCTCCCTTGGCCCTTTTCTTTTGGGATGAATATGGAAGAAGAATTTAGATAAGGAATAGTTTTAAAAATAGCTTGTTTACATCTCCATGAATTGTCTTTCTGAAGCCTCAATTCTTCGAGTGTCACCTAAGCATCAGAGACATTAGTTTCAGATTTCCACTGTCAGCGTGGTTTTAATTCTCTGGGGGAACTTAGCAGAAGGAAAGGTTTAAGTTTCCCTCAAAAGCAGAGTCCTTAACTCTTCTTGCTCCAGATCTCAGCAGACAGGGTTGACCTTCCCGAGGCTTCACCTTTAAGGTCTTCCTGGTCAGTTACCGTGCTGCTGTTTCACTGGCTCAGATGGTCGTTTTGATAATCCTCACACATCTGCTTTTGCTCACCCCCACCAGCATACTCAGTTCTTCCAGGGCTGTCTCAGAGGCCTTGGATGTACTCATAATCTCTGTTAATCACAGTCTCTGATGTAATTATTTCTTTTATCTTTTTTTTTTTCTTTTTGAGACCCAGGCAGGCCTCAAATTCTCAATCCTCCTGCCTCCACCTCTAGAGAGCTAGGATTACAGGTGTGTCTTTCGATAAACCACATTAGTTACAGTATTTCTTTTAGAGTCTTCTTAGTGGGCAAAGGCTGTTTATTTGATGTCCTGTGTGAGTTTGGTCAGTCATGTGATCACCAGATTAGGTTGTTGGGCAGACACACCCACTTTTCAGAGAGGCCATTGGCTCTTGTGTGAAAAACGTGCCCGCAGTAAATGGGGGAGGTTCTGGCAGCCTCACTTGGCTCTCTGCCATCTCTCAGAGCTGGGTCCTGGTGTGCTTTGGGGAAAAGTCTCTGGCAGATCCCGGCTAGCTAGTGTTTCCTGACATTTGTTTTACATAGTTTAATAAGGTTACTGGAAAAAAAAAAGATTGTCTCTTAAAATAGGTTTAGTAAGCTCTGGGTTCTGGAGGGGAGTAAGTCTCTCCCTGGGTCTTGGCTCTGCAGAGTGCTTCAGACCCCTTCTAGAGGAGGGCTTGCCTCTCTGCTGAGGTCTACTTAGGACAAAGGGACAAGATGGGAACCGTTCTCGTGAAGCTGATTTTGTTTCAGCACCTGCTCTATTTACTGAATTCAGGAGCCTGTTTTAAATTAGCATGGGTCTCAGAGCTCAGCTCATGGCTTGGGCTATGTTTATCTTTCCAGTAAATAAAACAAAAGAGTTCTTCTGGCACCGGTTACATCCTGCTTGTCATTTCTTGTCTTGCTGATTATCTCTGTGTTTGGGGCCTGCTTATATCTCCAACCAGACTGTAAGTTTCTTGAAGCCAAGGAGCCCTGTGGTTCATTGCTCTGCATGCGGCTTTCTCCCCTCCCACTGCGGTGCTCAGTTAATTAAGCAGAAAACCTGTTTCTGGTGAAGAACTGGTGCTAATTTGGTTTGGAACCAGTGTGACTTCATCATGCCCAGAGTATTCAGTCTCAGCATATAGCGTGAGCTTGTGTCTGCTCTCTTTCTCTCTCTACCTGATGTGGTAGCATGTTTTTGGAGAAACATAATTTGGGGTTATGCTATGGGGCAGGGCTTGCCAGTAATGCAATAATCTATCCTTACACACTCTAGCTCACAGTGGAGCATGTCTAATTGCTGTGGCCACGCTTCCACAGAGCATGATTACACAAAGGCACCAGAAAGCCAGGGTGTGGGGCTTCTGTCTCCTTCTAGTAAGACTTCTGGGGTAGAGACCTCTAAACTTGGGAAAGGGGTGCTCAAATGGGAAATCCAGGGCTTGGTAGTTGATGGGAAATATTCGTATTTTGCTCAAGTTATAGGAACAGCTTACAGGGTTATTTTGTGTTTGACTTGTTAGTGGCTTGCAGGCCATGTCTGGAGCCGAGCTGGAAGCCAGCCAGCTCCAGACATCCTCATGTCTCTACTTTTCACCAATGGAGCTATAGGTGCACATGTGGCCACACCACACCCAGCTTTTTACATGGGTGTTGGGGGATTTGAACTCAGGTCCTCACACTTATGCAGCAACTGGCTTTTGTCTGAGTGATCTCCCAGCCCCTTCATCTCTCTCTGTACATTAATGTGGAAAGAGAACACATGGGATTCTGGAATTGGATGACACTGAGAGCTAAGGAATAAGGGATGATGGGCTCCTGTCTGAGGGAGTGCGTCCACAACCATGTTGTGCACCGGGTGGAAGAGTCCCTTAAGTTGGAAGAGTTGCCTGGGAATCTCCAGGCAAAAATGACTAACAATTCCCTTTGCATGTTGTAGAAACATGAAAATTAGCATGTCCAGAATCCAGCTAGAAGTCATTATCAATAGCTCATGGCCCGAACATGGTTCATTCTTGATTCTTCTCTTTCTCTCTGTTTCTTTCTCTCAGCCCATCCCGGGGGCTGATAGCCCATCCTTTCTCTTCCGTGTGTGTGTGTGTGTGTGTGTGTGTGTGTGTGTGTGTGTGTGTGTG
>NW_026596125.1:15460254-15468172 GCF_907164565.1 Psammomys obesus
GTGTGTGTGTGTGTGTGTGTGTGTGTGTGTGTGTGTGTGTGTGTGTGTTTCTAACTCCTTTTCAACACCCAGCCATTACTACCACAGTCCAGTCTGACTTGTTCCTCACCTTGGTGTAAATCTGCCTTTTTCAGCTCCCATATTTCTAATTTCCTGTCATAATATCCTTAACTCCCTATGGTTTGTTCCTATACTTATGGCCTTTAAAAACCATATATGCCCTATCAGATACTAGTGAAAATCTGGGCCTAAATCTCCTCATGAAAAAGACCCAGACCAGCTACAACAGACACTTGGTTTTGCCACCTGACTGAAAGTCGCTTCTGAGATTCAAGGACTGAGAATGGACAGTACCCAGGCCAGCTAAGTCCAGACACCCGCCATGCTTTTTGTTGCCAGGGCACCAGGCATATGACAATGTCTTGGTTGCAGTGCCCTCGGGGGCCATATATCGCTGACAGTGTGCACCTGAGCCCTGCCTCACCCTGAAGCGTCTTGTCTATCCAGCTGCAGGCTCTTGCAATCTTAAGTTGCTTCTAGACAGCCCCAGACATGGTGATGCAATCTGTTTTCCAGCCCAGACCCGCATAGTGGGTGGAGCTGGGCAGTGATTACGTGCATCACTGAGGCCATTAATATGAACGAGATGGGGATCTCAATGCGTCTAAGAGCCATGGGGGTAAAGGCCTCTTGTCCTCCCTTTGCCTAGGGTACCCTATTCCTGCTGCCCTCCCTGTTTCCATATGTATTCCCTGAGTCTGAGGTCAGTAATCCTCTAAGCAGGCTGAAGAAAGAAGGAAGGAGGGAACCAAAGCCCACAGCATAGCCTTGAGGCACCCCCATCCCTGCTCTCCAGGGACTGGGTGGACCCCACGGCCCTTATCTACATCTGTCTTCAGGCCTCATCCAACTTGTTTGCTTTCTTCGGCTTTTGAGTTAGGCCCAGCTCATGGTTTTGAGAGATTGTAAGCAAAGTGTTGTTCCCCAGTTCTTTGCTACTCAAGGGAAAAGTTGGCCTTGATGGGAATGGGAACAGAAAATAAAACTCACATATAAACAGACATACCTCATAATGAACTGTGAACACAGCTACGTTTCCTGGGAAACCTTGTTGGAACTTAAGAACAAAAACTGCTTTGTTTTGAGACAGGGTTTCGTGACGCTCATGTCAGCTTCAAACTCATTGTGCATCCTAGACAGACCTTGGACACCTAATCCCCCCCCCCGCCACTTCCAAGTCTCAAGTGTGAGATTGCCAGTGTGCACCCCACGTTCACTGTGTACAGCGCTGGGGATTGAAAACCTGGGGCGCCGCGCTGCGGGCCAGGGTTCCGCGAACCGAGCACACCCTCGGCCTCCCAAAAGTTGGTTCTCCAGGACACAGTAGCAGCCGTATTCTGCTGAGTCCTATAACTCAGTGATGTGGAGACTTGCAAGGCATTGTTGGAGGCACTGGAGAAGCCATGCCCGTTTGCTGCAGCCAACTCCTCTTTCCAGGGCTCTTGATTGGGGCTTCCGGTCCCATTTCTGCCAAGCGCTTGGCAAGTGTAACCCTGGCCGACAGCATAGGTGTGCTGTACTGTCCTTCCTGCTGGGTGCTGGGACCTTAAGATGGGCTCAGTGCTGAGGGTGAGCTGTCCCCGACTCTGCTTCTCTTCTTGATAACAGCGCTGCTTCCTCTGCACTGTGGCAGACCACCCTTGCCCTGTACCTTCCTGGTCTCACGGGCGTGGGACAGGGCAGGGGACAGAGGTTAAAATGGGTACAGGGAGAATGACTGGATGGCACAGTTTAATTCTGTGTAGCCAGCTCTAGTCCTTGGTAATCCCGAAGAGTCACACTTGAACTAGTTTGAAGTGTTTTTCTGTTGCTTTATGGACAAAGCAGTTCTAATAGAGTTGTTCAGATCTTTAGGCTTATGCTTTGTGTGCGTGTGTGTATGTATATATATTTATGAGTGTGTGTGTATATTGTTTTTTTAATTTTAATTTTTATTTCTCTCAAGACCTCTGGGCACGAAGCAGGCGTGCCACGGTTGCACGCAGAAGCCATGGGCGCAGCACCTACACCTCCCCTCTCTACGACAGCTGTAGTCTGAGCGCCCCTGTGAGGAGACAGACTGTGCCCCCCTTTCCCAGCAGTGCTCTGTGAAAGGAGGCTTGTGTGGATGCAGGAGTTTCTGTGATTCGTTTCTGCGGTCATGGGGAATTTTAAAAATGAACGTTAGGTATTTTCATGAAATTCCTGATTTTATATTTTTAGTTTCTCAGACTTTTCTGGCTTCCATTAACATACTCATCATTGCTGGAAACCTCTTTTCTACTGTTTCTTGGCAACATTTACCTGTGTATTTTAGAAACACTGTTTTCTTATCACAGATAATTGGTGGCAAATGAAGAATTCTGTTGTTTTTCTCTTATTGTGACTACTTTTCTATCTAGTGAAACTGATCTTCCTTTCTCATTAAAACAACATATTGTACAGAAAGATGTTTCAGTCACAAAAGACCCGGCCTGTTGTTTCAAGCCCCTGAGGGCCCTGCCTGTCCCTGTAGGCCTGTTAGTGTCTGCCTGTAGCAGCCCACACAGAGTGAGTCTGATGCCCAGTAGGTCAGGACTCCAGCTTCACGGGTTTGCGTGGATTTGGCTCTGCCCAGGGTGAAGGGGAGAGCAGAGAGCAGCCTGGGGCTCAGCATCGGCACTGGTGCTTTTTAAAGAGTCAGAAACGGAGCTTCCTCCTGTAACGTCCACGAAGATGTCTTCCTGTAAGTCGTCTTCCTGCTTTGGAGACAGGGCCTCTCTAGATAGTCCCAGCTGTCCTGGACTCACCATGTGGAGCAGGCAGGCCTTAAACTCACAGGGGTCTGCCTGCCTCCCGAGTGAATCGATTAAAGGGGTGCACCACCATGTCTGCCTTCTCAGTCACTTACCCTTAAAAGCTGGTTGCCAATGAAATGACTGTGCTCTGGTTTAATTCTTGTCGATGTGATAAAGCACTATGACCAGAAGCAACTTAGGGGGAGAAGTAGGCTCATTTCAGTTTACATTTCCAGATCACTCCGAGAGAAGTCAAGGCAGGAACTCGGCAGGAGCATGAAGACAAGCCTGCTCAAGGTCCCACACAGCATCGTCCGACCAAGAACCTCACGTTAGTTCAGGTAGAGCAGGAACTGGACAGGGTGCTGCCTGGGAAGGCAGCTTACACTCAACTAGCTTTCCCGGGCAGTTTGGGCCCACCTGCTGAGGGTGCAGCTGCCCATAGGGCTTGGCTGTGTCACCAACTCACCATTAAGACAATGCCCCGCATGGCTGCAGGACAGTCTAATCTAGGCAGCTGCTCAGTTTATCTCCTCCTAGAGGACCTAGGCCGTGTCAAATCGACAGGTAAAGCTAGCTAGGGGAGATGGGGCAGGGCACAGGTTTCCATCAGAGGCCGAAGTGAAGACGTGTCCGAGAAGTGACATTAGGATTAGGAGCTGGGCTGTGGCTCTCCAGCCAGGAGCATTGGCACAAGTATCATTTCTTCCCACCCTTCAGTTAAATCTGGCATGATAAAACAGACCAGAACAAAACATGGTGTTGCTAGAGATAACTTTCAATGCTACCTGGATATTTAGTTTGGAAGAGTGGGTGTCCTTTTCTTTCTCTCCATTTTGCTGTTTTGTGCACACATGCTGACTCTCAGGCTGATTATTTGTCACACTCTAGGTTCATTCCTTGTGAGGCACAAGCACAGGTCTTAAGCCAGCAACTGTGTGCAGAAGCTTGAGTGCATGACTTAAAGTCTGGCCTGTGAGCTAGAGTGCATTTGGACCTCTGTATGGAATAAGGGAGTGGCAGAGGACGTTTGAGAGGGAGAGGCAGGGCGGCCATTGGCCCTGGGGAGTAGGCTTGGGCTGAGAAGGTGGCTCATGCTCTGTAGGAGGCCAGCAGGGTTGGGCTTGCCTGAGTGCTCTGGTGTCTGGATGCTTGTGTGAAATTTCCTTCATAGGTTTTCAGTTGCCAAAGTCAGGATTCTGCCACAGCCAGGCCCATACACCAGCGTCCAGGACAGAAGTCAGATTGAAAGGTTTGAAGAGCTTTTGGTCATGCCTTGTTCCAGGGCCACCGTTACTACAAGACTGCACAGTTACAGGCCAGAGCATCCCCTCACTATGACTCTTCACTGTCATGTTGTTTCTTTTATTGTTATCCCAGAATTTACGTGTTTCTAGCTCTCCTGGTAGCAAGCTCTCATCCTGTGTATATACATATGTGTGTGCAGAAATCAAAGGCCGACCTCTGGGGCTCTTCCTTAGGGTGCCGTCTTTGTTGTGTGTGTGTGTGTGTTTAAGGCAGATACTCATTTTTACCTGGCACTTGACCATTTAGTCTGGCTGGCCAGAGAGGATCTTTCTGCTTCTGTGCCCATCCCTCTCTGCCTGGCCCTGGGTTTATGAGCATGGCCACCATGCCTGGCTTCCTTACCCGGGTTCTGGGGATGAACCTCAAGTTCTCAAGCTCATAAGCAAGCTCTTTACCTATTGAGCCACCTTTCCAGCCTGCGCTCACATTTCGATAGCCCAACTGATGCTTGGAGACACACTGCCGTGGACTTTTGCCCAGACACAGGCACCTTTCTCAGTAATCACCAGGGTAAGCCTCACCACACCCTTAGGAACCAGCTGCTGCCACTCCTGCCGTAGAGATGAGGAAACTGAGGCTACACAGCTGGAACATAAACTTGGAGAGTTAGCATGCCGAGCTGTGACCGCACTCTCTAGGAAGCACATATCGGCCAAGGAGGGTCGGGTCTCCGGTCATTATCTGTCTGCTCGGACCCTGAGTCCTGTTGGAGGCAGACTTTTCCTTATGATGTGTTGAGGAAATGAGCCTTTGTGAGTTCTTAGGGCAAAAAGGCATGAACTCGTGGCACAGGGAGCCTGCAACAGAAGGAGTCATATTACTGTGAGCCTTCCCCAGTTCACCCTGTGGGCAGCGCCTGCAGACTTGTGGGCAAGTTATACGTGGACACGAATCTGTGGACAGCAGCTTTTGTTGAGTGTTTTTCTCCGGTCACAAACCATGTAAAACAGAGTGTTTCCTCCCTGCTTGGTTTTCTACACAGACTTGAGTATTTGAGTCCTCCTTAGAGGACTTGTCTATCAGAGTAGGTCAGAGAAGCTGAAGACAGGACCCCAGTTTTGAGTGGGTGTGTCTTTGTTTCCTGTGTTCTCCAGGACAGGTGAGACCGATTGCTCTCCAGCCATTTTAAGATGAAAGCAGACAAACAAAAACACAGAAAAAGACCAGGGATACTTAACAATGCACCAAAGTCCTGACACTCCAAGTAAGAACCGTTGATCATCTCCTCATGTTAAACATTTTAAAAATAACAAAACCAGGGGCCACAGAGGTAGTTCAGCACTTCAGACCACTCTTCCAGAGGACCTTAGATCAGTTCCCAGCATCCATGTCAGATGGCTTATGATCATCTGTGACTCCAGCTACAGAAGATCCATCATATCTGACCTCAGCATGCACCTGCCTTCACACACACAAATCCACATGCACACACATATAATTAAAACTGGCACTCACATATACATACCCACATACCAACAGCCTACATGCACACAGTGAAAAATAATGAGCAGAGCCAGACAGAGTTCTCTGTCCCCGAAGTCCGCAGTCGTTATCCCTAAGCAGTCACCTTATCAAAGTTCTCGTAGTCAGGTGTGGGCCTGTACAACTGCCCGGGCCTGCGCTCAGCCCTATGGTGCAGCATGATTGATGTTAGCGCTTTACACCCATTGCGTGTACAACTTAGTCTTTTTTTTTCTTTAATAACAACTGTATTTGAATTTCACTCACGCTGTCCATTTAAATTTAGCTCACTTGTTTCATCCCTATTACATATTCTATTGTAGGCCTACAATCCTCGTTTTCCTGGTCTGTCCTGATAGCTTTTTAGTTTGCTTCCAGCCTTTTTGTTGATTTGTTCTTAAAGAATTGTGCATCTACGTGTCTTTATTTAAGTATGTTTGCCATATGAGGAGGGCCTGGTGCCCTGGTGCTCCTGGAGGCTGGAAGAAGGCATCAGATCCCTTAGAACTGGAGTTATCCACTGTGTGGGTGCTGGGAATGGACCCCCAGCCTGTAAGAGCTTCAAGTGCTCTTAACACTTAGCCACCTATCCATCCCTTACACACAGCCTCATAAAGGTGTGAGCTGTGCTCCAGTGACAGCCAGTGGGCAGAAATGCACAGGCAGCCATCAGGGCTCTCTCCAGGGTTTGTGCCGGCTCAGAGGGTAAAGAGAGCACCTTTCCTAGGTTTTGGTTTAAATCCATATTGCTAGTCTTTCCGGGACAAGGCAATGAATATCTCTGCTTCCAGTGCAGAAACTACCCTGTCACTATTGCTTGGTCTTGCAGTGGCATCTTATCTAACTTGTGCTTCTCTGGCTTTTGAACTTAAACATCATATTGTATATGTATTGCTACTCTTTTATTTGAAAGAATCCAGTAATTTTTCCATGTTGATTTATAGAAACTCTGTATATAAGTGGGAGATGAGGTTGTAAGAGATGGAAGTGCTTTTCCCTGCCCCATGTTGTAACTAAACTTTGTACAGATGGATTTTTTAAATAAGTTTTACATTTCAGTGCATTTGAATACATCAGTGTCTACTTCTGTGTTTTTATTTTGTAGCTAGGTAGTTCCAGATTCTGCAAATGCTGCAAGAACTCTGTTTTGTTTATGTGCATATCCAAGTGTGTGTGCGTGTGTGAGAGAGAGAGTACGTGGGTGTACATATGTGTGTGTTCATGGGCATTTGTATGTTCACGCGTGTGGAGGGCAGGCTGGTCCCGGGTGTTGCTTTTTATGTGCTGTCACTGTCATCCTCTTTCCCGTCCTTTTTGTTAAGAGCGTGAATTCTCACTGCACTGGCTTTGGACTTGCCAAGGTGGCTAGCTGGCCACTGAGCTCCTGGAGCCCACCTGCCTGACTCCGACATGGTAGGACTGTAAGCATGTTCCACACGCCCAGCTTTTTAAGTGTGGAGTCTGGGGATTGGACTCAGGTCCTGTGCTTGTGCACACACACTGCCGGCTGGCATCGCCTCAGCTCCCGAAACTCAGGCTTTGGTTGCGCATCTGCTACTTTAGACAATACCATAGAAGTTACTTTTTTTAAACATGTAAGCCAAGACATTGGTGTTGAGTTACAGTTAAGAGTATTTTAAAGTATATCACTTAGTTGGAGGTGCAGAAACCTCAGACTGCAAAAGTCTGTCTGGGAATTTGGAAGCATGGGGACAGAAAGGAACGCCGTCACCTGTGGATAGGGTGTAATCCAGCAAGTGTTCTGTGCTTGACCGGTCTTTCCCAGAGTTCCTCCTGAACTGAGTGCTCACAGCCTCATTAGAGATAAGCTGGATGCTTATGAGGTAAGGGGCAGAGGCAGGGTTCGCTCCGAGTCTCCTCTCCATACATCCACGAGTCAGTTACTTGGTACAGTCGTCTCGCCTTCATGAAGGTGAACTTCGCTTTTGAGTCCCGCCATCTTCCTACATCGTTAGCACTTTAGTTTTGAGTCAAGGTCTCACAATATGACCCTGGCTTGAATAGTATAGACCAGGCTGGCCTTGAACGCCCATCGATGTGCCTGACTTTTCCTCCTGACTGTTGGGCACACAGCACTGTGGCACCTCAAGTGGCCTAAGTCACTAATTAAAAGATATTTGATTATTATTTATTCAGTGTGTAATCACATGCATGTGGAGGCCAACCAAGCAATGGACTCAGCTCTGTTTTCTCCTGGGTGGATCCCAGGGACTAAACTCAGGTCTGCCTTGCCCCATTGAGCCATACCACTGGCTGTCAGGGTTTTTTATTTATTTATTTATTTATTTATTTATTTATTTATTTATTTATTT
>NW_026596125.1:15468182-15499847 GCF_907164565.1 Psammomys obesus
TTTATTTATTTATTTATTTATTTATTTATTTATTTATTTATTTATTTATTTATTTTTAGTTGGTTTGGTTTTTCCAGCAGGGTTTCTCTGTGTAGCCCTGACTGTCCTGGAACTAGCTCTGTAGAGCAGGTTGGCCTTGAACTCAGAGATCTACCTGCCTCTGCCACTGATTAAAGGTGTTCACCACCTTTACTGGGGTCAGTGTTATTTTTAATTTGAATCTAATTTGAAAGAAAGAGGAATAAGGGCGTTGGAAAGGAAGGAGGAGGGGGAAGGGCTTGAGGCTTTAAGATTCAGCAACAGAAACTAAGAACTCACAGCTGGGAGGGCAGTCCAAGAGGAAGAGTTCCATATTTCATGAAACTAAAACATAAAGTAAAACCCAAATAATTACATCATGCAAGTCTGATGCAGAGTTGTCAGCTTTCCTGAGTTATTGGTGTGTGTGTGTGTGTGTGTGTGTGTGTGTGTTTAGGGGGTGAGTCAAGAAGCCTGGGGAGCTGTTTTTGCCTAAGGAATTACATTCCAGGGGACTCAGAGGATTTAGGTAACCACAAAAGCCATTTATTTCAAGTACACCAAGATTTCTTCCACTTTGATCCTAATCCATAGCATAATTAATAAATGGAAAGTGCTGGAGCATGGGTCTTTTACAACGTGTACTTTTAAATGGCTTTTGGTCTGACATGATTCATTTGCCACTTGGAAAAAAGCACTTGGGGTGGGCAGGCGAGGAGGGACGCCTGGAGAGCAGGCTGGAGCTGCTTCCTGGGGCTCGGGTCCAGGCATCTCCCTAGCTCTGTCTCCTAGGAAAGATCTGAGAAAGAGCACAGTGACAGGGCTGACATGGCTTCTGTGCTAAGTGTGCCCGAAGCGCTCAGACTGTTCTAACAGGCTCCTCTTTCTGTTTGCTCCTGCCCCTCTGTCCCTGAGGGAGATGGCTACCAGGAGGCTGGACACTAGAGGGGCAGCACTGGCTGTCCAAAAGGAAAAGCCAGGTGATTGTTCCGGTTGCTTCTTTTCCTCTCCCGGAACACTAGTGGGGACTCGCCCTGATGACAGGTGGGTTTCCCTGAGAATGTGTCAAAAGAATCCTGGTGCTTTCATGTGTTGAAGGCAGGGGTGAGATGGAAAGGTATAGACACCGAAACCAGCAACCCAAGAAACACCATGGGCCAAATGAATACATTAATTAAAAAAAAAAAAAAACAACAAAGTAACATTTTGAAATTTAGACTATGCAGCAAACTCTACAGGTAACTAAGAGCTTCGCCGCTGTGAGCCTCAGTTGTTATTCCCATCACACAGATCATGAAACTGATGTGGGGGCAGACTTTGGCAGTCTGAGTGTGGTAGGAGCTGAGGTCTTGTTTCCTGTGCTGTCTCTCAGTTGGGCTCCAGCGAGGTGATTCTAGAGAGGGCTTGGGGCTGCAGGGAAGTGGAGCTGGGCAGGAAGGCCAAGGGGCAGGGTCTGGGCTGCTCTGAGGCAAACCCACAAGCCAGCTCTGGACTGGGAGTGTGGGAAACCAGATGCTCTGATGCTTGTGGCCACTGGAGGAGGTGCCAATTATCCCGCCAAGGAGGAATCCCTCCTCCTCTGCCTTGCACTGGGTCAGCAGGGCCTCAGAAGCCAAGAAGGTGGTGGCTGTGAGGTCTCCCATCTTCCCTTTGGCTGTGGGAATTCTGTCTTTTGACTGGGGTTGGGTCATAATAACTTATGACTAGCTAACAGGGCCTCCTCTAAAAAGGGAGGGAAGGGCTTGTTACATTCAAATATGCTGTAAAAGTATCACCACCTGATGACAGGCGCTGGGGGCAGGGTGTAGGGTCTGGGGAGGCCTGTTACAGCAGGGAGGGAAGGGGGTGTGGACTGTCATCGCAGACAGAGTGTGCAGTGGGAAGACAGCCAGATTCTGGGCTGGGAGTGGGTAGTGGGAGAAGGGTGCACAGGGCTGGCTGGAAAACGTGGCTTTCTACAGCTTGGATAGAGCCCCGAGGGCAATGTGACTTCTTTCCTGTGCCACTCTGGGACAGTAGCAGCCCTGACCCCACCTGTGGGCTTCCTGGCCAGTTGATGACCAAGGCGGGTGTGTGTGTGTGTGTGTGTGTGTGTGTGTGTGTGTCTGACTTGAATAATGAGGAGATTGAGGGAGCTTGTGGCTCTCGGGTGTCAGGAGTATGAAACTGCAGGTGTTGGAGTGTGTGTGTGCTCACTGTGTGTGGCACAGCTGTGCCTGCACTTGTGCCCTGCACATGTCGGTATGCACACCTGTGTGGGCACCTCTGTGCTCCTGTACGTTTGCACACTTCTTTGCAGCTTTCCATAGGTAGCCTTAGGCCAATGGGAAAGAGTGTTTATATGCAGAGGGGTAGGGCTGCCCTTCCGGTCCCTGAGCTGCTGCAGGGGTGAAGGCTAGTGATGTCCATTCCCAGAGGAGAAGCAGACTCACTGCTGAGCAGGCAGGGCAGACCCCAGGTGTGCAGAAATCACCCATGCCATTGCCCAAGTCCGCTAAGGGTGGTGGTTTGGGAACCTTCAGGCCATGGTTCTAGTAGGACATCAGGTAGTGGTCGGGACTAGGAGGAAATACTGTTCTTTGGACCTAAAGTCTGGTGTTTTGAAGGTGTCTGTGGATTCTGAAAGGTTTTCTGATTTCCAGAGTTTGACCGTGCAGTCACTGTTGGTACCTACTCACCTATACACATTTTAGAGGAGTGATTTTGAGAGTCCATAGAAACACCCTGGCTTTCAAAGCTGGGCCCCTTGTCTGCACCCCCCACTTTGACCAAACATTGGTATTCAAAAATATTTTGTTACTTTTCTTGGCAAAGGATTTCAAGAAGGAATTGCAACAGAGTGTCCGAGTTAGGAGGCAACTTTCTGGGGTAAAAGGCGGGGTGCTGTGGAGGGGCGGTTTGGGGTTTGAATCAAAAACAGACTCCGAAGCTTTAAAACAAGCGAATTGAGAGCCCTTTCAGCTCGGGAGCGCCACGGTGGTGTGGGTCAGGCTTTACCGTGCCCAGTGGAAACTGACAGTCTGAGAACCTGGACGTAAACAAAAATGTCGTCCCTGGGAGTCTTGTTCGCTGGACAATGTCTCAATTGTTCCTTTGCTTTTCAAGGCAGCAGGGGAGAGTGGAATATTAACTGTTTACTGCCCACGGCTGGCAGCCCTGGGAAACTGCTTAGAGAGAGGTTAAAAAAAAACCAAAACGACAGAAAACTGCATTAAAAAGTAAAAGAAACTATTAAAAATGCCAGTAAATGATAAGAACACAGCAGATTGCTGTACGTACTGTGTGCGCTTGCCTCTGTCCTGGGCTCTCTTGTGTGTGGGGGTTGTTTGTGTGAGCCCAAGCCAACAAACAGTCTGGCATAATTTCTTAAATCTGCACATTAGCTCTGCACAATATCAGCCTTTAGAGATTGCTGCCTGTAGGTACCTGCTCCGATAGATACCAGGTTGGAGTTGAGGGAAGGAAGTTCGATTTCTGAGAACAATTTAAACTTTAGCTTTCAGCTGGTTGATCTTGTTAGTGTTTATTCTTCCTAAAAACTGCGTCAGTGGACTTAACAACCGCCCCCCCCCCCCCCATGGTTGGAATTTTCAAAAACAAAACTAGAGACTCAGACCCCCTTGTAAAAATACACTTAGCGCTTAATAAAGGGAGAAAAAGTAACTTTGTCTTGGAGGCAGTTGGAGGCACAGAGGGAGGCCAGCATTCTATTCACACTTGAACCTAGTTGATTAGAGGAGCAAACAGCACAGCCTGCTATATCAGCCTTTATCTGGGCAAAGTTCAAAACTCAACTGGTAATTACGTCCTCGAAGCTTTGAAAGGGCTGTTGTCTCCAAAGCAGAGACCAGACTTGCTCCTTCAGGACAGGATGCACTTGGGTTGCTTGTTAGATAAACCCATTTTAATAAATAGGGGTCAGGGGAGAGGTTGGCCATCTTGGAAGAGTTGGGTTCTGTCTGATAAAGGGCTGCCTTCTCTTGGGGGAACTTAAGGCTTTCTCTCTCTCTTTAGCCTTTCCACAAGAATTTCGCAGGCGGCTAAAGTGAGCTTTGGCATCTGCTTCCTGTCAGACAGGAAGTCACTTCCTTCGCCAAAATTACAAGCTATGGCAGAACTCCCTGGCCACAGCAGTGAGAGCGTGTTTTTCCCAGAAGACTGTGTTTCTAGGTGCGGAAGTGTAAATTGGTACACTGTGTGATCACGGAGCCCAAAATATACAATAAAAGCTTTGCTGGGAAGGGTCTGTCCCATAGCGAGGGCACTTTTCAGTGGTGGCTGCTCTGGTCCCTGTGAGGCTGGCTGTGGCCTGCCACTACCTGAAGATGAGTTACCCTTGCAGAGCTCACAGGCAGGGGAGACCTCACCTCATTTATTTAGGAGGCTGGACTATTAAGGTTGGCAACTCTGTGGCCACCTCATAGGGTCAACATTAATAAGCTTTGTTGTGAATCTTCTTGCCTCTCTTAATTTTCGATTCAATTTCCCACTTTGCTTTTGCCTGCACAATACCTCTGATCATGGCTTCTTTGAGAAGACAGTCCAGTGACTTGGTAGACAGCTTCCTGTGGCTGGCTGCACTTGAAGTGTGTGCGTGTGTGCACGCACACGCGAGTTTGAATGCCAGAGACAAACATCCAGTGTCTTCCTCAGTGGAGCCTAGCTTCTGTGTCACACAGATCTCTCCATGAGCCTGAAGCTTGACAACTGGTCTAGACTGGCCCGCCAGTAAGCTTCAGAGAACCTCCTGCTTCTGCTTCCCAGTGCCAGGTGTGGCCAGACCTAGGTTTTTGCACAGGTTTGGGGTGGGGGTTAACTCATGTCCTCGTGCTCGGGTGGCATTATGAACAGAGCCATCTCCACAGCCCTGGTGGCTTATCACTTATAGTCCATTTGTAGAGCCGGTAGGCTGTTCTCTCACCTGGCTGGGGTGGGCAGTGATAAGAGGGGTCCTTTGTGTGGAGGCCTGAGCACCCTCCCTCCGAAATGCCCAGTGCATAGACCATATCTTGCCTCTGTGTCCCCACTGCATTCTGCCAGTAGAGTGGTCAGTGTCTACCATGAGGGGTCTAACCTCAGTCTGCCTCCCTCTGGGGCTAATGAGTGTATTTGTCAGCACCTTGCTGGTATTAGCTAGAAAGGCTGGTCGTAAATATTTCACACATTCCTCCTTGGTCAAGACTTTGGAGGAGAGGGAAAGCCTTGTCACCCAGGAAATTTGCTCTTCCATTGAGATGAAAGGGCAGTGAATTAAGCGCCTGCTCTCTCTCTCTCCTTCCTTCTGACGGTTATTGATCTTCCCCCGGAACTGTACAGTTACGTTCTGATCTTTTTCTTGACAAAGGGAATTCCCAGTTTGTTAGCTGGCGTGCGCACACGGTGGCTGCTTAGCAGTTAGAAGTTGGCCGTGTGCATCCTCTTGAGAGTCATGATGTTTTCAGTCCCTTCTTAAGAGGTAGGAGATACTTCTCAAAGAATCCCTTTGGTGGCTGCGAAGTGGAGAGAGCTTCAGAGGCAAAGAGGCAATCACTGGTATAGTGCCGCATCTGTCTCTTGTTGCTGACAAAAGGTGACAGAGCCTGGAGGAGGAAGCCATAGGGGGCAGAGCGAACAGTTTCACCACAGCTGGAATGTTTGGAAAGTTAGTGCTATGGCGTTGATGCTGCTGAGCTATGCAGTAGTGTTGGTTCCCCTCCAAGCCCGAGGCCCAGAAGACGCTTGGGGCTGTCCCCGGTGCGGACCCTTGCTTTCCCATATTGTCCTGAAACTGCCTCCCCCATGAACATGGATGTCCTGAGAACCTGCTTGTTCCCATGCATTCACAAGCACGTCTGCATTAGGTTCAAGAAAAGAGACCATCTCACATCTCTAAAATCGTTGGCTTCTGTTGGCGTCTGCAGAAGGTTAACATATATTCCTGGCATCCGGTCCCTCTGTTGCTGGTCACATTTCTGACACATGTAACTGGCGTGAACATTATGCTTTTTGTTGTTATTCACCCCTATCCTAAATCCTGTTTGGGGGTGTAGGGTGGACAACAGATAGTAGTTTCTAAAAGTTTAGTCTTTTCAGGACAGATTATTTGTTTTTTGACATCGAGATGATATTCAACCCAATTAAGAGTTCAGTGGGTGTTTGTGTAAGCTGGGGAACTGAACCAAGACCTGCAGGTCAGGGCTTTGTGGTCTGTTATAATCCCCCTGGGGTCTGTGGCCTGGGACATTAGAGATCTTTAACAAGTGAGGGAGGTTTCATTTTGAGCTCTTTACTGCCAATGAGTGAATAATAAACTGGGCATGATGCTTTTGTCAGAAATATCAGCAGCCACATGATAAAGTGTATTTGTGTCCATACAGTCTACAATTGGCTGGTTGGTGAGTCTATGAAAGTTCTTCTTGTACAAGAATGAGAACAAAACACTGAATGAAAGCTGGACCTGCAGACTTAAACTCAGTTCTTCCTCCTGCTGTAACACAGAGCTAGCACACAGGACAGCCTCTGTTGGAGGGTTCAGTTCCTGCACCCGTCTAGGGATTGACTTCCTTACCTGCACCCTGACATGGCTCTAAACTCATGCTAGAGCGTTCCAGTTGTCTCCATGTGTCTGATGGCACATGGATAACTCTGATGACAGGTCACTACTTACTTTTACCACTTCTCCTCCTCCATCTTTTACTTTGTGCCAGGGATTGAACCCAGAACGTGTGTTTGTCAGCCAAGCATTCTGCCACTGAGGCATGCTTCCAGCCCCTGGTTTCTTGGACAGTGAGGCGATGACAATTCTATGGTGTAGTTGTCATTGTTGAGAGGGTTGCATCCTAAGTTGGCCCTAGGATGAGGGTGTGAGGGAGCGAGGCACAAGGAGCCGGAGGCATCACCTCTGGGAACTTGAAGCTGGATGAGACATACATTTGGGTCTGAAATCTAAAGCTGTTCAGTCTGTCGCCTCCCCCCCTCCCTTTCCTTCTGGCTTGCTTCTCTTGAGAGCCCCTCACCCAGCTGGTCCTGAGCCTCTTCCAAGGGGCCTACAGGAGGAGAAAAAATAAGGGAAGAGAAAAGGACCAAGAATCCACCAGTGAAGAGTTTTTATTTAGGAAGCAGGACATATGCTAAGAGATTTGGTAAGTATGGGCAAGGAGAGAATTGGGGGCAGGGAGAGGGAGGGAGAGAGATACTTGTTGATTCGGCTGGTGGACCATGTCTCCCAGACAGGTTGGCGGAGGTTCCTATGAGGCCTTGGGGTGTCTGTTAGACAGTACTGGAGTACTCCCAGGAGGAAGGGGAGCTGGTTTTCTATCTGGGAAGATCACTATGGGCCTGATGGTTGGCTGGGACTGTCCCTTTTTGCTTTGCCGAGGGACTGTGCTCTTCAGAACAGGTAACAGGTTTCTAACCAGACATGTACATTTTCTTGCTTGAGATTTCATTTATTCTTATGGATTGATTGATGTTCTTTGGCTCCGGCTGGCTGCAAGAAGCTTAACACGTGTCAGGGACAGGCCTCCTCCTTGTGGTATGAGGGGGGGACCAGGACAGGGCTGGCTCCCAGTTGAGTTGTGGCCCTAGACACATTTTCCAGCCAGTCCTACCCTTTGCAGGAGGCTGATGAACATTTAACTATGAGTAGTAGGCTCACATCTGCTTCTATTTTCCCCTTTCTTCAGGCCAGACTGAAAACTTAATAAATTGTGTGAAACCTAAGTAAGCATGGATTTTAGAGAACATTAAATAAATTACATAAGTATGTCTACCTGTAACACTGTTACAAGGTAAATGCATGCGGGTTAGTTTACCATAAATGTGCACATGAACTGAGCATTATTCTAAAGCCCCCTTGTTTCAGCGCAGCCGTCTTGAAGGTAGCACTGTTCTCAGTTCTCAGCTCTTTCCTGCCCTCCCTGGCAAGCACTGTCCTGGGCTTGGAAAATGCGATAATGATGCCGTAAGTACCCTTGTGTAAAACTGGTTTTTTGTTCCAAAACATTGCCAGTTCACGGCACATAAAACCACCACGATGCTTCTGCCAGTTTTCTTTCTCCCCAAATAAGGCAAGCGTTAATGAAGCAGCCGAGGGCCTGGGAAAATATTTGGTCATTCCTTAAAATGAAATTTCTCCTGTTCTGCGGCAAGCCTGTAGATTGTTCAGCTCAAGTGTGCCAGTGTCTAGCCAGACCTTCAGTAAAACTTGTTTATTGCCGGTGTGTCTTGAAGCAAATGTCCATCTTTGCCGTCCAGTGTCCACATGCGTAACTGGAAGCTTCATGGCAAGGATGGCTCGCTCTTGCCATTCCACAGGGAGGACAGTCCAGCCAGGCTCCCTGACCTGTCTCTTAGGCCTGGCAGAGCTTGGGCTTCCAATGGCTGCATCCTCTTGACACCAAACTATTCCTTCTGGATCCCTGTGTGAGGCTGTTTCTCGTAAGGTCTGTGTGAATGCTCGTTGCCAGGCAGCAACCTCCAGCTACCTCTGGAAGCAGCAGAAAAGCCTGTTTTGAATGTGGGGAATGTAGTTTCCTAGTTGGATGTGGGAAGCATAATAACTAGGCAGTTTGCAGGTCTTTTGGATGGGGTTGGGGGCTGAGATGGGAAATGCACAGATTTGTTATAGAGGAGACTTTGTCCAAATACTAAGGCTCAGTTTGGGATAACTTTGGGGTGGGGGTTGGGAATGAAACTCAGGCTTTGTATATGGTATAGAAGTATTTTGCCACAGGGCTACCTTCCCAGCCCAGAACTGTGTTTTTATCTAGGTTATTGGAAATAATTTCTTGCCTCTGAACTTGCACAGTTCACGGGGTGTGTAACTCCCAGTGTATCCGCTCCTCCACACACGGCTGTGGGCTTTTCACATAGCCGAATACGGGGCCTTGGTTCTTTACCTGGGAAGCATGAGGTGGCCATGCCTACAGAAGGGAAAGGGACAAGGTGTCCAGTGGTAAGCTCTCTGGCTTTGGAGGTGGACATGCTATGGTCTTCACCTGGACTTTACTGTCTCCCTGCGTCTCAGATCAGGATGTTGCTTACCATCCAATGTGCTTACCTGCGGCGTGAGGAAAATCATAATTACCTCCCTATGGGCTGCAGTTAAGAAAAAGTGCAGGGTCACGTAGTTCTGACCTGGAGCTACACTCCCTTTCCCTGTGTTGCTTCATCTGGTATTTCCGAGTGCTTGGCAATTTTTTTGTTTTGTTTTCTGGGTAACCCTGGCTGTCCTGGACTCACTTTGTAGACCAAGGCTAGCCGTGTACTGGGATTGAAGGCGTGTGCCACTATGCCTGGCTTGGCTCTCATCATTCTTACTTGGCTTGTGTCATGCACAAAGCAAGAAATGATGTAGATTCATGGGGTGCATGAGTGCGCTCTTCAACACCACCCTTTCTCAATTCTGCTACATTGTGAGCTGTAAGATTTGCCCTGAATAATCAGTTTTCAAGGAGAAAAGAAACACTATGATGTTAAATTTGTATAATTAGGCACCTCAGTTGTAGAAATGTAAAATTACAGAAGCAGCGGCAGAACCGAGGTGGTGATGCTTGTGTGGAGGTACACTTTGAAGTCAACAGGCTGCCCCAGTTTCAGAAATGTGCACTCAAAAGTGCCAAGCACGATTCGGCTGGCCGTATGCCGGCCAGGCATTGAACGGATCAGTGCTAAGCTGTGTGACAAGAACAGCAAACCTGGAGTCATGAGGGACAGTCAGCAACTGGGAAGAGCCAGCCAGTTGTTTCTGTAGGAGTCTGTGAAACAGAGGCCCTGCGATTCCAAGTTTGCACATTTTGTTTTGACCACTTGAAGAGCTGCCAGCATTGATAGATGATAAGGTTAGACCCTCTTCTCCATGGTGCACAACTGAAAACATGGCCGCCTTGCAGCCTCCCCAGCCCATCTTCCCATGGGGAGGAGTTGGATTTGCCGTGTGAATGGGAGCCAGTCACTGCAGAGTCCTCCTGGAAGACCCTCTCAAAACATTTAATCCATTGCTGTTCTTAAGTGTGCTTTCAGGAAGAGTGGACTCGGCACAGTAATTAACCCTGTTGTCGTATGCTACATTTGAACATCTAGCTGAAGAATGCCCCGGAGAATTTGCATTTCTGCTGCTAGTGACTTAGAATAAGTCAACACAGTGGCCTGTGGTTATTAACACATTATGTGCATTGGACAATGAGATTCACTTTGAGGGCCTTGAACCAAATCTACCAGGTAAGGGCCTATAGGATGGGCTCCAGAGGCCTGGGGTTCTGAGCGTTGATGCTGTCATACAAAGAAATGAACTGAAGACCTCGCAATGGCAGGAGAACCTTCTGGTGATGTTCACCCCGAAGTGAAGCTCCAAATGTCTGGGCTGCAGCACAGCACAGATTTTACTCGTGTCAGATTAACTGGATCTCAGTTACTAAATGTGGGTCAGTTTGGGTTGGAAGTGATTTTATTAGCAAGAAACCTCTCTGTAACCCTACCCCCGCCTCGAAACTCTAGGCCACATGGTTTCCCCTGTGGCCTGAGTACTCTCTGGAAGCTTCTGAGAAGCAACATGTTTTCTCTGTGAGATTTCATGAGAAGCAGGGCTGGGATTTGGTAAAATTATGTTTGGAGTTCACAGAATTTCTCCATGTGTTGAAACTTAAATTCCAGGACAGAAGGGAATGAGTGCTGGGCTCAGACACTGGAGCCTGCATCCTTGTGTTAGCCAAGCTTTCAACTTGCCATGTGACCGTGGGCAAGCTTTGGCGTGCTTTTTCCTCATGGAAAAACCTTTTTAAGAAAGAAGAGCTACCCAAGATTGCCTTTTCATTTGTCCATTCGTTCGTTTGTTCGTTCGTTCGTTCATTCATTCATCACTTCATTTATTTTGTTTCTTAGAGCTTGATACTTAGAGGCTGTGCTTTCCAGACTTTGCTTACAAAGAGAGAGCTAGAGTGAAAGGTAGAACCTTCAAATCTGGGGACAGCCTGAGTTTTTTCTTCTCATAGTCTCTAAGTACCCTGAAGAACTCCTTTAATTGGACGCAGGTCTTCCTCTGTGACATGCACTACAGCTTTATAGACTTCAGTTAGATCCTGAAGTCCCTTTTAAAAACGTTTTTTTAAGCATTAAATGCCTTGTTAAATTTGCTGAGGACACGTAGTCCTACGGGACTGTCCATCTTGTGTGAAAACACGCTGGGGCAGCAGATCTCTGTTAGTGCAACCACTCTGCAAACAGGAGGCTTCCACCCTCCAATTTGTCTGCTCTTACTTTTGCTTCCTATAAATACCTCCCCAGGCTCTTACTCTGCATTACTTAACTAATAATGATAGCTGGCCCACCTGGAAGGTAATTATCCCGAATCCCTTTTGGGTCATCTAGACGTCTGGAAGTGGGCTGGGAGCTGTTCTTTGGGGAGCACGGGTTCTCAGCCAAGGGGGGGTATTTTGAGGCTGCACAAGAGTCAGGTAAAGGGCCTCTCAGAATCCAAACTGCCCAGAGCACAGCCACTAAGTGCTGCTAGAGGCTGGGCTTGGACGGCCTGTGCTGGCTGCTCTGGGTCTCAGCCTGTTTGGAGGACCACCAGCAGGGTTGACAGCAATCTTTTGTGCCTCACCATGGTTAATCATTGCCTTTCACTTTCTCTCTGTATCCTCCCACTTCCTGCCTGCAGGTCCCCCTTTCCCTTCCCACATCCTGGTCCCTTCATATCTTTGTGCCCTTACCCTGTCCGCGCTGCACCATCTTGGTTCTTTCCACTTCTCGAGCCTTGTTGCTCTCCCTTCACCTTCGAATCCCGATCCTTCTTTTGTAGTTTCTAGACAAGTATGCAAGACAAGAATTTCTTCCTTATTTTTGGATGGAGGAGGAACAGACAGTGTTAACGGTCACTGTCCAGGCTCTGGTAACAGCCAGTTATCCTGGACTATTGCCATGTGTTTTAGAAGTGGAGGCCTAGAGCTGGATATGTCTCAGGGGTCCAGAACGGGCCAACTTCAAAAGCAGGAGAGGAGAGCAAGGTGAGGTGGGCACTATGGATATTGGTTCATTTCTAGCTGAGGGGTCAAGTGTGTTGGTGACAAAGGGCTATTTACCTCCTGCTTGCTTAAGTCAAAGAAGCCTTACAGAAGAAGATGAACAGCCACCAATATTTAGAGACTGGGGCTGGAGATGTTTAAGGACTTAGGTGAGGGCCTGGTAATATTCTTTCATAGCATATATGCTGGTTACAGTGTAAGCCTTCACTTGAGAAATTTTCTTTCTGAGACTGACACTGAGATTAGCCGCCTAGCTGAGGTGCCCTTACCAAAGCTAGTACCCCCGAACAGCAAGAAAATGGGTGGTGCTTCCTGTAAGAGACAGGGCCATTTGTGACTTTTTTGTCGAAGGCTTCAAGTTCAAGCTCTGAAGAATGGAGATGAGTACGGCACTGCTCCACAGTGGAGAAGCTCTGTTCCTGTATGGATGGGGAGCATGGCCCAGGAGACACCAGGAGCATTGTCAGGGCTGTGAGCAGGCAGAGGCTCCTGCTCGTTTCCTCACGCTTTCTGGTAGAGGGCTTTCAGTGTTTGCCGTTGGCTGCTGAGGAGACCTTGGAAGCTTGGGTCCAGCTAAGGACCTCACTGAGTGCCCTGGGGCCCTGTTCTGGGGAGAGGGGTTTAGTAGGAATGGTGGGTCGGAAGTAGCCAGTAGAATGGACCAAGCAAAGCTGTGGGGCTGGGGAGGAAGCAAAGCCTTTCGTAATGAGATTTCCTTCTGTATGAAGCAGCGACCTGTCTCCAGGTCATGGCACTGGTGACAGATGTCAGAAACCAAACCTGAAAGGGTTAAATAGAAAGGAGAGGTAGATACAGGCTGGTCATAAGTTTGAGGTTAGCCTGGGAAACATGGCAAGTTCCAGGCCAGCCTGAGCTACAAAGCAAATTCTCATGTTTAAAAAAAAAAAAAAAATTCATTGAGTTCATTGACTTTAATAACCAGCTGTTGGGAAAGGTAGATGCAGGTGCTCTTAGGGACACCTGAAGTGTCATGCCTGCTGGGGGCCTCAGCCTTCTGAGAATGTGGAGGGCCGTTTGCTTTTGCCATCAGCCAGAGGTTGGTGGAGTTCCGCTGTTGCTCAGCTCTCCTCAGAAAAAGTTCCTGGGCAGGAGATTCTTTGGCCTTGCTTAGCATGGTGCCATTTTTGTCTAAACTAATGGTGGAGGCTCAGAGGGTTGAGGTTGTGGCAGAAGGTGTGGCTTCCGTTTGGTCGTGTGACAAGTGCTGTGCGCACACTGAGCCGGTGAGCCGGGAATCTAGTTAGTTTACCTTGGTTAACAGTGGTTTGCTTTGCATTTACTGGGCTGTGAGGTTCTTAGTTCCATGTGTGGCATCTTTGTGTACTGGTGCTTGCTCACTTCCGTTCTTCTGACATGTTGTAGACCTCAGAGCTGTGAGGACCGCCACCTTTCGGTCAGATCTGATCTAACGACTCGTGAGCTCACTGGTGTGTTACAGTAGAACCGAACAAGATGGTGATGTGGTGGGCCATGCAGGTTTGCTTTTTCCAGCCTTCCTTGTGTGTGTGTGTGTGTGTGTAACTGACATTTTATTCTCAGGTTAATGTGGGAATATCATGGAACAAGATGCAAACATTTAATATAAGACAAACATCAAGGAATATTTGTGCTCATGACAGACTGTACCAGATTTCTACGAGAGCCAGTCATTTTTATTCTACAGTCAGGCATATAAAAAGTTGAGGTTCTTAAAAAATTTTTTGGCTAAACTCTCAATATTGAGGAAGAAGAAGAATGATCTATTCCATCTGAACTTCTTATAGAAAACACCTAAGGGAGAGTGTTATAAATACACTCCCTCTGTGTGCCAGGTGCCACACTCGGCTCTTTGCGTGTGTGTCAGAGTGCGTGTGCCTACTATCAGTGTGTGTGGTGCCTGTGTCCCCAGGAGATATTTAAAGGTGACTTGGGCAGGGGAGGTGAAAGCTCTGCTTGTCATGGTGAAAGCTGGGCTGGCTTTCTCAGCACAGCTAGCTTCGTGCCAGTTGCCACACAGTTTTCTAATGGGAAGTGTGTGATCTGTGTACTTGGGAGCAGTGATGCTCGTCCTGAACATCAACAGTTTTAGAACATGGATGACGTCACCATAAGCCTTCGGGTCCCTTAGTGTGCTCTCACCATTTTCCTCAATAGCCCGAGTAATAGGCGACTTGTGGGAGGCAGCGGGTAGAGTCTATGAGTCTGTGGATGGGTTCCTTTCACACCTGACCAGACCGACCTCTCAGGCCTGGATTTCTGGAAGCCACTGTCTTTTTGCTTCTCTTTATAGAGCCGCAGGAGACAGTAAGTGGGCCCAGAGGGTGTTAGAATGGGTGGGTGTTAGTGTGTTAGTATGCTGCTGGGGTGGGCATACCGCCGCACTGAGTCTGTTCTCTGGCAGTGCTCCCACTTGTAGGAGCTCCTGCCTCAGGGCTCTGCTGGGCAGAAAACATGCCGCCGGTGCTCCGTGGTGGCTCGGCTGTGTGGTGTGCAGGTTCTCCCCTGCCGAAGCCACCCAGGGGCTTTGCAGGAAACCACTCCCATTCCTGCCATCATCTCGGCCACTCCCTTCCCCAGTTCACACTGGAGGGAGGACTCTTTTGTCTCCTGAGCATTAGCTCTAGGGAATGCTATCAATGTTGGAACTGGGCACTGGCCCAGATTTTGCTGGTACCTGAGCTGACACTGAGCTGAGCTCCAGACAGCTGGGTGCTTGTACATGAGCTAGCTGCCACGGGTCCATGGGCCTGTCTTGAGGAAATTTGTCCTGGTTAGCCTGGCAGGCTGGGGTCTCTGAGAGTGAACATGGTGCCATCCCCATGAGGTGGGTGTTCATGAGAACATCCAAGCCGCTCCAACGTGCATGGATTCCTGTGTGTCAGGGCCTGGCTGGGCTGTGGGGCCAGAGCAAAGTCATTTCTATGCACTGCAGCGCCGTTCCCTGAGGAGATGCCTCCTCAGACGCTCTGACAACTTGCTATGAACACACTGGGGAGTGCTTTTCTAATTATGTAATTGCTTTCACACTACATGTATAAAGGAGCCAGCACACCTAGCTTGTGTTTGGGAAACGTGCATGAACTGCCAGGGTGAGGACTAGGGAGATGGCTCACTGGATGAAGTGCTTGCTCTTGAGTAAGTCTTTCTTTTTCAGAGTTTGGGTTTCCAGCACTCATACAGGTATGGGGACCTATTGTAACCCCATCACAGAGGAGATGCAGAGCCAATGGCCCCCCAGAGCAAGCTGGCTTAGCTGAGCTAGCTGAGTCCAAAAGCTCTGGATTCAAATGACCCTGCCTCAGTACATGAGAGAGAGCAAGGAGAAAAGACACAGGACGTCAACCTCTGGCCCACCTCTATGTGCACACGAGCACACCAACACATACATGCACACATACACGAGCTCGAGTTTCGGGGGAACAAAAAGGAAAAACAGAGCAACTTGATTTGCTATAGTAAACCTAATACGAGGTATGAGATCCTTTTGGGTGTGTAGGTAAAAATGTGAAGTTTAGTAAACTGTGGTGTTAGTGCCAACTGATGAGCTTGGCTCCGGAGTTAGCATGACTACCCTGGACTGGAATGCTAATGGACAGAAGAATTGCAGGCATGAGAATCAGACCAGTGTAGCTCTCTGCTTTTCAGCCAAGCATCCTTCCAGTTTACACTTAGGACCAGGGATAGTTTGGACTCTTTTCTCTTTGGGTGGCAGAGAGAAGGGTTACCATGGTAACCTGATCAGACCCAAAAGCTTGGGTTCTTGTGATAGGGATGCTGGCCTGTGAGCGAGCAGAGGCCACTCCTGACCACGCACTGCAGCTGCTTTCTTCGCCACGTTGCCTTCAGTCCCAAACCTGTTAGCCTGGACACAAGTTACCCTGCCAGGCTGCCAGGCCCTGATCCCCACAGCCCTTCCTTGTGCCTGGACCTTGTTGGCATGTTCGGCTGGCAGTGTCCAGAAAGCAAACCCCACCCCGGGAACAGTGCTGCTGCTTCAGCGTGTTTGTTCTTTGGGGGTGAAGCTCTGGGCTTGTGCCTGGGGCTAGGGTCCATGTAACCACATCTCCTGGCTGTCTGCTCTACTGAGGGGTGTGGACCGTTGGCGTGAGAGGGAGGTCAGTAACTGACTCATACACCAAAGGTCAGCAAGATGGCCGGTGCCAGCTCCTCTCTTGCGTGGGCATGGACATCGTCTTGGACCTTTTAGACACTTGGGCTGACTTTATGCAGAACATTCTGGATTTATGAGTTAGACCCAGGCTTGCGTTTATTATTTTGTACTTTGGATTCTTCCTTTAAAAAGGCCAGAGATAAAAATACCATCCTTTGCCAAGTTTGCTACCATCAGCCTCACCTCACTTCCTTCCAGAACGGAGAGTATTGGGGTTTTGTTGTGACAAATGGGCAGGCTTGGAAAGCTCTGGGTTTTAAAGAGGCCTGGGCACTGCTGGCTTTTACCCTGCCCCATCTGTCCCCTTCCCTTCCTTGCTCCCACTGACCCCGTGGCTTCAAACCTTGTAATTTAAGGTCTTAGGACACCTGGGGTTGTGGGGCCTCAGAGGTGGGTGTGGCCTGTTTGCTGTCAGCAGGGTTTGGGGTTCCCAATCTCTACCAGCTGTTGGAGGCTTGCTGATGGATGCCGCAGTGACCCAAGACCCAAACCTTTGCCAGCCAGAGTGTGCATCAGCCCTGAGCAAGTGAAAGATTTCAGAGCGGTACTGTTGACATAGTGGTTTTCCAGGAGAGAGCTGTGTTCAGCAGGAGACAGCTATGCAGTCTGTGTTGTCTCACTAGACATCGCTTACTATCTCATCCAAGGCAATTCTCTTCTCCTACCCCTGGCCTCTGGACAGCAGCATGGCAGCAGAGGAACCCTACTGTGATATAAGGTTTTACTGGGCAACTAATTAATAACGAAGATGTATAGATGTATAAACAAAAACCAGTTTGCAAATGCATAAATGTATGTTTTAATACCCCATGATATTATGTTTAAGAAAATTTAGTGAGTTACTTATTCTTATTATTATAATAATATTCTTATTATTACCTTGTTTTGTTTCTTTGATTATTTTTTTTTTTTAAGACAGGGTCTCGCAACCCAGGCTGCCATTTGTTTGAGGATGGCCTTGAACTCCTGATCTTCTGGCCTCCAATTCCTGAGTGCTGGGATTCCAGGTGTGCACCGCCATGCCCAGCTGAGGAACAAATCTGTTCCTTCTATGCTGTGTTTTGCTTTAGTATAAGCAAGAAATATATAAAGTGTGTGTTTGGGGGGCAGCAGTGAAGTCCTAGTTTCATTTCTCTCTTTAGCTTTCTGCTTATCTATCATTCTCAAACCCAAGCTGTCCTGCTCCCTCCAGATGACTAAAGCTTTCCACCCCAGAGACTGGGAGGGGCTCAGTCAGTAAAGCGCTTGCTGCACAAGTGCCAAGACCTGGCTTTGGTCCATAACACTGAAGTAAAAAGCTCTGGATGAGAGTGTGCACACTTAAAACCCCGGGGTTTGGGAGATGGAGGTGGGGCCCAGCGCTCCCTGGCCAGCCAGCCTAGCCCAAATGGTAAGCCGAGGTCTCTGTGAGGGATTCTCCCCTCCCCTCCCCCCAAAAATGAGGTGGACAGCTCCTGAGGAACGACACTGAGGCTGACCTGTACCTTTCGACACTCGTGTGCAGACCATGTGTGCGCACACTCAAACACACAAATGAAAACAATAAATCCAAATTGAAGAGTGCTTTCATGTGATCTTCGGCGGGTTTCCTTCCGCTTTGTAAATCTGCTCTTAAAAGGGTGCCAACGGACAGCACATCATCAGTTTCCTGGCCCTTCCAAGACGCTTCTGGGGGAAGTGGATGAAAGGTGTAAATTAAGAAAAGCAAGTGTTTGTGGCTTCCACCTTAACCTTCTGTTATGTTAAATGGCTCTGTTGAAGAGGGCTGTCACAGCTCTTGAAAACTTGGGAAAATTCAAGCGAGCTGTGCCATTAGTCACCTTTGGGAGCGCAGGACGTTTGATGTGAAAATTATATGGGCACATCTAATTGGGTGCATTTTCACCCCAGGAGATATCTACTGTGGGGTGACTCTCCCCTTCCCTTCTTTTTAAACTAAATTGTTTAACTCACTTTCATACTACTCAGAAGCGATCCATGAATTAGCTGCCACTTTTTCAGTGCCTTTTGTTTAGCCACACTGTACGTTCCAACCAAACACATCTCGAGACACCCTTGAAGAGTTGGCGATCCATCCTTCCCTGATGGGGAGGATTGTGAAACCTACGGCCTTCTACCCACGCCTGATAATTCAGTCTTTCTGACGTCCTCAGAGCCCAACCAGGAGGGAAGAAACAGGCAAACCACCTTCTCCCTGACTGAATGTCTACCTGTGCTTCCTGTAAAGTGGGAGGAGTCATTTTCGTCTTGCCTGATTCTCAGGGCTGTGCACACATTTCCAGTAAAATGTGCTCAGAGTGAAATAGAAAGCAGTCACACAGAGATAAGATAATGGGCAGTTAAGTTAATTTAAACCCCAGACTTGATGACTGATCCTCGTATTCCTATACTGTGGAGCCCACCTGTTTGAAGCAGAGCATTCAGTGGCTTTAGTGTCACCACATTGGTAGACTGTGGGATGCCTGTCCTGACCAAACCTCTCCCCATAAAATACTGTCCATCACTTGCGGCATCTGTTCATCTTCTCTCCCCTCTCTCTCTAGGCAATTCTTATTCTTTTCTCATTCTATAAATCTTTACTTATCCAGGGAAGTTATGCAATCTATACAGGGTCCTTTGCGTCTTCCTTCCTTCCTTCCTTCCTTCCTTCCTTTCTTTCTTTCTTTCTTTCTTTCTTTCTTTCTTTCTTTCTTTCTTTCTTTCTTTCTTTCCTTATTGATTGATTGATTGATTGATTTTCACTTTGCATCCTTGCTGTAGCCCCATTCCTCCTCCCGTCCCAGTCTCCTGCTCCCTCCCTGCCCCCTTCTCCCTCCCCTTTTCCTCAGAAAAGAGGAGCTCCTTTTCCTATTCAGCCCAGCTCATCAAGTTACATCAGGACTGAGCATGTCCTCCCCCTGTGTTCTGGCAAGGCAGTCCCACCGGAGGAAGTGATCTCAGAGCTAACAAGTGAGTCTGTGCCTGATGCAGTCCCCTTTTGCCTTACTGGAAGACCCATATGAGGCCTACGCTGCGTATCTGCTCCATTTATGTAGGGGGCCTATGTCTAGTTCAGGCATGGTCCTTGGTTGATGCTTCAGTCTTAGCAGGCCCTCTGGGCCCTGGTTAGTTGGCTCTGTTGGTCTTCTTGTGGAGTTCCTATCGCCTGCAGCTCCTTTTGTCTTTTCTCCCACTTTTCCACAAGACTCTCTATGCATCTCCCAGTGTTTGGCTGTGAGTCTCAGCATCTGTTTTGAGGCCCTGCTAGGTAGCACCTCTCAGAGGACAACTCTGTCAGGCTCTTGTCTACAGGTTTAGCAGAGTGTCAAAGGTTGGCACTCTCTGATAGGGTGGGTCTTTGGTTGGGCCTCGTAGTATGTGTACCCTGTACTATATGGCTGAAGTCTACTTATGAGTGAGTAGTGTCTGGCTTCTTCCAATTGGTTTGACGGACGGGTTGTCCAGTTGTCAGTACTGCATCCTTTATCTGACAGAGTAATATTTCATTGTATAGATATATCATGTTTTACTTATGGTAAAATTAAAAATTAAAAACTTACATCTACACTCATGTTTGTTTAATTTTCAAAACTTTTTTTCTTTTTCTTTTCTAAAGTTAGAGGATATTAGGGAGCAAAATGTCCAAATCTGTGAGGGACCTGTATATTTCAATAAGTCTGTACCTTGGCCAAGGCTATTGAAGGGCTGATTGGAGCAGGGAGACTTCAACATTCACAGTCTTTGAAGAATCAAGGCCTGCAGTCAGAGGAACAGTAACCCTTTCTGATTAGTCTTTCCATGGGCTGACTGAGGATTAAGATGCTACCTCCAGTGGCTGGAACATGTCCCTGATAGAGCCAGCTCTCTTGGTCTGTCTTCTCTAAGGTAATCCTTCCAATGTGCTAATCAGCTGGCAGCCAGCAGTATGAAGAGGTGGGGCTGTGTCCAACCCAGGGAATCTCCTATTTGGAGGTTTCTTCCTGGTTATTGTTTTGAGCCTGCTGAAGGGTTGAGAGGCATAGCTATGTTTTCGTTCTGAGAGGGGGCAGAAGGGGTCTGCCCCATGGGCATTGTTCTTTGGTTGATGGGCTAAAGGGAAGGTTTCTCTTTTGGTTGATTGGCTGAAGGCAGGGTTTCTCCTTTTGTTGAGTGGCTGAAGGCAGGATTTGTCTGCTCAGGGATGGAGTCCTCGTGGGTCAGATGCTCTGATGGCTACCCTCCATGTTGCTGGCATTCATGTCCTCTTAATGTATTGTCTGCAGGTGTTACACATGTGATGCTGGTTTCATTTTACAAATCAAGATGTGGCGGTACACACCTCTTACCCTAGCACTCAGTCGCAGGCAGACAGATCTCTGTGAGTTTGAGGGCAGTTTGGTCTAGCAAGCTCTAGGCCAAGTAGAGCCACATACTGAGATCCTGTTGTAAACAACCACAACAAAAAAGTTGGTAGAGGGCTTAACCAGCATGTACCAGGCTTAACCACTCAAACCAGGCATGGTACTGCAGACATGTAATTCTAGCATTTGGGAGGTAGAGGTAGGAAAATCAAGCCTTCAAGTTCTTCTTCAGTTTGAGCCTAGGATCATTAAGCTTCTGCCTCAAAACAATAAAAGATGGAACACTGATCCTTACACACACACACACACACACACACACACACACACACACACACACGCTTGGACAGTCCTACTAATACAGATACAAGTATTTGTTTATAAGGAGCCCACGACTTGGGCTCTACACATCCTTCATGCCAGGGTTCACATCCCTGCTTTTTTCCAGCTGGGAATCCCAAATCTCAAATCTCACAGAACAGAGAAAAGATTGAAAAAGTGTCTGGAAGAGGTTGGCCCTAATCTGTGTGAACAAACTCTGCTTTGGGCCATATCGCCATCATTTATGCGCTGTCCACTCTAGACCCCCCCCCCACAGCATAGGCTCATGGGTAATAATGGCAATCCCTCCCCAAGTGGCCATATTAGCAATAAGTGGTTTTCTCCCCCTGAGGGCACTTTTTGGTGGCAAGCATGGTTTTGCAGCCAGGGATACTAACACATGGAACCGGCAAGGCTCTCTTCAGATGTTCTTGTGTGTTCCCGTTTTTATAAGACATTGCCATGCACGGTCAGTCCTGTCGGTGGGGATCATGCTTCTCTGAATCTCTCTGTCTTCAGAGTCTTCTGCTGCAATCCCTCCTTCATAGTGTCTTGAGATAACTTCAACAGTGTCTAGTTTGATAGGTTTCATGCAATTAACTTGATGTCTTTGGTGTGTCTCAACTGCTATGGTTTGTTTTTATGAACACCTAGGGGCTCTAAATATCATTCTCTCAGAAATAGACTGTTGTTTGAACAACTGTTCAGTTAATAGTCTACAAAGAGCCACTGGGGTTGGCGTAGTCGGGAAGCGTATTAGTGGGAAGTAGTAAATTATTACCTAATGCTAATAATGGGTTAGTAGAAGAGGAAAGGAGGACCCATATTTGGGGTTCCCGTGGTTAACAGTATATGGATTATGAGAACATTTCCCGGCTGAATTCCAGGGTTCTTCTGGAAGTCTGTCATTTGCATTTTAAAGCATTTGCTTCCTGTTGATGGAGAAGGGGGCTTGTTTATCAATGCCAGCTTATTTAAGCAAGGCTGTTTAAATGTCCTTAGTGGGAAATGAGATTCCCAGTCTCTGTCTTCCACTCTCTATTCCGTGTTAGGCAAATTACTCTCCCTCTGTAGGGAACAGTTTGGTTTTTAAAGAGAAGCCTTCAGCATAGACAGAACACGTGGATAACAGGTCCTCTTGCCCCATGGCCCATGCCTCACTCAAGCCTGTACTGGAGGTATCCAACTCGCAGCCTATGGGCCACATACACTCCAGGATGTCTTTTCATGTGGCCCAACGCTCCCTCTATCCACAGGAAGCACTGCTTGGTGTTTGCCCTCTGCTGACTGTAGCTCTGAAGTGTCAGGTTCTTCCACAGTGGGTCACTGCTGTGGAGGACTTGAGCCCAAGGGTTAGGCTTGAGTGTGACCTCTTCAAACTTGGTCTCACAGGAGCTGTTTGTGTCCGAGGAGAGGTTATACTGCAAAGAACAGGGACAGTAGGCTCCGCATGGGAACAAGGCCATGGGAGTGGGAGAGAAGCTTCACCTCCCATCTGCCGGAAGTGGAGCCCGGTGCTGTCATAGAGAGCAGAAAGGATTGCCACACTGGTGTCAACCAGGGTCTGGGGTGTGAGACCTGGTATTCTGGCAGGGCCTATTAGAACTTCATTTGTTGATTTTTACATGCTTTGGCTGATTTTTTTAAGTCTGGGCAAAGCTGTGGCACTCATCTTGGCCTGCTACCTTTTATACCATGAACCCCTTGACCTCCAGGGTTAGAGGTGATTTGGTGTTGATAGTGATGAAAGAGTAAAAACATTCCTGTACTCAAAATGACTACAACAACCTCCCTCCTTTCCTAACCATCCCAGACTCTTAAACACATGCACGCTTATTTTGTGTCCACATTTTCTTTCTGGTGTGTAATAAAATAGTAAATAAAATATATTTCCAACATGTCAGTATTTGATAACTAGATTTATTTTCCAAAATATAGTGTGTGGAGAAGAAGTTATCAGAACTTCGTTTTAGCCAGGAAGGAGCGTAGGGAAGATGCCACCCGTTCCCTTGCCACATGGACATTTATGTGGCAACCTCGGTCTTCATCCCGTGTTGCCTTTTCTCCCTCAGTGCAGCCAGCTGCCCCAGAGAGAAGGGGTGTGTGGCTTTTGGCTTGTGAGTTAGCAGCCTCATGGACAGGGCACACTGAACCCTGTGGGCTCGGTGATGTGG
The DNA here is from genome assembly GCF_907164565.1 of Psammomys obesus. NCBI lineage: Eukaryota > Metazoa > Chordata > Mammalia > Rodentia > Muridae > Psammomys > Psammomys obesus. The sequence goes on from NW_026596125.1 coordinate 15,491,185, forward strand.
AGGTCCTCATCTGTTTCTGTGTGAATCAGAGGAGGGGTACATGGTGCTGGGGTCAGCTGGGGTCATTAAGTGTCTAGATGACTGGGCCCCCACACTTCGGTACTCTTCCATTTGGACCTCTGCCTCCCCTCTAATTGGGGTATGTGAAGCTCCAGGTGGGCACTGTTCCCATATCCCCTGATCATGCCTTGCCAGTTAATGCCAATTCTGACCATGGTGCCTGAGTGACAGGACATGTACACTTAAAGAGAGGCAGGCTATGTGTATGTCCTGGACCTTTGTCTGTCCTGGCTCTGAGATTTCCTTTTCCAGAATTCTGTCCTACCTGACCAGGTATGCAGCCAATCACACAAACTCAACATGTTTGAGGAAATTATTGATGGAAAAATGTTGTGTGCATTTACTTGTTAATGGTGCCTGTGTTGGGGGATGAACTGGGCTTGTCTTTAATGGCAAAAGTGGGAGCCTGCCTGGAGGCCAGATTTCCAGTTGCTTGCATACACTGTAAGTTGTTAGAATATATTTTAAGCGTAGTTAGTTCACATCAGAGTTACCTCACCTTCCAAGGTGAGAATTGTGATGGTGATTAAAGTCAGATCAGCATGATCATGAAGATCTTTCTTCTCACCAAGGTGATGCTATGTGTATGAAGGATGTTTGTTTGCTTGGAAAGCTGTTCTTATTGTATGTTGGGGCTGAGTGAATGAGTGTGTGTGTATGACAAACAAATGAGGTTTCCTCCCACTAACTTGTACTACTTTGCTTGTTTTTGAAAACTGGCTTTTATCAGTATCTGTGTCAAAGGGATTCTTTGTTCCTATAAAGAAAGACGTGGCAGTTTCAGGGGGACAACCCTGAATTACTGGCTTTTTAAAAATCCCAGTTTCAGTTTTAGTTTCTCTCCCCACTTCTACACCACAGCTATATATACCTAGATAGTTATTTTCATATCTAGACTCAGGGAGCTGCAAAACAGGCAAAAGATGATATTTAGTGATTCATTCCATAATCAAATTGGTATCTTCCTTAGAGACCCATGGGATGGTCTTTCCCAACTTGCAGTGGAGGAGGAAAAACCTCAAAACTCAACTCTGTATATTAGGGTTCTGCAGAGACAGAGCCAAATGACTGATGAGTAGGGGTGTAGAAAGGAACTAGGAATTGGCCCCACAGTGATGAAGCCGGAGAGGTCCTCGTGGCTGAGGTTGATGCACAGGATGTTCAGGAGACTTGGGCACGTTCTAGTTCAGGCAGAGAACCAAAGACTTGCAGAAGGAGATTCTGTAACACCCTCTGAAGCCTGGTATCTCTATACTTAGGAAGAAATTGTGTTTCAGCCATGCTCAAAGGCAGTTAGGCCAGAGGAGTTGTTTTCCTCATCCAGAGGTCCATTTTTTTTTTTTTAAATTTATGCACACTTTCATCTTCAACCGGAAGGGTTCTACCCATTCTAGGAAAGACAGTATACTTTACCACCTAGAATTTGGTTTTTAATCTCATTTATTTATTTATTTTGGTCAGGGATTAAACTGAGGCTTTGAACATGCTAGATACCCATTGAGCTACATTCCTAGCCAAGAATAATGTTTGAACAAATACTGGACACCTTGTGGTCCAGTCCAACAAACATGTAAAATTGATTAAAGACACAGAACCAGGGCACACGCAGGTGTATATAATAGAAAGAGGTGTTTGTATAAAGAGCTGGCTTACACAGTTAGGAAGTCTGGGACTTTTCTGGAGTCAGAAGTAAAGCTTAAGTCCTTTTCTTGCACCCTGATGAATTGATTCAGATAACCAATATTGAACAGCTGTTGGCCAATTTTATTCTGATATATTTTATGCAAAATGTTTCTGGATATTTTAGTATTTTTTTAGGGCTTGCTGTTTTGCTTTTTAAAATTGCTTTCCAATTCTTTTTTCTTTTTCTGTACTGCTCATTTGCATGTGTGTGTTTCCTCATGAAGAAGTTTTTATATTTAACTCGCTGACCTCCATTCTATCACATAACTTTTGAATATCACCCAGCATCTTATGGATTGAGATTGTGATCTCACAAGGAAGTATGGTGGTGGAATATGCAAATACGCTGGCCTTTGTGGGTGGCGCTCTTTGGTTGTTTCCCGCAGCTGTGTACAGACCTGGCTGGCTTGACATGTTGTTAGGGTTAGGCAACTAACCCACCACCTCCTCCAGCCCACCCTCCATATCAGCATGTGATAACCCCTTAATTTCCTCTTCCTTCTCTGGAAAATACTTCCTCCAGAAACCCACCAGTACCTGGTAGCATTTCCAAACACCAGGGACACCGCCAAGGCTATGTGGCTCCTACTTCCCAGTTCCACATTTTCAAGTTGGCCAATGCCACAGTGGCATTGATGGGGGCTCTAGAGGAGAGAGGAGAGCAGGCCAGGTCTACCTGGTGGAGACGGAAGAAGTCTCAGGTGCCACTCCACCCCATGGCAGAAGGAGGGAGCTCACTTTTCTACAGTGTTCCTTTCTCTCGTTCCCGTCACCACTGGATGATGGGCAGATCCTGAGCTCAGTCTCTGGAGACTGGAGCATTCTAATTCCAGTTACTTCCTATGTCGTCATCCCTAATGCTAACCAGTCTGAGAAAATGAATGCACAGATCTATAACTGAAAGGTCCAAGACAAGGAGATGGCCCATGTGGCTGGCTCCAGGGGCCGGTGTTTCAGGATAGTTTCCCAGGAGCTTGTTGCTCCGCCATCCTCTAGGTTGACTTCATTATTCAAGCCCAAAGAGGTCTTACCTTTGCCCCTTAGTGTCTGTGACCTTGATTTTGAATTGGCATCTATGGTAAGAGGTTGCGGTGTGCGGGGTGGTTATTGATCTAGTAAACCCGCCCACCCCTCAAGTGTGTGGAGCAATGCACATCACCTAAGCTAATAGCTTCATGGAGTCAGGTTAGTGTCTCCTAAATAATTTAAGATTTTGTTACTAGAAAAACCAGAAAGGCCATGGAGCACAGAACTCAGCAGCTTCTCCTTCATTATTCTTGGTACCTCCATGGACTTTGTAGTCCTCAGCTACAAAGCCCTTCCCTTATATGTGTGTCTATGTCCCAAGTTTTCATATTTCTATGTCCTAAAATTTTAAGGGGTTTATACGTTAGTTTATTGTATAAAACTATTAGAAACAAATATCTTAAAGACAGTAAAATAAAAGAAGAAGTTAGGTGAGCCTGTAAGATGAAGCGGGGCAAAGTGAACCCTGCAAGTTCAAAGCTGTCGGCTCATCAGAGAGAAGGAATATGACCACCAGATTCTGCTCTGATGTTCCCTGGCTCCTAACACACAGGTGCTGTAAGGGAATAGGTGGCCAGGAAGCATCAACAGAAGATAACAGAGACAATGTACTTAAAGGCAGCCCTTGCTGATTGTATAGCTCTGTTCTCCCTCTCCAGTCCCTTGCCCCTGGAGTCTTGCTTCTTTTGGTTGTTGCTTTGTTAGCCAACAAAGCAAGGAGATAAACCCTAAGCCCTTGCATTGCTGGGCTCCTCCCAGAAACAACTGGTAAGTTCACTGTGCTTTTCTTGAAGGTGGCACTCTGGTGAGTCAGTGCTGTAGACACAGCTAGATACAGTCACTCCATTGTACAGCTGGCTGATCTTTGAGATGGGCTCACACATCTTGTGACGCACCCAGTTTACCAGTGAGCGCTGTGGAGGCCCTGCTTCCTAGAGGGACACAAGGCAGCTCCGTGATGGCAAGCCAGTGCTCTTGCTGGACTTCTGCTGCCTTTCCTCGATAGGTCCCCAGAGTCCAGCAGTTGGCTGTCCTTGGTTACCCAGGAGGCTCTCTTTGCCTGCAAGTGGTTGGAACACCCAACAACAACCCAGAACATATGGAAGGATGGAGCTTTGATGGTCGTGTAGGCTGCTCTAGGGTTGTGGCTCCCAATCTTTCCTTTATTGAGTTATCTGCCAGAATCATCTGTAGTTATCCGGGGGATGAGTTTACTCAGTCTATCTTTGCATGAACATGAAAGATGTAGCTACTCTCTTCCTTCCTTTCCTCCCTCCCATTCTGGGAATATAACTCAGCAGTAGAACTCTTGCTTAGCATGTATAAGATCCTGGGTTCAGTCCTCAGGAGTACCAGAGAACCAACAGACAAGCTTGAAAAAGTTGGAATGTCATTTGTCCCTTGAAGTGGCCCACTTTGTATCTCCAAATTGTTCTTCACCCCCCTAAATTCTAACACTAAGTTCTCTACTCTGCAAATGGAGCCATAGCAAACTTCTGTCTAGGCATGTAGGTCTACACAGCGGCCATTTGCTGGAGTTGACTAAATACAGTCCATACTGCCCCTCTACCATTTACTAGCTGTGTGACCTTGGGCATGCTCCTTAACGTCTCTGAGTCAGTTTCCTCCTCTGCGAAATAGGTGGAACACTTTTACCTCATGTGGTGGTTGTAAAGGTTGATGGAGTAGTCAGCTCAGCCCTCTCTGGGGGCCTGGATGGAGAAGGCAGTCCCTAGACTCTTCTTTTTGCTTCCTCAACATCTGGGGTGTGTACTACCTGATCGCTAGAGGGGTCCCCAGTGGTGCTATTGTGGCCTCCCTCAGAGGATTGTAGTGTAAGAGAACAGAGGGGTGTTAGCACGGATATAGCTCAAGGAGTGAGGACAGTCCGATGTTTCCGTGGGGCCAAGCACCAGCATTCCTGTAAGGTAATCCTAATCGAAGCTTCAGTAAGGTAAGTTGAGAGAAGGCACAGGCTGGCTGGTTGCTTGAGGAAGGAGTCAACCACGTTCATCGGGACTGCCTCGGCTAGGGCTGGGGTGTTGGGGGGGCCGTAGTCAGAAGGCTGCATGAGGAGGCTGTGTTTGAGGCGTCCCTCAGGGAACCCCGCTGCATGGCAGGGAGGTGTGGGGAGCTCTGGGGGTGCCTTGGTGACTCGGCCCTCTCCCTGCAAGCCTCACTCTGTTCCCCTTTCTTCCTGGCAGCAGAGCCCCCTCCCTTGCTGCACTCAGGGCCATGCCTGTCCGCACTTCTGCTCCCCCTCAGACTTCACTGTCAGCACGCAAGTCTTCAGGGACACGAAAAGCAGCCACTCCTTACAAAAAGTTGGGGAGCCCTGGTGTCTGGAGGTAGGTCTCCGAGCAGAATGACGGTATGAGATGAGCGGCTCTGAAGTGAAGCCACCCATCCAAAGTTTACCTCTCATGAGGGCAGGGCCCATGCATCCACCTCCATCCCTGAATTCTCCTCCAGTCACTTTCATTTCAGGCGCCATGATGTCTGGCCGTGCTGACCACTGATAGGGAAATCATAGCCATAAAAGTCACCACTTTACAAGAAGAGGGTGGAGGTGGTGCTATCCTGACTGCATGATGCCCAGCTGCCTCGTAAAGGCCACATGACCCCGCGTCACACGCAGGAATGCACATTATTCCATTAAACTTGAACCCAGAAAGTAATTTCCTGGGCTCTTTATGGCTCCTTCTGGAACAGTAGTTACCACCTCGACTTTGCCACTGCTACTAGCAATTAGCAGCCCACAGGGTAGATTTGCTTTTCAAATTCAGGGTGCTGAGAACTGCCTCCCACCCCCACAAGATCCCTGACTGGCGGAGGCAGGCACAACCCAATCCTCTCCTCACAGATGTTCTCCAAGGACAGGAAGCATTGTTAATTTCCTTTAAATAATTCAATGCAATGTCAATACCCCACACGACTTCACGCTCCGGAGTGACAGCTCTCTTCAAATTAGTAGTCCCAAGAATAAAGAACATCCAGAACGTTCTTTTATCTTCAGGAAAGCAAACATCAATGCAGACTTAAAAAAAAAATTAAAGTAACTCTTAGATTTATATAGAAGATGATGTTTTGGTTTTCATGAATATTCACAAGCCAATTAGTAGAGTCTTTTAAAACCAATGATTGTGTCCCTACTAGGTGCTGAGTGGATGCTATTTGCTAGAGAATATTGGGTTAGAAAAGAGGATTTCTCTAGTGGACAGAGGGAGCATCCGGAGAGATATAGAACATGCACACGTATTTCCTCCAGAGAGGGAAACTGTGGAAGGGATCGCACTTAAACCCCTATTCTATGTAAGAAACAGTAGGAGAGCCAAGGAAATGTAGAAAAACATGTAGAAGGCATGTCATACCCAGACCTTTATATGACCTGTTGATCATTTCATTTTTGACGAATTTCTTTAGCCACTCCTGTTTACAAACTACAAGCAGCAGTGTGGGGATTGTACTTGGCTTGCCTTCGCTCTGTTGTCTCTCCCGCTGTAATGCCAAGGGGTGCTTTTCTTTGTTACTGCATGTGTTAGTAGATCCTTTGGGATGCTTGTGGTCTAACTGTGACCCTTCATCCAAATGGGGCTGAATTAAGTATTTTGGGGGGGGGGTGTTTTGACCCTCTCTGTTCTCTTGCCTCTGATGTGCCTGTGGTTGGACCACGCTTACAGTATGACTACCTGATGTGCACACATACATGTGTGTGTCTGTGAGTGTGTGTAACTGGCTTCAGTATGGGAAGGCACTGAAGTCACCATTCTACAATGGCTGTGACCTTGTGGGAGCTTTTCTTAGCAGAATCTGCCTGACCAGCTTTCCTGAGGCATAGCAGCTCATTCCGACTATGGAGGATAAGGCTAGCCCATCAGGTCTGGTAGATAAGGCTGGCCTGGTACAAGGTACCTTGTTAACCTTTGGTCAGAGCTGAGACATGGATCAAGGAGAAGCAGGTTCCCTATTTGCTATGAGGAAATGGAAACAGAAATGCTGGGACTCTTCCTTATAGCTCAAGGTTTGTCGGATCTGATTAGAACCCTGGCGCCAGTGATCTGAACATTCTTTCTCCTTGTCCTCGGGACAGAAAAACATCCCCCAGGGAGGACCAAAAAGCCGCATTTCCATATGAAGAATAAACTCACAGGCTGTGAGTAGGCCAAACACAAAGATGCCATGTATGAGCAAGTTACCAAACTGCTCAGTGTCCCTTTCCTGTAGGCTGTGCACAAATCCAGTGCATCTCGGCGAGAGCTGGTGAGCTCAACAGAGGCAGCACAAGCAGGAATCATGGGGGAACCACGTGGCTATGCATCTTTTTGATGGACCAGTTGCTGATGGTCTGCTCAGCTCTGTGTGCTGCACATTTCCTTTTCATCCTGTGTGGAAAAATTGTGTTTAACATTGCTAGTACTTGCTACTTGAGGAATTTTGGTGGAGTGTGAAAATCCCGTCCTGTGGTATGAGCATGCTAGAAATGGCTCTAGGGAATGAGGTGATTGGCAGTCAGCAAGCAGTACGCCCTGAGCCTGTCACCTCTGTTGGCAAGGCTCTCATTCCTCCTTGACGCAATGCCTGGATGTGTAAAAGCCTGGTAATGGAATACTGGCCAGCCTTGCTCCGCCGGGTACCCAAGGAGAGCCGTTGACATTTCACACAGACTTCCTGCAGTCTGGGCACTACTGTAGAGGATTGCACTCCTGAATTAACTCTTTGGACCCCAGCAGCAGCTGTAAGGGAGAGACAGGCACTGCACACCCATTCTTTAAACAGGGTGACTCAGCCATGATCCCTGGAGCAGTTTAAGAAATAGAGTGGGTGCCACAAAGCACTGCTGCTGTCCATGGCCGGTGTTTTCCCCGATTAGCAGGAAGAGGCTTCCTTTGGTCCTGTTTGCCACCCTGCGTCCTTGGAACCAGGAGAGATGCTTCTGTTCTGGAGTTAGAGCCCCACTGGGGAGCTCTTTCGAATCATCTCTGACCAGCGCCCATTGCTCCTTCTCTTCCTTGTGACTGGGTTTAAGGTCCTAACCTTTGCTCTCTCTTCCTCCAGGGACTTCAGCAGATAGACTGGTTGAGTAAATATGACTAAGAACGCCAATACCCACCTGGGCAGGCATGAGTCACTCCTTTCTAGTTAGCTATTCCTGTGTACCTCTAAGCCGGCCACACAGACGGGCTACACTGCGCTGTTAGCGTGGAGGGTGTGACACAGCATAACTGCCTTCAGATAAGAGTTTTTCCTGCACATGCTTAGTCACTCCCGCTGCCACCGAAGTACTTGCAGCCACACTTCTCAAATAGTTCTTTCTCAGAAGCCTTCTCTCAGTTCCCATTTCCTTCCTCTTTGGGGGCCTTAGAAACTTCCTAGCCAGTGGCTGGGGACTAGTAAGGTGCTACATACAGTCGGCCTCTTTAGCTTTTGTTTTTATTTTTGGTTGACTTGCCCTTTGGGTAGCATTGAGCCTGTCTTGATTTCATTTTTACAGGTGTTCTCAGAAAGGGCCAAATTAGGGATGTTCCTTCCTCATTAGCTTCCTGACCTACACTGTAAGACGGAAGACACTGGCTCCTTATGCAAAGCCAGCCGTGGAGACAGGGAGTTGACCAGTGTGGAGAGAGGAAATGAAACTCTTCTTAGCTTTATTAGACCACATCCTATAAGTCTGTGGCTTCTTATATGTCTGATTTCTAAAAAGCATGGCAGCACAGCCTGCTTCAGTTTTGCTTGTTCATCATTTAAAACAAATACAGATATACTTCATTTTTTCTAGTCTAGTTTTCAGCTGTATATGGAAAATGAATGTCTACACCCCATCTATACTAGAAGGGGTGCCGTGTGTGTGTGTGTGTGTGTGTGTGTGTGTGTGTGTGTGTATGTGTGTGTGTGTG
>NW_026596125.1:15499857-15524857 GCF_907164565.1 Psammomys obesus
GTGTGTGTGTGTGTGTGTGTGTGTGTGTGTGTATGTGTGTGTGTGTGAATCCTTGTGTTATAACTCTAGGTTAGCAAGGCTCATATTTGGGTGATCTTCCAGTGATCTGAATGGATGGACTCATGTTGTTGCAACTCTTGGTTTTAAATGTTTTCCTGTGTGTGCAGTGAGGACTTTTAACTTCTCCTAGCTGTTTATTCTAGAGGTGGGGAATCACTTGCCATTGCTCCCAAGCAAAAAAGGCTCTTCTCCATGTCCCACTGCTATAGGATACTTGCCAGAGGTGTATATTGGAAACCCTGGAGCTCCTAGACTATTCTATAATGGCCCCTCACCAAATGTATGGGTCATGGTTTCCGTGTACAGCTCAGAATCCTTCTGTACAAAGTTGACCAGCAAGCCCCCCTCCTTCCGTCCATACTCATGGGTGTACTCTCTTCCCGTCTCTTCTAGGTCAAATGGGTGCATGGTTCTCTGTCCGCTACTCTGAAGCCCTGCTTGGGTATTTCTCACATCTCAGCGAGGTCGTATCCTGGTGTGTGAGAGCCTGGTTCAGCTCCACGCCACGATTGTTCCACAAGTGTTCACATGTCGTCTGTCATTCTTTAGCTAAAAACTCTATCACCATGGATACTGTTGTTGCTTCAAAATCTTGTCTCCCATCCCTCCCTGAGCTGGTGTACGGGATAGGAAGCCACAGCTGTGTGGGATGGTCATCTCAGGGATTCACCCATGGAAGATGGCTGCTTCTTGTGCCCCGTGTGAAGCCTTAGAGGTTTGTTGATCCTGCCAACAGGGCAGTTTCAGGCTCTACCTCAGTGCCTGCCTCCACTTCCCCCTTCTGTACTAGTAACATTTTTCTCCACATCTCTGACATGGTTCATTAATAGATAAGATTCAGGCCCTCTGTGGTGACTTACGCCCTCTTGTCTAGTTCTGTGAGGTGACAGATTGTTTTTTTCATGGGCTACACCAAGAGAGGGTATAAATTGCCCTTAAGACACTCCATTCCTTGTAGGGCTCCCTCAGATAAAATCAGTCCCTGGCTGGGAACCCCTTTACAGTCATTCCAGCATCATCTGCCATTCTCTCTCCTTCTCCATCCCCTCTCCTGCACCCTCCCCCCCCTTTTGCCTCTTTCTGGGGTGGTCGATCTGGTTTCTAGTCCTTTTCTGGTTCCGAGTCCTTTTCTCTTATCAGTCTCTTTAGTGATGTCAGAGGAGTGGACATTTTGGACTTGGACATAGAGGGAAGCCATCGCCACTCCAGAGCAAGGCTTTCTTTTCCTCTAAGGGCGGTTCGATGGTGCAAGCAGAGCGAAGGCCCTCACTTGGCCACCTCCTCCTCTCCCTGTGTCCTGTGAACCCCATTTGAGGGGCATTCATTGTCTCAGCTGCTAGTTTAGCAGGAGCCTAGAAAAGAAGCGTGGCCACCCTGTCTGCTACACAGGCCTTCTGCTTCCTCGGCTGCCGTTCTGAAAGGCCATTTCAAGCCCTTTTGCATGTTTTAAAAAAATTGTGTGGGTGGGTGGAGATGGGTGTATGTGTGTGTGTGTGTGCATGTGTGTATGTGTGGTATACACCTGTTGGTGCACACACGCACTTAAAAGTGTATAAAGAGTCTGGAAGTAATCCTTGGCTGCCTTTTTAGTTGCTTGCCACCGTATGTTTACAGGGCCTTTCACTGCTTGCCACCTTATGTTTACAGGGCCTTTCACTGCTTGCCACCTTATGTTTACAGGACCTTTCACTGCTTGCCACCTTATGTTTACAGGGCCTTTCACTGAGCCTGGGATGTACTGGTTGGTTGGACTGTTTGGGCAGTGCCTGTGCCTGCACCTTCCTGCTGGGGCTGCAGGCTGGACTGTGGTGCTCTGCTGGACTTCAGGTCTTCAGGCTTGCTCCCCAAGTATTTTCCTGACTGAGCCCTTCCCTACACATCCCCACGATCCCTCGCTTTGTTTTCAGCTTGCCGTCAGCGTGGTAGAGGCCACGTGTTTGTCGATGATGTCAGGTTTGAGTTTGGTTCCCCGGTGGTGATCCACCTCTGCTTGGGCTGACTGAGGATGGGGTGGCTTTTGTATGGTCAATGTCTGTAAATCTGCTAAGATGCCCTTGGGTGTGTACTTGTGTGAGAACTTGTCCCTATGTTCCTGTGTCACGGTATGGTCACTGTTGGCCTCCACAGCCACTTCAAGGCAAAGCCTCTCTCAGAGGGATTTGTTTGTTTGTTTGTTTGGTTTTGTTTTATGTGAGATTAGAAAGTTTGTATTTTAAAAAAGCCAATTCATTCCAGAAGGGAGTACAGGGGGGAAAAAATGAAGACATTGGAGAAAGAAGAAATGAGGACCATGAAGAACGTGGGGTGACCAAAGGCCACATGCTGACCTGCTCCCCATGCTTCTCTGCTGCGCTGTTCACTCCGGCCATGTGGGTTCCACATGAAAACCCTGTCCTTGGTGCTTAGCGAGCCAGACTGGGTAGGAGATGAGTTGGTGGAAAGCCTCCTCTGCAGGGTGGGGTCAGGCGGGTTCATCCAGCCACAGTGTTTTCAGGCTCTGTTCTGGCCACCAGCACAGGAAGGAAGGCCTGTGTTTAGCTGGGCCTTGTGTGGAAGCTGAGAAGTCTCCTTGTCTCCAGAGGAACAAGAAAGCCCCTGTAGAAAGCGCATTGAAGCTGTAACCATCTATGGGACATTCAGGTGTATGATGGTCTCCTGGACAAGGCTGTTTCTTCATGTCGCTTTTCTGAGAACCCCTGAGAAAGGTGGGTGTCCCTTGGGAGGATGACTTCAGTAACATGGCAGCCCTAAGGGGAAGATGAGCCACTTCCTGTCTTTCCTCCCTCTACGCAGGGATTCGGTGTCTGGGAATATGACCAAGACCCTTACGATATAGTAGGGTATGTTTGTACCCAAGAAGAAGGGGACCCCCTGTTCTGGCCCTGACCTATTGGGACAGCAAAATGTCCTCAAATCAGGTTCCTCTGAGTCTTCCTCTCTGTGGTCTGTCCTCTACTCACTGTACACACTTGACTTAAAGTTTTAAGACAAAGTTTTTTTGAGATGTGGGATTAGGAAATGATTGCATATATTTAGATAAACTACAATGAAATTGACTTATTTCTTTATTTCGGTCTTTTCATATAAGTTTCTATTGTCCCCAGCTCATGACCAGGACAGTCAGGCAGTGTCTCCTTATCAAGCAATTCTTTTTGGGTACAGGAGATGAGGGCTTTGTCTTTAAGATGTTTGCAGTGCATATGTGTGTATGTGTGTATATGTGTGTGCATGTGTTCTCATTTGTGTGGAGTTCACTGGACAATCTTGGATCTTTTTCCTAGGTTCAGTGCCGTTCTCCTGTCTCCCCCCTTTTCCACTATGTTTGGCTGTTTTATTCCTGGAGATCCAGAGAAGCATGGGGAGCAGGTCAGCATGTGGCCTTTGGTCGCCCCGTGTTCTTTCTGGTCCTCATTTCTTCTTTCTCCAATGTCTTAATGCTCACAGGGCTTTGCCCGTTGAGCCGCCCCTCATACCATGCTTTTATTTTGAAGGGGTGCTGATTGACTGCGCTGCCCTTCCTCAGAAGCTCGCTTTCTACTCTCGATGCCAGTTTCTGCCCTGCCCCTTCTCTAGGCCTTCTTGGACACAGAGAGAACCCTGCTTTGTCTGTTGGCTTCTTGGTTATCAGTGCATCTCCACTGGCCTTTACTACTACTCCTCATGAGATGCTCTTGCCTGAACACCGGAGTGCTTTGGGCCACCTTATGGACTTAGGAGAATTCATGTAATGCTGATGGTGGCATTAGTGAGCAGAACATGCTGTTACTACCCACAGAAGCAGCAGGGTGAAATGAAACAATCGTTGGAGCATTGTCTGTTGAATTCTGTTATTTTGCCCATGCAATAGATGACCAAGGTTTGGCCATGGCATCTTAAGTGAAGGTGGAGCATGGTCTTTAGATTTGATGACCTAACCCTAGTTCTCTCAGGCTGCCTCACTTGTCCCATTAGTGAGATGAAGGAAGGCCTGGGAGACCGGTGATCTGGAGGTGCTGGTTTGTCCCCACCCAGGTTCCCAGCAAGCCCATGCATGCCTGGTGAAGCTTAGCTGTTGGCTCCCCAGTCATCCAGAGGTTACGGGAGGGCAGGGAGGAGCACATCTGTGCAATTGTTCTCCTCCTGGACCTATGAGGTCCTCCGCTCCGAGTGTCACACTTGAGTGAGCTGAAGATGATGCGTTTGGCTAGGGAAGGTCACAGCAATCGCGCACATGTAAGCGCTTGTGCAGTCTAATTCCTGTCTTTGTAATTACTTGGAGACTCGCCATTGCAGCCAACTGAGAAGTATGAACAGTGACCCAGGCAGGAAGCAGAACTCGGAGGGGAGAAGAAGGCAGGCATCCAGAACACATTGTAGCTTTTCTGCTTCCAAAAACCCCCTTTAGAAGCAGGGCAAGGCACCACAGTTGTATTCGGTGCATGCCAGTGAACTGCCCAATCCCAGCCATGGAGTTGGGGTGGTCTCAAAGCACCCATGAATTCTAGCTAACAGGAAGGATGGGTATTAAGGAGCAAAGCAAAGGTAGCGGGGCTCAGTAGGGGAAGGAGACCTGAACAGCACTTCAAAAATAAATTCACAACACACCCATCCACCCCCCTCCACACACACACACACAAAGGGTGTCTAACAAGGGATGAATCCATCAGCCCAGAGACACACACCTTTGGCTCATGACTGGGTTGATTCGGGCATCAACCAGGTGTGGCTCTGTTGAGTTCTGGTTCTCACCTGCCTGTGGAAAGCAGATAGCTGGCTGTGCCCTCAGTGTGTTTGCCATTTGTCTGATTGACATTGGGGTTCAGGAAATGTGATGTCATTTCTATAAACACCTACATGAGAAGCCCCCCTCCCACATTAGGGTGACAGATTACGTGTTAGGGCAGGGAAAGAGAAAAGCACTAAATATTTGCTTTAGAAAATTGCGGCAAAGAACCCTCTCATCCTCCCAGCTGGAAGGTGAGGAGCTTTGGATTCCATTAACAAAAATGGCTGCAGTTAAAGCACTGCCACCCTCTGGGTGTGGCTGACAAGTGGAGTAACAAGTGCAAGGTGGTCACTGAGGGAGTACGTTGTTGGTTTTGGGGGAGGGAGGGTGTGTGGGGAATAGGACCACAGAGTTATAATCCAGCTCTGGGTCAGCCACAGGAAGATAAAAAACCTTGCCTTCTACTCTTCCTTTTGACTCTTCCAGTTGGATATCTCCTCAATGTATTTTCTTTTCATGAAAAGCTACCACATGTTCCTTGCAAGTGTCATAGGTCAAGGTGGAGTTGCGTCGAAGATCCCCTTGCCTCAGCTCCCGATGCTGGGAGTGTGGGCGTGTGCCACCTCGCTTGCTCAAATAAGGTGAGAATCCATGCAGGCCCTGTGTGAGAGGACACGTGCTGTTGGTTCCTGGCTGTTTCGTCACATTGAGGGCACGGGCCAGCTCTCTGAGTTAACCTTGACCTTGCCAGAGGCTGGCAGAGTGGACCAAATGCTCCTTACAGAGCCCGTTGAACCCCAAGTCTTTCCGTCTGTAAAGCTGGGAAATCCCTGTTCCTAAGAGAGCCGAGCAAGCAAGTGATGCATATGGAAACTGGGAAACACCTGTATCTTTTAGTTGTGCCCCATCTCTTGTGGGCCCTGCTGTTAATGTGCCCTGTTCTCTGTGGACACCTGGCGTCCTGAGGGAGAGCTTGCAGCTGCAGTCCCAGCCTCTTGGAGGCTCAGGAGGAAGGACCTGCTGAACTGAGAGCTCAGGGCCAGCCTCAGGAACAGAACAAGACCCTGGCTCTTAAAAACCCCCAAGCAGCTGCCCTGGAGTCCTGTGCTTTTTCGTATGTACTCTTGCTTCCTTCTTATAGCTCTGCCAGGACACAAATTCCCTTCTAACTCCATGTCTGAATAGGGGAGCGGCTAGATTCACTGAGCGCTTATTCTGTACCCCAGGCTTTGCTTTAAAGTCCCTTGCAGGATAACTCTCCTTCGAGCCTCCTAGTCAGTAGCAACTGTTTATTTGAACAGGAAGGAAGCTAACAGTTTTTATTTTATTGTTTTAATGATTTGTCCCTGGTTCTGTTGAGAGTGATTGTTGGGACCTGGGGGTTGAAAGCCCAGGGCTTCAGATGTTTCCCAAGGCAGGTGCCCACCTCCCCTGGACCCCTTCTGCCCTGGGACGAGCTACAGAGGAAGCTCTGAGCAGAGCCACACATGCTCTCCAGACATTTTGGCGGAGGCCAGTTGGAGCAGGAGGTTGGGAGAGCAGCCCTGTGCCGGAAGTTGTGGCTTCTGAGTCGTTCAACAATTGGCAGCACAGAGGTTTGTTTTGTTTTGTGTGTGTGGTTTTGTTTTTTAAATAATTAGAAACAGTTTGACTCTTGTTACCACCCACAGTAAAAAAAAAAAAAAAAAAAAAATTGCTTGGCTCCCACAAATTAAAAGAGAAAGGGAAAAAAAAAATAAGGCTTCTTGGTGGAATGACTGAAATAGAACTTAGGGCTGCATTTTGGAGAAAGAGCTTTGGGCATGTGAATGCCAGGGATTGGGGCTCCTCAATCTCTGCCTCCTCTTTTGCCTGGTTCAGGTTCATGGTGGTTGCTCATGAAGAAAGGGACTCTAGTGCCCAAGATGACTCTGAGAGGAAGCTCAGACTTTCTGTATTTATTAATGGTATGTCTTGTGTGTGGGTGTGTGCATTCAGAGCTCAAAGCCCACATTTGCACAGTGTGTGGTCCTTATAGGGCTGCGTGCCAGTCCCCATGGTGGTGGCCCATGAGGACAGGGAAAAGGAAAGGCTGGTTTTGGCACCACCAGAACTTGTCCCATTGTATGGACCAAATCACTGAGGCAGGGGCAGGCCAAACCTCTGTGATCGCCATTCCTTAGGACTGTGCTTTCTTGATCAGCCACTGCCGTTGTTTACAGATTAACTCAGGGTCTGTGCACACTCAAGGCTCCATTTATCCATGAGGATGGCCAGAGTCTGAGTTGAATTGCTCTGGCCAGCCACGTGTGCTGTCCTGTCCGCTGGACCCCCCTGCCCATGCCTCCTCCTCCAAGTGGTCACATGGACAGAGGGACAGTTGACTTCCTCATCCTCTCGGGAGTGGAGGAACACCCCACTGGAGGGCGCTGTGCTCCCCGTGGCACTCCAAGCCACATTGCTTTAATTCCAGTCTGTGGTGACTTCTGTTGGGTGGCCTCTCTGTGTCATCCTGACTTGTTTAAGTTTATGCTTCATTGGCAAGCAGTGTTTTGATGCTATTCTTCTCATAGCCAGAGGCCAAGATCCCTCGTGGAACAATGCCTGAACTTAATAGTTTTCATCTGGATGCTAGGGAGGGTATCGAGAAACAGGGGCAGGGGTAGGGATGGGTCGGGGGAGGAGTCTTAGACACTCCTCACTGCACTTCCCAGCCTAGCATTTCTTCTTGTTTCCTTTCAGGTCACTATATTAGGAGTGATTTTTTTTTTTCCCACCCCCAAGAGGGTGTTTTTATTCTATGGTGCTGCATACTGACTCTGCAATTATAGGTCAAACAGCATAGTATCCTGATGGTCTTACAGATGGTTTACAAATACATGTGCCTGCTAAACTCGACCTTGAGTGTCTTGGGAACACCAGGCTTCTTTCCTGGCTGCTGCAGAGATTGGGTACCCACCTATACGGTCTGTAACCCTGGGTAACTTTATTCTGCCCTTCTGGCTGGCACCTGTGGCTCTCTGAATCCTGCTTGTCTAGCTGGACCTTCTCCTCACTGTGGGTGTGAACCTGGGAATTAGAAAAGATCCATGTGACAGAGCTCTGTTACCTGCCAAGGGGATGTGTATGGCAGAGTTGCAGCCCCTCCAGTTCACAGGATGCCATCTAGTGCTCCGGTGCTGGCGGCCATTCTATCCCGAAGAGAAGGGTGTGGGCAGAAGGGACCCTTCTACTCTGGAGGCCGTGGGCTGAGTTCAATTCTTTGTTGTCTCCTACAGAGCCTTAGTGCTCTCTGAAGTCTGCTTTTCTCCAAGGTAATCATCAGAAGGAATCCCATTGTCAGCCTCTAGGGTTCTGAACTCTGGTAGTCAGACCCTCTGCCTGTGTGAACGGGCTCAGTGTGAATGGCTTTGGCCATGATGCTGCCCTGAAGTGAGTGGTCAAGGTCCCCTTCAAGGTTCTGGGAATTGCCAGAACTCTGGTTCTGAAGAGAGCCTGGATCCCACTGCACCTCAAGGCCATTTCTCTGTCTCTCCAACTCTATGCTTCTGCAGCCTCGTGGTTCTTCTGCAGCCTCATGGTTCTTCTGTAGCCCCATGGTGGTTCTGCAGCTCCATGGTTCTTCTGCAGCCCCATGGTTCTCTTGGCTCCAATCTTGCTGAACCACCTCCCCAGGTTAATGGCTTCTGACTTCATTTCCAGTCTTGCCTCTTTAACGCCAAACTTTTGTTCCTCCTCTCTTAGCCCAGGCTGACCCAGGTGCATGCCCGCCTGTCAGAGGCAGACCCCCTAGGTGGCATGCTGGTCTAAGCCTCCGGACAGTCTGGGCTCACACGCTCTTAGAAAGCACAAGTCTGCAAGTGATGTAAGACAGACTCATTCATATCAGGGTGAGCCGTCTATGGGATTTTAGTCATCGGTTTTGTAACTACTCGCCTCAGTCATTTAAAAAAAAAAAATGTTGTCTCCAGGATTAAAAGAGAAAAGATGCTTCCGGGAGATGGTCAGGGCCTGCTCTGTGCATAAACAGATATAGTGTAGTAAATTGAATGTGACCTAACAGGTTAGGTTTGTGTGCCAGTGTGCTGAGATTTATTGAGCCTGAACTCCTAGTGAAAGACAAAGAATTCAGACAAGGAAATGGACTTATTGGAGTGTCCTGAAAATACAAAAGCATACAACACAGGCTTTTGAGTAGCTAACCCAAGCCAGAGTAATTTTAATGTGTTCTTAATAGTTGGTGGGTTGGAGGAAGTCTGCTACAGAATTTGGAGCTTGGCAATTAACAGCAGTGCCCTATTCCATCAGGCATCTCTCTAAACTTTGGAAACTGAAGCCCAGGTAGAGCAGACGGCTGTAAGATCTGAGGCCACACTACTAGGTGGCATGGGACTCCAGAACAGAAATCCACCCTTCTGGTTGTATCTTGTGCCACTCCCGATTCTTGGCCGACTTGCTTTGTGCTGATATCCAGAATCTATAAAGAACTGAAGAAGTTAAAAAGCAACAAATCAAGCAATCCAATAAAAAAAAAAAAATGGGGTATAGAGCTAAACAGGGAATTCTCTGTAGAGGAATATAGAATGGCAGAAAAACACTTAAAGAAATGCTCAACGTCCTTAGTTATCAGGGAAATGCAAATCAAAACGACCCTGAGATTTCACCTTACACCCATCAGAATGGCTAAGATCAAAAACTCAAGTGACAACACATGCTGGAGAGGTTGTAGAGAAAGGAGAACCCTCCTCCATTGCTGGTGGGAATGTAAACTTGTAACAACCACTTTGGAAATCAATCTGGTGCTTTCTCAGACAATTAGGAATAGTGCATCCTCAAGATCCAGCTGTAGCACTCCTAGGCATATATCCAAAAGATGCTCAAGTACACAACAAGGACATTTGCTCAACCATATTCATAGCAACTTTATGTTCAGCAACGTTCATGTTCTGTGTGGAAGCTGAAGCTCCTCCTTGGATGAGTGTGTGGAATCCTGAGTGTCCGGAATGAACCCGCTCATCTCCCTCTCAAAATCATGCCTTTCCTTGGGTGCCCTGGATGTTGATGACTTGCCAGGAGCTCACAATGCTGATTTGGAATTAATACAGTCGTCTCTGCTGAAAGGCAACTAGGAAGTGGGGATCTAGACCTCACGTATAAGGACGATTAGAAATCTTTCAAGGCATGACTGTGCTTTCACCAACACTTAGCAAAGCATATCACACATGGTGGCCCACACCTATATGCCCAGCACACAAGAGACGAGGCAGGAGCATTGCTATGAGCTTAAGGCTACAGAAACCATATGTATCTGTATATGGAGATGAGCATGAGTTTGTTCTTGCTCCCTTCTCTCTGGTGCTGGGGAATTCCTCCAGGGTGGTGCTCTCTGGGACTTTGTTAACAGCTCAGAAATAGGAAGGCAGACTCTGGAGACAGGTTTCATCTCCACATTGTGAATAAAGGTAGAATGCAGGTGGCGGGACAGCGGTGGTGCTGTTGCCAAGGCTGGAGTTCACTGGTGATTTTTACAGCTTTTCCAAAAGCGCCATTCTTCTCTTAGAGTCCTGTGTCTTGGAACCAGGAAGCAGGCTGATGGCCTGGGTTGAGTTCAGCAAGTTTGTTTTGACTTGTGGGCCGTGAAGAGAGCGAAGCCCTCATTATGTAATGTTAAACTGGGCCCGGAATGTCAGCTGAGCCCTGCTTGCCAAAGCTTGAGGAGTTGGTTGGAAGCAGACTATGTTTAGTAAGACTGATTCAGCTTGGCAGGGTAAAGGGGCGGGGGGGTGTCAGTCCGAGGGGGGGGGATGACTTACTCTCCTTCAGATATTAGCCCTTTGTGTGCACCGGAGCTGTCCCCAAAGTAACTTAAGTAGGCGACTAACCAAGGTGAGGCCTCATTAACCAACCGGTGCAACGTGGGCTGCTGACTGGTGGGGCCAAGACACCAAGGTATTCTGCTCACTATTGGGACTGTCAGGGTCTCGGGTCCTGGGAAATGCTTCCTAAAGCAGCCTTGTTGGTCAAATGTGGCTAGCAAGGTACTCAGTAATTAAAGCCGGTATACAAAGCCAACACCAGATTCTGTAATAAAAGTCGCAGTGAACCCCAATAAAAATGTAAAGTAAAGAAAAATGTGGCCCACTTTCCTAATAAAGATTCCAGAGTGTAATTTAGACCCCCGTCTCCAACCTCCTCCATCTTTATTTGGGTGCCTTTTACTCCTTTTGCTCCCTCGTCCCCCCACAAAGGTCCCTCTTGGCCCTTCTTATAGGACAAAAGAATCCCATTTTTATGCAGATGTCTTCAGTTGGAGACAAAAATAATTCAGAAGCATGTTTGCACAACCATCCTTAAACAGCACTCCCTGCCCCCGTCGCGAAACCGCTGCTCTCTGGTGGGATAGATGCCTGAGGTGAAGTGGGGAATCGCTTTTGTCCCTTCCCTGATGAATGGATGTAAAATGTTCACTGAACCTGGAAACACCTCCTTTTGTGGATGGTGCCCCCCTAACACAGGCTGTTAAACTTGGGGCAATTGCTCATGGTGGGGATTGAATGGGGCCATTGTGGGAGGAGGGGCGCACACTGAAGCCATTGTGGGTATAGAGATGTCATTGTTTTCCAAGTATCAAGGAGGAGACTCCAGGGACCCCCAGGCATCAGTGACTGCTCAGCATTTGTAGGTTCGAATAGTCCCCCATACACCCCAGCATCAGAAAGATTGGGCTAGGCCCTCTTAGACAGGACGCGCCACAGTGTGCCCCCTGCAGGCTCTATGCGGCATTCCCACAAGTGGCAGCTTAGCAGGCCTTTCCTGCCTCTGGGTCACAGGTAGTTGGTTTTTCTGTCTTGATCCCAGCCATCATTTCTGTAGGGAGGTCACTTAACCTCCAGGCATCAGGAGAGAAAACAGTTGTTAAAAATCACTTCTTCCACCTTAGGAATAACAAAACTCCCCCGTTCCTGCTGGCGGCGTTTTCATTCTGCTTCCCTTTGGCCATATGGCCTTCCCGGGCACTTCTGATCTTAATTACAACATTCCGTCTTTGTTTATTTAAAATCAAAAGGCAGATAGCCTATTGATGGTTTATCTGTATTAACTGCAACACCACACCTGCCAACTGTCCCTTTGCTTAGTGAAGGAGACCGCTCCCATCCCTGCCAACAGTTGGCGTGGGTGCACACAGCATTAAGTGCAGTGTCCGACAGAGGGAGGAGTATTTTGTAGCTTTAGAATTGCCGCGTGGGCATTTTCAACCCTGACTCTGACACAGTGTTGACTTACAGAAAGGTGGACACATGGTTGGGAGGTACTTGAGTCCAAGCTCTGAGCCTTCGTGTGCTGCGTTAGCTTATAGGTTTCAGGGTATGTTCTTGGCAACCTCAGATTTGCCTTCTGTAAGATAGAAACAGTACTCGGTATAACATCCTGAAAACAATACAAGATTTGAAGTGCATGTGTGTGAAAGGTGTTATGTATTCATTGTCCTTTCAGAGGGCCATGTAGGGCTTGGCTGTAAGCTGAAACTCCCATCCAGCTCGTGGGTAGAAGCTTACTGCAGCAGCCCCCATCATTTTCTGAAACATGGTGTTATTTTACCTGACTGATCAATTTTAATATTCTAACTAAACCCTAGTTCAGATTCTGATAAACCATCACAGAAAATGGCTTTGCTGTGCTTATGCTTAGAAGGGCCAGTTGTTGAAACCAATGAATATGTGTCAGGAAACAGTAAACCCAGTTGCTTTGCCTTTGTTTTAATAAGCTTGGTAATGCTTGACTTCTTCCTCTGGCTTCCAGAGGTCCTTCTTTTAGGGAATTCAATCCTTATGGCTCTCTATAGGGTCCGAGTGGAAATGTCTTTGGAAAACCTGGTGTCTCTTTAGATAATAATGACCTATCAGTTGCTTTTTTAGGTTCTCATGCCTGTGAGCTCATCGCTGTTTGAATAATTGCTTTTAAAGAAGTGGGCTTTAGGAGCTGTACTTCAAGAATTTATAATCCCAGTACTGAGATAGTGCCTACTGGGAAGCTGCCCCCCCCCCCTCCCCGCCCCCCGGGCCCCCCCCCCCCCCCCCCCCCCCCCCCGCCAACGCTTTCTTCCTTTCCTTTCCCTTTTAGAATTAACCCTTCCCAATATTCCAGTAGGGGTGTTTTGGGGTATAAATTCTTGCATCTTGTATTTCTCGAGCATTTAACCAGTGCTTAATTGGTTCTGTGTCTTTATACTTGGCATGGCAGGAAGCATGTTTTAAACTTACATACCTCACTGGTTGCACAAGTGCTTTTTCTGACAAGCTTTGCTGCCTCAAATTACAGTGAAGTCAAAGTAGATTCTAATTGCTGCTTCTTGGCCCCTAAGCATCTATATATTTTACCTAATTTATAGTTGGGAAACAGCTAAAAATGTTGTGTGTCTATGCCAGTCATTTTTGTTGTAGTTTGTAAAACCTGGAACCAAATGTGTAAATGCTACATGGGCCAAAGTAAGTACTGGGGCAAAGAAATGAAATCCGGGAGGCTGGACATATGGCTCAGTGGTTAAGAGCACGTTTGCCCTTACAGAGGACCCAGCACCCACCAGTGCTCACAACCATCAGGAACTTTAGGTCCAGGGCTTTGGTGCTCTCTTGTGACCCAACCTGCAGGTACCAGACAAGCTGGCAGAACACACATAAAAAAATTTAAGATCTAGAATAAATTTCTAAAAGAGACAAAAATCTAAGCTAATATTGATTTTTATAAATACTGCCTAAGTGCTGGTAATATTTGTGTCCCAGCTGCAGACTAATTTTGCCAAGTCAGTGGGATACAGAAAGAAGCGAAGAGTTAAGGTAGACTTTTAAAACATGGAGTCTGGTTATTGACACGGACTTCCTGTTCTCTAATTGCTACAGTAAGTAGCTCATGGGTAGATAATTTGACAGCATAGTATAGCATTTAGATTTTTTTCCTTTCAAATGTGATTTAAAGCTTCTGTGATTTCCCCAACATGTATTTGAAGCAAGCTTTTCATTCATATTTCCCAGGAAGCGTGATTGAGGGAGCTGAGCTTTGGGCTCTGGTTCTGTTTGAGATTAGTTGGCCATGCTGACTAGCAAGATCTTAAGCCCATTGAGGACAAGAATTCCCCTTGGCTGGTTTATTGGTTTAGCTTTACTATGGGGCGTCTGGCTGGGAGATCTTTCTGGACTGGGTGAGCAAACTGGGACCCTTAAGAGAAGGTGCCAGAGAGACCCTGAGAGGACCAAGAGAGCAGGGGGGCTTTTCTTCTCTTCTCCTCCTCCTCTCTCTCCCAGTCTTTCCCCTCTTCCTCCTCTTTTTTTCTCTTCTCACTTTCTCACCCTCCTCATCTTTCTCTCCTTTCCCCTTCTTCATTTATTAAAATTACTAACCAGCTATCATTAGGTCAGTTCTTCCATCGTCTCTGAACTTGTTTGTTTTTCTGTCTGAAAAATGGGGTTGCTGTCATGTGTGGCTTTATTTGGGTATGAGACATAGTCTCTCCTAAGCTTCCGTGAAGAGATGTGCTAGACAAAAACAAGATGATTTTGAAAAACACAACCCACAGTCCAGACTGTTCCAAGATGCTTGGTTGCATTCAAAACCAGTTTCCCAGTCTGCTTCAGGCAGGCAATTGCAACATGCTTTCCATCTGGGCCTAATGCGAGTGCAGTCCCAGCTCCACACTGTGGCAGGAACCTCGCCAGGGCTTCACTGGAGAGCCAATGGGCGTTGTTATGGTGGAGGCATGTCATAATGTAATTTTACTTTATTATTCACTGGATGTGCCATTGTGTGCTACCCTCTGGGTGTGTTTACAAGGCAGAGCTGTCACGTCTGTTAAGTCTGCTTTGACACTGCACGATGGGCGAGTTCACTCATGTGCTTGCATGCACATGCACATCCTTCCTTCTTAGGCAGCACTAATGCTGGGGCTAGGGAGACATCCTTCTTTAGCTGTGACTGGCCAGGCTCAGAAGGGCCTGCCTTCTTAGAGTCCCTTCCTGCAGCCTCGAGAATCCCCTGAGGCAGCCTGGGCTTAGGCATGTGTGCTCCTAATTTCCCACGTAGCCCACGCACTATGAACAAGTCCCCTTGCTTACTTACATAGACTGTACATCGGCACCCCGGAGCTGGATGACTGGCTTTGGCAGCCTTCCGAAACGTCATATGACACACAGAACTTCAGCATCCATCAAAACATCAGTTGTCCATTGCTGAAAACTGGTGACTTTGAGGATGGTGTCACGTCTCCCCACTGTCTCTTGGCCCCTGGTGTGATGGCGACGATGGTCTCTCTACAGAGAAAAGCAGTGATATATTTTCAGTATCTGAGTCAATTCAGGGATGTGAATTTGGCCAGGGGCCACATGCTTAGATCCTCCTTGTCTTCCTCCTCCTCCTCATTATTATTATTATTACTATTATTATTATTATTATTTTAATGAAGATGAAGAAGCCTTTCTGTTTTAAAGCATTGCAGGTGGGTTTCTATCATTTGCTGGTGTTAAAAATGGCTCCTCCCATTCCAAATAATTTATTAGTTTAGACTGTTGTTTAGTTTAGCTGAAAGGTCTATTCTTCACTTTTTGTCACATTGCTCTGGTAGTACTTGACTGGAGACCCCAAGTTCTTTTCCTCAATAATCAAAACCTGACCCCAAGCCCTGGCCATAAGCATCTATCCTTAAGCACAACTATGATTCTGTTCAGTCAAACTGTGCAGAAATCCCCATTAGCGTGATTTTTAATTCAGTAAAGCAGCTCGGTGTCATTATTTAAGTCTCCCTGCCCCACACTTCATTAAGTGGTCAGTGGCTCTGACGACTTGAGTCTTACAAAGTGGGTTTTTGCTACATAGGAGCGTGGGCTGGCCTGGGCACACTGCTTGTGGCTTGGGTCTCTTTAACGGTTCTGTGAGGACAGCAATTTGTCAGCTCGAGAAATTGTGATCCTTTGTTTTCATTAGTCTTTGCTCACATTTCTCCTCGTCTCAGAAAAACATGTGGTCTCTTTTCTTCCCCACTAGCATTTAAAGAAATGAATGTTGTTCCTTATTGGAGATCAATGACATTGTGGGCTCCATAAACCCAAGGATTTTTGTTAGTGACTACTGTTTTTATGAAGTATGAAAGGTAGCTAAATCCTCAAGTCAAACATAAACATAAAAAAGGTCCTTTTAAAAACTGGATACACAGCCAGTCACCTACCTTTAAAGTTTCCAAGGATGATTCAACTTTTCAGAGCCCATTATGTGGGTTTAGTTTGACTATCAGTTGTTACAGGTCAAATATGGTCTTAGGGTTGTCAAAATCTTGATAATGCCATCTCTAATCCTGTGAGTTTTGCAAAGGAACTCCTGATGAACAGTCAGGAATTGCTGCTGCTGACATCTTATTTATTGGCAGCATGCCTTGCTAAGCTCTCTTGGTTAGTATGTTTGTTCTGAGATTGCTATCATCTATCAATCATCTATTCTCTGTCTGTCTGTCTATCTGCCTATCATCTTTTTATCAGAAATGCTTAACAACAAATTTCACATTTGGAGAACATACATTTGTTTCGTATTTGGCAAAATGTATCTGGAGAATTTCATCAAATGCCTTCTATGTAGTAGCCCTTAGTGTTGTGTTTCTATAGATCCTGGTTGTCGAGTTGGATGACTGCACTTGCACTCTTTTGCATCAGAAGCCTTGATTTTTTATTTATATAAATGTTGGGGGTCCTGTGAGCAGGAAATCAATCCCTCACTTGGTGTCTTGAAGCACTCCTACATACTGCAGGAAGGGATGTGGTCTTGGAAGAAGCCACAGCCGTAGCAGGTCTGTGTTTTCCTCCAGTGTTGAGCTTCGTCATTTCTAGTGATGACAATCCATAAGTTCACACAGCTCAAAATGAAGATAAATTAAATTAGTAAACATGAGTTAAATGACTCTTTGGTATGATTAGACTGTGACAGTTTCTTGAGTGTAACCTCACACGTTTAATGGTGTTCATAGTAACAGCACTTCATGGGAATATTTGATTTCATAAGCAAACGGAATCAGTTATTAATTCTAAAAAATGAAAAACTATTTCAAGGCACAGACTTAGAAAGAATACACATTTTAACTGGCCTTAGTTTGCTTCAGCTTATCAAGGTAGAAACTGCTAAGAATTTCTCTCTCCACTCCAGCTTTCAGGGATTTGCAGCTGCACGTACTTAGAACGGTGGCATGTCAAAATAGAAGCAGAGGGTAGGTGCCTCCCAGCAAATGGTACTGAGTTACTGAAAACTGGAGAGTACTAAACATCAGCACAGAACGACTCTGAGGGTGGCTAACATGGTACTCACGGCAAACAGAACCAAAGACTTGTGTCCGTGAAGGAGCTTAGGAAGTTCACTGGATGGCAGAGTCGGAGAACCAAGACAAGGATTAAATACAAGGTTCAATTCAGTATTTTGTGAGATGTAGGCTGTGTAAATTCCCCCCCCCCTTTTTTTTTTTTTGCTGAAAAGCATGTTTTCTCTCATGTCAGAAATGATCACAGGAATCCTTTTAATATTCATTTAAATAGTTCTTAATTGGCTGCAGCGAGTTTAAAGTTCAGTACGAAGGTGAGATCTAAGCTTACTAATTAGATCGAATGCATTTGACTTACGGAGCAGGCTCCATAATTAAAGAATTCCATATCAAATGTGCATTTTGAAAACATTCTTTTTCTCATCCAGGAGTTTTTTTTTTCTTTTTTTTTTTTTTTTTAATCTCTTCCATTTATCACAAACAGGAATTTTCTCTTACAGAGGATTAAAAAACAAAACAACAAAGCCTCTTGTGTGGCCTCTTAGAAGCCGACAGTCAGATTTTCAGCGCAAACTCCTCGTTTGCCAGCTAGTCGGCATCCCTGTTCCGGTTAGTCTCCATTTTTCTCCATCCAAGCAGAATTTTGACTTGCCCAGAACGCTGGGATGAACAGGAGTTGTTGTCTTGTGTGTCCCCCGCGAAGTTGTTTGATGCTGTTGAAATGGAAGGCTGAAGTAGAAGGGGCACTTAAGCAGTGAAGGGTTTTTCTTTGTAAATAATAGATCAAGAACACTGGATGTGTATCTAATGGAGCTGTGTGCGGCCTCGGTTTCAAGGACAGTGCGGGGTTTTAAAAACTGCAACTACCGGCCATCCTGTCTGCAACCTGTGGTCAGTTTTGTTCGTGGTGCGTGCATCTGTGTTTGTGTGTGTGGTGTGTGTGTGTTTGTGTGTTTGAGCCTTGTAATCCTTCACTATCCTCACACTTAAATGGCTTGTTCAGATGTCATATTTTGTTTAATAAACCTAAAAATAATAAAAAGATTAAAGCTTCATGGTAGTAAAGTCACTTCTATGTATTTATCTAGTTCCTTGCTGTCAGCTTGCTTCTGAAATCGTGGAATGTCTTATGGGAGTCAGGTCACCTCCCTGAAATGTTTGACTGTGGTGTGCTTTACCAAAAAAGAGTAGCTGGAGGAGCAGAGGTAAAGGCAGCAATCACTTAGGCAAAGGAGCAGAAAAATTGGGTTGGTTATATTCTCCAGTATCCTATATCTTGGCATTTTGGTGAACATTTTTAATCTACCATTTTCTTTCCAGTCTTTGGAGCTGACAGATCTACTCTTGTGTTTGCCGCTTTGATGCCTATATTTGAAAATTGCCCATTTAATACTCCGTCACTGGGTTTCCACACAAAGCTGCTGAATGCACCATAAGGCTGATATGAATTTGAAGACACTTCCTTACAGTCTAAAGATTATGCATAGTTAATATTTCCCATAGATACGGGTGCAGATGCACTCGGGTATCTTAAAATGTTTAAGTCTGTCCAGAGTATGATACAGAGGTAACATAAAATGCTGGCTGCCAAGTGAGTACCTGTGTAAGGAAAATGGAAGTCGCAGCAGATGCTCTGCGACTGTTACTTAGGAGACTATTAGATAGTTACTCTAAATCAAAGCGACTTTTCTTAGCTATCTTTTTCTAAGTGAACTCCATTCATTTGATGGAGTTCATCAAATGAACTCCCATCCCCCTTTATTAAGCAGTAAAAAGTAATTTCCTAAAATAAAATACCAAATAAGTAGATGGCTAGATGAACGGATTTTGTAAACCAAACATTTTCATTACATACAAAACTCTGTGCAGCCAGCTGGTGTGGCTGAGTGGTGCTCCCAACCGCTTAGGAAAATTCATGCAGCCTCTCACACGGAAGTGTAAAGTTGCTCCACTTTAGCCTTCTTGTTTCCAATTCATAGATTAAATTGAAGGAAAGTGTGCAGAATGGCTGTGTTTGAATTCTAAGCCTGAAATTCATGCAACTAGACCAGACGCATAGGCAGCCTCTGTGAGACAGCATCTGAGGCGTTCCTGTCAGGGCTTTGTGTAATGGATTGATAACTTTCAGATTTTAGTTTTTACAGAAGGTGAGATTGACTGTACTTCAGGTCTGTCATCTAACTGCTTTGCTGGGAGAATGCTTGTGTTCCGGGAGAAACAAATAACTTGAGGACATCAGTCCATTCTTTAATAATCTTTCATCCCTAAGTCTCGTGAATTCTTTCGTTTATTAATGGGGTCCTCACACTACGGCAACAGTTCTGAGGGGAACATATAATCAGGAAGATTGCTTCACCTGTCAGACCCTGTAGCCTGAAATATGTTAGCACATTCCTTGAACAAATTCTCTCTCTCTCTCTCCTTCCCTCCCTTTCTCTCCCCTCCCTTTTTCCTTTCCTCCTCCCTCTCTCCTCCCAACAAATGCAGCTAATGTAACAGAAATTATAGAAATGGGTACAATGAATTTTCTTCTCTTTCTCATAGCATGCTTTGGTTGGCTAAGAGAGGGCAAGGGTATTGGAATATGATTATCCCTGTTTCAGGAAAAAAAAAGGATATAATTTTTCATCTTACCCGTTCTCGGCATTCTTTGTGGTACATTCTTAGTCAATGCCGGGAAAACGTCGCTGTGACAGCTAATAGATATCTCTGCCCTCAGTTGTTCAGACATTTTTGTCTTTTGTGACACTGAAGGAAAAACAAGGAAGGGAATAGAAACAACTAAAAAAATGTCAAAAGATCAAAAAATCAATGGGCTGCAGGAATGCGATCTGTTTACCAGGGTGTAGCTGCTCTTTCTCCTCTGCCACGAGTCCGTCTGAGGCGGCGTCCGGGGCAGCCACCAAAGTCCAGGCAGCTCCCTCCCTGGGAGATGCCACACTGCACACAAAGTGGACACAGCGGCCTGCTCGCACCCCACCTGCCCCTCTCTCCATACATAATAAAACACATATAGGATCGCCTCCGAAGACCACAGGCGTACAAACCAAGGACTTTTACTTGTTTGTTGGTTGGTTGGTTTCTTATTTTGATTTTTTTGATGTTGAAATGATTTTGACTCCCAATCATTCCCTGATTGTCCTTAGCTCTGCCCAGCAGATATCTTAGAAGATTTATTAATAGTGTTTTAATTTTCTGGTCAGGGGAGAACGCCTGACATTTACTTATTTGATCTTGGAAGGAGGAACTCACTGGGAACAGAATTGGTGATCATTTGGTAGATTGTGTGTGAGAGATGAATACTGTTTTGTCCCTGCCTTGGCCAGTTTGGACTTGTTACAGGTTGATGAAGCCAGTGGAGGCACTGAGATTTTATTTGAATACCTGTTTCTTAGGGAAATAGTCAGGTAGGCAAGGGAGATGGACCTTCTAAGTTTTACAGGGAAGACAAGGTGCTGGTTAATTCCACAGAAATTTTCTGGAATTTGGGGCTATGGGCAGTAGTTACTATTTTAATTTGAAAAACTTTTCAACCAGTTGGTTATCTGGCGTGATGTGTGTGTGTGTGTGTGTGTGTGTGTGTGTGTGTGTGTTTGTGTGTGTGTATGTATGTATTCACCCACACATTTGCCTTAAGCATAATGACAGACCAAGACAAGGGCTCAACCCTTCCAGGAGAGATTGTATTCTGCCAGGGAAGTTTGTTGCTAACCCTTCTAGTTGCTATTTGATAGTAAGGGTGGTTTAGGCTACATATTTTATAAACTTTCTATGAGAGTTGTGGCATGTTATCATAAAACTCAATTGTGATACTTTGTATTACCCTCTGGGATGGAGAGATAGACATAGGATTAAAAAAACAATTTCTAGGCATTTCTAGATGATAAATTTAATTTTCTTTGCTATTTGGAGGTCTTCTTTGAAAATGCAATTGTAATGAGCGCATTCAGAACTGGAGAATAGACTTACCCTTGGCTTCAAATAGTCGACGTTATCAGGCGCTGTCACTCGTTCCTTCCTATTTTCGGGCTGCTAATTGATGTTTTTGATGTCAGCAAGAAAATTGAAGAAAATGTCATGTGTGAACCAGTGCGGAAGTTAATAAGATTGACTTCGTTGACAGAATTTACAATGAGAGCAGAGACCGCATAATGGGACCACTGCGAATTCGTGTGCTCTCTTTGGAGTCAAAATTGACACCTCACGCTAGGCCAGTGGTCGATAGGAGAGATGGAACATTGGGAAAGTTCCTAATCTCATTTTTCCCCCCTTACCTTTTGGTCTCCGACGGTTATTTAGTTTCTTCAGCAGCTGCTTTTCCAGGGGCTCTTGCTGCCGACCACGCCGGGCCCTTAGTTCAGGCTCCTGGTGCCCCCAACAATGCTTATTTCTTATGCTGTTTTGAGTTTGAAAGCAAAGGAGTCTTAGAAAGGTTAGATTAAGATATGTCTTAGGGAAGGACTACTAATATCGGTCAGGGTCATTGTAGATGCTCGGGTTATGTGCAAGAAAAGCCCAAACGCAAATCCGTCCCTGAATAAAGAGACCCTGTTGGCACTAAGATCAGTCCTTGAACATAACAGAAGGCAGAAAAAGAATAAAGTTCTGAGCCACATGTCTCTGCCCTCAGGGAGAGGAGGGGGGAAACCATTTTGGCCATGGTGTCCCTTAAGGTTTTAATTTTTCTTATTAATTATCAAGGTTCCAATGTAACAGTGAAATTTTCTAGGAAAGTGACAAAGTTTATTGCAGCTGTATGTGTAATTATGGATTGGATTAGTTGAGTTTGGTTCAGTGCATCTGATTATCTTCTGGCCTTCAGGGAAATGCGCTAAAACCCTAATATGTCCAGTACCCCCAAGCGGTCTCTTTTTGAAGGCGCCGCACAAAATGTGGTCTCGACCAGCGCTCGGCCTCCAAGGATCTTCAGTGAGAGACATTATTCTTGGAATATCCAATTAATTCCACGGGCAGTGATCAGTTAGCGCTTCTTCCTCCTTTCTCGCCATTTGAAATGCTAACACAATGAATATTTTCTCATTGGTCTGTGTCCCTCGGCTAAGCTGTTGCCGCGGGCTGAGAATTTCATCGACTGATGAGACCAGAGGCTCCGCCAATAAAAGGTTACAGTACGTGATTTGCATGCCAAGTGGGGTTTGGTTTCATGAACTTAAAAGTTCTTTAACTTTTATTTGACTTTTTTCTTTTGTTCAAAGTAGATTGAGGGGGTAGTGTATTTGTGAGTATGGAAAGTATGAAAACTACCAGGGACCGTAGGCCGCAATGATATTGTGGACCATCCTTCTGGAGAGAGAGAGGAGAGGAGAGAAGATGGCCTTTGTGCTATTTATTAGCTTTTATGGAAAACAACCAGAGCAACCTCAAGATCAAGTCAACAGAAAGAAGTTTTTGCGAATGTCACAAGCTGGCACTGAGTCCCGGCAGACCCGTTCAGTAGTGTGACATTTTGGGGATTGTACAGGAAAGACTATCTTGTACACGGTGACATTTTAAATGACTAGGGAGCCATTGAGTAGGACATTTGGAGGGAGGAGAGGCATTCTTTTCCTTGGAGTGGTTGGTAAGCAGTCTTGGATACCAGGGAAATGCTACTTCTACAGGCCCCCTCAGAGGAAGAGCAGCCTTCACTCTCAAGGGTATATGGAGGTTGTTGTAGACACGGGAGTTGCACCCAGCACAAGAAACTGTCCAGGAAATGCAGCACATTGTGTTGGAGGATACCAACGATGTGATAGATGAGGCCGTAATCTACAGAACCCTAGTTTCAACAGTGTCTCTGTACCCAAAGCCCAGGATGTATGGAGCCAACAGGGGCATCCAGTGACATCATACTGCGTCTTCCATGGCATCGTTTCTGTCTTCTGGACTCTCCCAAATAAGAATTTTTATGAGGTTGGGGATCTTCTCATTGATTTAAAGCCACCATGGATGTCCTCTGATCTAAGTAGTACTGTTTGACAATGGGGCAAGGCGATAGTGGCAAAATAAAGGATGCCCAGTCTCTTTGCAAGACAGGGGGAGGGGGCCACTGAAGTAAAGGAAGGCATTAGCTCAGACCATTGTCATCTTCCACTCCTGGCAATATGACTGGAGACTTGACAGACTTCCGCTGACTGAAAAATCGTGATACCTTTACCTCAATAGTTAGCAAAAGGGAACTGGCAGGGATCAGGATGGAGGGGCCTTTCCCCTCTTCTCGCCCTCCCGCCCTCTTCCTTCATTTCTCCCTTCCTTCTTCCTTCCTTCCCTGGCTGTCTGTGAGGAGCAAAGCAGGTGGTTCGCTGTGGCTGACTTTTCATGACAACATGCCATTAGAAATTGCCGTCCTGTTGATCAATCCTGTCGACATGACAGGCTTGCCGCAAGGCCTGGCTCTTTGAGCGCCAGCACTGTGGCTTTTCCCTCCTTTTTTCCTGCACTAATTGGTGAAAGTTTTTTTACTGCGCTAGTGGCAGAGGAGATTCTTTTGAACGTTGTCACAATCAAGTGTTGACTTCTTTAGAATTGCAAGTAGATTAAGTGACTATCAGCATGGGTGGGGGGCACCAATGCAGTCACTTCTGCCACCAACATTTAGTGATTTGAGTCATGCTGAAAAACCAACTAATTGGATTTATACCCCAAACATGCATGTACACAGGTGCACGCGCGACTAAAGGCAGATGTTAAGATTATGGCCCTTTTAAACGCCCACTCACTTTTGCCATGGGGTGGGGACAGCCCTGCTGTTTGAAATGGGGAGCGCATGTTGCCATATCGATTGAGCAAAATACATCTATTACTTTCTTTCTATAATTAATAGATTCAGAACAACCAAATGCTATATGACATGCTAGTAATCAAAGGGTTGGATATGAGTCCTCATTGTAGAGTATATTTTACTAGAAACTACCTGTTCTTCTGTCCAAAAGCATCACACAAAGAATCCCTTGGCAAAGGGTCTGTTCTCTCATATTGATTCTTTACTCAGATATCAGGAAGCTTACACGTTCCTGTTCTTGCTTTATACGGGTTATTTTTCAACCTGCAGTATAATAACTAGTTTTATGCTTTAAAAATCACCTTGTACAGAATTAATATTCATACATCCCTGAGTGTGAGCCCTATTTTTATTTTTTGTGATTCAAATTATTTTTTCTAGGAATTTGCAAAAAATAATGTGTGTTTAAGTACATATTCCTTGTTAATGAAAAACAATCACGTTTATACTCAAAGTTGTTGAGGCAGCTCACGAGGAGGGAGGTTTGAAAGAGCCGTTTCACAGGGCCTGTGTACCACCTCCCAGGCTTGCCTGTGTTGTCACGTCAGGTAATTCCTGATTGGAAAACAGTAGTGGAGATTGTGAAATCCCACACTTTGTGGCGTTGTGGCTCACACGCACACACACACATAGGCCACAGAAATACAGGAATTTTGTATGTAATGCGGCAGGAGCACAGCAAACACAGCCACTTCTGTGCTGAGACAGTTATTAACAGGGAGATGACCGCTACAAGGGAAAGGTGTCAGTGGGATTAGTAGGGACATTTTTAGTAAGTTATGTGTCTGTGCAAAAATGAAAGGTGAGGGAACACAGTGAAGGGTGGCCCAGAATCTCCCGGGCCTGGGACTCTCCTGAGCTACCCTAATCACCAGTCATTACGTTACAGGAGAGAGAAGAGCAGAAACCCCTGTTGCAGAAAGCAGCAGTTCATATAATTAATTTTGCCATTGTAAAAATCATTTGTAAAATTTGCATTATTAACATTATCAAGTCACTAGTTGGTGAGACATCAGACGTGATGAGAGTGAAGGGCAGCTTAGGGAGAACTGGGCCTTAAACCCTCCGCAGATCGGAGTCAGGATCAAAGGCGCTTGCTTTATGTGGCTGTGCCTGACTTTGAAGTCATGACTGCACCTACAGCACTCATTTCATCAAGTTCACTGGTGTCTTAATAGCAGATCAATAA
>NW_026596125.1:15529857-15573760 GCF_907164565.1 Psammomys obesus
TTTAAAGCGAAAGAATAGAAAATGAAGAAGTCCTCCCTTTTTTGTTGGCCTTAAGCCCTTCCAGCCCTTGTTTTGGTTGATTCCTTTTTGGTGGTGGCGGTGGGGGGAAAGAGGGGGATTAACTTGCCCCATGTATTAACAGATCGCTTAAAGACCTACACTCCGAAAACAGCTCTGTGGTCTTGGAGGTAAACAGCTGGCCGGTCAGGCAGTTCGTGCACTAAAGGAAAACAACCTCCTTCATTAAAATTAGGTGTCCTGAGTTCAGGAAACCAAATCTTAGCCACAAGTCTCGCCTAGGATGGTTTTCTACCTGCTTGAAAACAAGAACTGTGCGTTTGCTTTTGAGCATGGAATGATCGTGGAGCTCAGTCTGTTAGACTGTGTGTGTGACTCAACACCTTCCCGGGCAGCCCCCACTGCATCCTCTCCTCCATGCAAAGGGGACCATTTTAGGCCTGTTCTCTCTGAGGGTCTCAACTCAAGTTAGGTTAAACCCACACCAATGTACCTGGCCCTGGATCCTATGAACACCCCAGGAAAAGTAAGTTGAGTGTGTACCTTTTTCTTCCTACTTCCCTGCTCTCCCCTCTCTCTCCTTCCTCTCCCTGGGAGAAAGCTCAGATACCCACCAGCTAAAGCAGTCGGCCACCCAGAGGTCTGGCTTGCAGTGCCACTGCGTACTGGACACGCACTTCTCCCTGCTCGCAGGGAGGCCGTCTGAAAACCAGGCAGCCGCCTACTTTGGGAAGGAAGAGGGTGTGCTGGAGTGGCAGGCAGGGCCCCACCAGGTGTCACTTCCGTGTCATGGTGACAAGAAAATACTTCCTCCCCGCCCTCGGCCCCATTGCAGCCCTCTCCCTAAGAAATTTGTTTTGAGGGATTTGACAATCTTACAGATAAGGTGCCTGCCACTGCGCTGGTTGCTCATTTCCCTCATGGCTGACCATAATTTCTCTGCTACTCTTAGCTCTGTCCCTGCCACCCAGGGTGAGGGAGGGGGGCTGTTCGTAGGTGTCCTGAGCTGGTTGGGGGAAATGGGCCTTCCCCCTCCTTCCTTCATGGATCCTGGAATAGTAACGGTTAGGATCTAGAGGGGATTTTATGTTTTAAAAATATATTTAAATTGAAGCTGCAGCCAGCAGAATTAGATAACTAAATGTTTTTAAATTTTTTAACTTTTTTTTCAGAAAGGGTGTGCAGGGGAAGGTCTTGCAAAGTAGTCATGTGCAATTCAAGCAAGTGTGTGCAGCCAGAGGTCTAGAAGCATTCTCGGGCTTTTCAGAGGCATTTTCCAGCTCTTTAAGTGAGCTGTATAAAGGGAGGGGGCCTGAGAGGAAAAAGGAAAGTGAGAGAAGCCAGGAGGGAGAAAAAAAAGCTGGCCCAGTCCCATCTTGAAGGTACAGAGAAAGTTTTTTTCTTTCTTTTTTAGAGTGGAGAGAGGGCAAGGCAGAGCTATTATGTACCCCAGGGAGGCCGTGCTAGTGGGAATGGAGGATGTGAGTGGGAAGGGAGGAGCAGTGGCCCCTGGGGTCTCTCTCTTGCAGCAGTTGGGCGCTTGGCACCTCAATTTGAATTGCTGGGTGAGTAGTGACTGCACGCGCACGTGTGTGTGTGTGTGTGTGTGTGTGTGTGTGTGTGTGTGTGTCCCCTCACACTCATGGTTGTTACCATGAGACCCATACTCCCATTTCTTCTTTAAAAGGCTTAAAAAAAAAAAAAAACTTAGACAACAGAAAGGGAGGCTGAAACAAGAATGAATGGTCAGCGAAGGCCATGCCCTGTCCCTGTGGGATTTTGCTGAACCCATTTGGGGGAGAGGAGGAAGGGTTAAAGAAGATGGGGAGGAGAAAAAGTCCGACTTTCATCCAGGCTCTTACAGCCCATAGCAAAGGAATTATAGTTTCACCCACCACAGAGGGCTGCTACCATCGGCAAAGAGGAAGGAGAGTGACCTTGGCCCCCAGGGGACCCTGCCTCTCCAGGGGTGGGCCACTGAACACTGAGTGTGCTGGTTTCATCTTTAAAGCCAACTTTCTGTTGCTCTGTCTTTGGCTGTTTTTGTTTTCAGTCTCCAAATTTAGATGTAGGCCTTTCCCGGCCCTGGTATTGCTTGTGGTGTTTGTATCTTCCAAATGTATACAAAGCCGTTTGGGAAAGCTGATGGTAGGACTGGTGAGAGCAGGCTCTCCCGAAGGGTGGGGCTGGGGGCTGGGATTCACCATGGTCTGCTCCATCTTGGGCTCACACTGCTTGACATAGGCAGTGAGGACATTGTCTTGAATCTGCAGGCAATTCTTTTATTATCTTTATAATTACTGTAATTATCTTTGCTGTTGAGTGGCCAAATATAAATCATTAAGAGTGGTTGACCAGGTCAGATTGGAGAGAAATGAAGCATTATGTAGACTGTGGATGGCTGTGTTAAAAAATCATTGTCATATTAAAGGCCAGCTCAGTAGATAGTTCTCCAGAGGTGGAGAGCAGGAGGCTGTAACATTTGTAAGCCTCTTTCTGCGCTTTCTAGTTCCGCCTAGTTCTGAAAACTGTGAAGACCTGCTGGGACAGGCCAATACTCTGTGAGTCGTGTTGTAAATTTTCCACCCAGACCCTCCTATTCCTCAGGATTCCTGAGACACCCAGTCCCTTGTTAGAACTTTCCTGTCCTGTGGCTCAGGGGAGGGGTGGTACCTTCCATTCTGAGTGAGGCCTTCTGAAAAGGAACCAGCTTTCCAAGTAGATTCTCAACTCCAGTGATATAGGCATTACAGCCCCTGTGTTGCCCTATCAGCTGGCTCTACTGACGTTTTCCAGAAGCAGCCGAGATGGCAACCTTGCCTTCTCAGGGAAACCTCCCTTGGTGCTTTGGAGTTGGGGGCGGGAGGGGGAAGCCTGAGTGAGCTGTGTTTTGGAATTCTTTCCTTCTGTAATAAATGTGGTGAAATACTGCTAAGCCCACCATTTGCATACTTCTACCCACATTGGAGGACCCAAAACATGGAACCTTGCTCATCCCAATAGCCTTCCCCCACACCAGGCTGTAATCTCGGGGAGCAGCCACACTGCGTGCTTCTGCGTGGTCCATGGCAGCTGTGGGGCTTTTCCGTGTGGGTCATTTTTTTCATTCTGCATGCCCTTTATAGGAAAGGATGCTGAAGTTTGGGACATTAGCAGGGCAAAACGGAGAAGCTGAACACCTCTGTTTATCTTCTTTCTGTCTGTATGTGGGCACCGAGTCTTCTCGGATCCTAGAGTCTGGGTTTGTGTTTGCTGAGCCATATGAATAAAGTCTTCCTTCTTCCTCTAGGCTCACTGACTGCTATTTCCCAGGGAGAAAATGTACTTCTTTCTGAGGGAAATGACTGCTTCTTGAACTCTATGGTGCAAGCTTGATTTTTTTTTTTTTTTTTAATTTTTCAACACAGATCTAAATTCCTAGGTTAGTCCCTGGTGTAGAAGCTGTTAGCAGCAAAAGGCGTTTTCAGGCAGCTGTCCCTTGCAAGTAAAAGCAGAAGGTGCTGTCAGATTTTATTCCTTGAGTTTCTTAAACTACCCAGGATGTATTAACCATTATGCACTTAAAATTTATTCTCAACCAGAATGGGTGATTTCCTTTCCATTGTATTCAAGAACCCAGGTCTTAGGGTTGTTGTGTTTGGGGAGGTGGCCTGGAAATCGTTATTGTGTTTTAAAATTGTTTCACATTGGAGCGTTGGGAGGGCTTCGTTTGGAATAGGTTAGATTTATTCCTGGTTCTTCTAGAAACAGCTGTATCCTCTTACCCAGTTCCCAAACATTCGCCACACACCCAGACACCCAGCAAGATTGATTATGCTAACACTAATCATTTAATATCCAAGTCATAGAGAAATATTTGGCGGGAGGGTGGAGGTCCCAGATTCCTGGGAAATTGCTTAGGGGTGAAGTGGCTTGTGAAGGACTGGAACAGCACACAGACCCTCATAGTGCCTTTGCCTCACTGATGTGGTGTAAAGTGTGATGTTGCCGGAGAGAGGCAGGCAGGAAGAAAACCCTGGAAACCTAGCCTGGACATTAAGTGTGCAGATGTTTCAAGGGATAGCTGGAGGAGGCACAGGGGTGTTTTCTCTTTTATTGGAAAATAAAATGAGAATGAGTGACATAGGTTACGTTTAGCGAACTTCCTGGGAGTGGTTGCTGGAGAGCCGAGAAAGCACAGCGCTGCTGGGTTGGACGTGAGCTACAGTTTTCACAAAGGCAAACGCCTGGAACACCGCTCTAGTTTCTAGGTTTGAAGTCCCTGCTTTGTGTTTTCCACCCCAACACCACCGCTTCCCATCACCTTTTCAGGCGCTACATAAAGGTCCCCGAGAGCTGCTGAACTTGACTGCCTAGGCTCACGGCTACCGAAACTGGCTGTCTTTGGTGTAGCTTGGGGTGGTTCTATGTAGGGAGGGCTCTCCTCTCCATCAGAGGCCAAGGCCTGGGGACGGTCAGAGCTAGCTAGCACTGTGTATGTGCACCTATGTGGGACTTTGCATGGAAGCAGAGTGCACATCTGCCCTCTTGCTGCCTTCCCTGTCCAGTCATTTCCTTGTGAGGAGAATTTTAATGCCTCTGTGTTCATGAGAAACTGTGGGTTGGCAGAATTTTATAGACAGTGGGAGAAATCTTCATGGTTCCTCTTCTTGCTGTGTACATGGATTTGGAGAGATGCAGACATAGAAAAATTGATGTTCTGCAGAACAAATAACAACCCAGTCATTACTTCGTTGTAGAAGATGAAACTTTACCTCCTGGTGGGCTCCTGGTACCACATCTGATCAGATATACAGGCTGTGCCTGGTTGATGTGGTGGGCACGCTCTTCTGCACTTCACAGACAGATAGATCTCTTTCTGCCTTACTTCTCCACGTAAAGCTCAAACCCAGAGAAACCTTCCATCTTCCATTTATTACTTTCGTGGCAGTGTTGTAGCCATCAGCAACCATCTTGTACACAACAATTAGCTGGGAGCAAAGCCTGGCAACTGGAAGGAGCAACATACAGCCTCTGACAGCAGCCTGGTCACGGTGCTGGCTGCATCCTGGCTGGGGTGAATGGTTCTGAAGAAGGTCAACCTTTCCGTGTTAGATAAAAGAGGTTCGAAGGATGCAGGATGCGAGGTAGCAGGACTGAGGTGAGGCAGCAGGTCCATTTCCCAATAACCTTTCTTGGAGCTGAGGATGGTGTTACTCAGTGTTTGGGTGCCAGTTGTTGAGGCAGAAGGTTTACACTTGCTGACCATCCTGCCACCTTCTGTGGCGAGGCCTGAGGAGAAACAGGACTGCCAAAGAGTTGTTGATAACTAGACACAGCAACCCCTCCTTCTTCTCCCCTCAGCCCCTCCCCTTCCCCAACACCAAAATGTATGAAGGCTTAACTAGTCTCTACTGGGCTCAGCACAGCCAGAGTGGACAGAAAAATGGGTGACCAACCTAATGCTCTCCTTTGAGGTGCTCTGGGGCAAACAGGAACCCCTGCACCCCTCCCATGTCCATGCCAAGAGAGGAGGAGGCTGCAAACGCTCCAGCTCCAGCATTGTGGCTTTTGTTTTGTTGTACTGGGCCCCTCCAAGGCATTTTCTGGCCCCATTTTTCTCCTGCAGCAAGAAGGGCAATGCGGAACATTGAAGAGGAGGCTCCATTTGTTTCCACTGTCTCTGATTAGCGGGTTGCAGAGGTGACTGGTGAGCTTCCAGTCACTTTAGACTGACTCCCAGTTGTAGGAGGTTGAGGGTGGGTTAGAGGGTGGCCACTGGAGGAGCGTCTTCATCTTTTACTTTTCAGAGTCCCGATTCTGAGCAGGACTGAATGGTGTATGGGTGCCTGGTAATGGTCAAGTTGCTGAACACTGCTAAGAGTTCTTGAGAGGTCAGAGGTCAGCTGTAGGGTCACTCCCCCTTCTGTAACTGGATGAATCCTGTGGGTAGAAAGTCTTTGTGCTCTCTGAGGGCCATTGAAGTATCTTTTCTTTATAATTTAACTATTCAGAACTCACACCCATGGAGTTTGATGAAGGAAATGGGGAGGGCCTCGCCTGGGGGGCTTGTGAGTCTATCCAGGTAGAACTTATAACAGCCTAGCGACCAGAAGGCAGATGAGGAGCTTGAGTTCCTTTGTATAAACACTGTTTGCATCCTTTAATGAGGCCAAGGTTTTAGATCATTTGTTTATCATCTTTGGTTTCATGTAAGCCCAGAACTAACCACCAAAATTTTTGTCACCAAAATTCTTCTGGGCTCAGTTGTATTTGGGAAGCAGAGAGAGACGATTCCGAGCCCTGTTTGTTCACACTTTCTTACCCAGCCCCATGCTGGAAAAGCCCCTCTGGAAGAAGCCAGTGCCAGGGCTTGCCTGGTGGAGTCAGGGGACCTGGAGACACTCCTAATTTGATATTTGGTGACTGATTTTCTCTTGGTCCTGAAGCAACTTTGTTTAGGGAAGGTTGGCACAGGCCGGTCTCACAGGCTGTCTCTCGCTGCAGAGCCATAGCAGTTACTGCTCCTAGTCCTTCTGGTCTACAGGCACTTCTGAAGAAGCTGTGCGTTAGGATGATGCCGCAAGGTTTGGAAACGGCACTCTGTCAAGGTGTGTGGCAACTCCTGCTCACCTACTGTGTGGAACGAGTAACAGGCCAGCCAGGCACAGGCGTGCTGTGTGGCTGCACTGGGTGAACATGGCTGCTGCTCCCAGGTACACGACTGTGCTCTCAGAAGCAGGGGCACATCTGAACCGCTCCGGGGCAGTGCGGTGCTTTGTCATAGCCATGGCTGGTCCTGGTCTTGCTCTGGGACAAGCAAGCTAAGTGGCTTAAAGTGGCTGCATGGGTGAGTTTCTGATAGTAGGGAGTTACGTGGGGTAAGTTTATGGATACTTGGGTTCTAATTTTTGGTGGCACAGACATGCATAGCTCTGTCATGTTCTGAAGGGGTTAGATGTTTGGTAACAGGCTTCAGTCCCTGAAGCATCCGTGATTGTTGATGACCCTGACTTTGAACACAAGTTAGCTGCCACAGATTTTGGAGCTCTGGTGCTTGTACAGATAGCCCAGTCAAGCAGATACCTAAATAAAGGACACCAGGTTTTATGTTGCAGTTGGTTGCCTTAAAATTTGGATCTTTGCTATGAAAAAAAGAGGTGGGTATAAAAAATATTGCAGGCATTTAAATCCCCTTACCCTCTCAGTACTGACTGTCGCTTTAATTTAGGTCCCATGATGCATTTCTGGAAGCTTGCTGTTACCCTCCTCA
The DNA here is from genome assembly GCF_907164565.1 of Psammomys obesus. Taxonomy (NCBI): domain Eukaryota; kingdom Metazoa; phylum Chordata; class Mammalia; order Rodentia; family Muridae; genus Psammomys; species Psammomys obesus. The sequence continues at coordinate 15,537,128 of NW_026596125.1, forward strand.
ATGAAGTTACTTTTCTCCCAGTGTCTACAGGGAACACAGTACTTGAAGACCTTAAAGAAGTGGGAGCTGTTTAGAAAGAAGGAGGTGGGGACAGACCCTGCCTGCTTGACTATCTTCACATTGTCAGCCCCCACTCCCAAGGCCCTCACCCTGATTCTAGAAGGACTTGTTTATCTCCAGTTGTTATTTTTGTTTTGTTTTGAAGTTGTGAGGTCCTCCATGGCAGTCTTATTGGTACAGTAAAGTGATGTTGGTTTTGTTTTGTTTTGTTTTTCATTTAAATATATTTGTTAAAAGCACATTTTTAAGATGGGTGTGTGACTTGGGTAGACTTGGTAATAGATCATTCATATGCCTATATCTAGGTGATGATTTCCTTCCTGTGCAACCACGGGTACATTCTGAGGCTGTGTTTTCCCTCTCTGTGAGCGGAGTTGGAAGATATTAGCCTCGTGGTTAAGCACAGTGTCCTTTATAGCGTCTAGATTACATTTTGCCAAGTTTCTTTGTGTTTAGTGGGTGCCTGACACTGCTCAGGGTGCCCTGATGCATGATTTCATTCAGTCTTCACAACCCTACAGGCCAGACACAGTACTTGCCAGGACTTTATGGAGGCAGAAATGAAGGAGACTAAGGAGGAGCAGGTGGGAAGAAGGGAGGGAGGGAGAGACACTTACCAGGTTAGTGAATCTTTGTCCCAGTCCTCACAGTTCTCGCTCTCAGTCTCTGTGAGAAGCCAGCATAAAAACCATTGTAAAGCACCGGTGTAATGGGTGCGGTGTCTGCAGGAGCTGTGGACTGAGTGAGGACCATCTGGTACTTCCAGGAACTAGGTCCTGTGGCTGATTGGCTCTGTCTTGTTATACCCCATGCACTTTGGTGGTTTTCACGTGGTCTTTGGTATGGTGCCAACTTGCTGTCACAGGCTGGACATGGCAGGGTGCAAAGTTCCAGAAGTCACAGCCCTTGTCTCTAAGGATGAGTAGAGTGTAGGCCACTGATATTAAGAATGCGATCTGGAAAGATAGGACCTTGGGGTCCAAGGCTAGAGAGACACAGGTGTTTACTAGAAGAGAATTCTGTGTTGTAAGGGACCCAGGTTTTGGAGGTAGTGGGAGGCAGCAGGTAGACCCTACCTTCTAGTATTTGATCATGGTGTTCCTCACTTGAGAACAGACCAACCTGGATAGACAGCTGGTCGTGCTATGCAGTCAGGGTCATGGCCTAGTAGGGCTTCCATTATCCTGCTAAATCAGGTATCGTATAAAGCTTCCACTTGTCTTCCATCTGCATCTCCTACATCTAGGAGGAAGAGGGAGAACTGTAAAGTCCCACACCTTCCTCACTGTTACCAAACGCTGTGGTCATTATTCCCTGTGGCTGCAGACAAAGAAGGTTCCCCACATCCCCCATTAGTTCTGCTTGGAGGATGGCCTGGGACTGGTGGCAGAGCAACCACATCCCCTGCCAACTCTCTGCTAATCATGACAGTGATAATGAAGCACCACAGTTAATAAACATACCCTGTGTTAGGTCTCTGCAAGCCCTCCCCATGTGTTCTCTGAGAACAAGGGCTTGATTCAGGGCTAGAACTAAATCATTGGCCTCTAGGTTTCCTTGTGCCTGTACGGCTCTCAAGCCTTGGGCCCAGCCATGGCTAACAGGAGAGGCACTCATGTTGATCTCTACCCAGGTCCTGAGAGATGGTTTTGTCTACTCTATGGAGGCTGTCACACCTGCGCACTACTCACTGAAGTCCCTAAAGCAGGCTCAGTCCTGTGACTACTGTGTCACAGCCATCCTTCCACATGGCATATGTGACCTCTTGAGAGCCATCTGCTTTCTTTCATGTCACGGGGGGTGTGTCTTTCCAACCAAGTTGAAAACCTCTGGAAGGCAGCCTCAGCCATTTACCTTTCTTCTAGGTAGCTACCACTCCGTCCCTATCTATTTTTCTTTTTCTTTCTTTCCTACCACCAAAGTAGGAGCTGATGCCCTCATTCCTTCTAAACCATCTTTACGGAAGATGCTCCTAGGAACCTTCTCTTGAAGGACTTAGTGAGGTGTGACCACAGGCCTGGGCTCAACGGCCCTTGGCTCTTCACCATCCTGGTTGCTGACTCTAAGAGACCATTCTTTCTTTCAAATCTTTGGTAACTTTTACCCTAACCATTTTCATTTGCGAAATGCTAGCTAGGCTCCCTGAGCAACTGACTAGCCCTTTTTCTCTGGAAGAATTAGGGTTTTACAGGAAGCTGTAAACCAGGTGCTGGAGATGTTCTTTTGGGATCTTCTAGGAAGACCATGTTTTTCTTTCCTAACATGCCCTGGAAAAGTGACACATCTTGGCCATGCCTTCACTGTCCTTAGCTGTGGTAGGAAGCTAATTTTCCTGTGTTTTATGCCTTTTTCGTCTATTAAAAAAAGCTAAAAGGGGAGCCAAAAGGAAACACAGGAAGAGAACTAACTGCTCAGTGGTCCCTGAACTCAGGAGGCGCTGGTGGGCAGTGCTGGAACCTGCCTTCTTTTCTTTTAATGCAATTCCTTTTCCTTGATGTTAATGCAACTTGTGCCCTTCCTAGAAGTAATAAAAGGAAATGAAGACACATTCTGAAATGAAACTTGACTCTAATCCATTCATCATCTAATGCTAGCCTCTTTATCTTCTCTGGTACCTAATCTGGTTAAATGTCCCTGTTGTAGGATTTTAGTGAAAATCCCCTATTGGGAATAGGGTTTTTTGCAATTGGATTACTCTCAGTAAATGGCCCAGTAGTTCGCTTGTTTCAGCTTAATTTTTTTTCCTTTGTGATCTTGCTGGGCTGAGGTATAGCCCTGCATAGAGGGGAGGGGCAGTGCACACGGGCGGAGGTTTGGGAAAGGCCCAGGGAGGTGGCAGTGAGGAGTATTTGAGGTGTTTTCATTTTCTTTGTTTTCTGCTTCTCTTCACCATCTACCCTGCCCCGTGCAACAAACACTTGTATTTTATTGGTTAGAGCTGCCTGGTTCTCAAATGCATATCATTTATTAGCCCAATTCATCATCATCCAGTTAATTTATTAGTGGTCCCTGATGGCTTCCTAATGAATCAGGGCTGCGGGAATCTGCATAAAATATGCAGGTGCTGGCTGGGCCAGAGCTTTCTGGCAAAGTTCAGTCCCCATGCGAAGCTGGAGTGGGGCTTTTCACCCAGGCTGAGTGTGAATGGTGGAAGCCTGCCTGCTGTGTCTAAAGACCTGTGGAATTAGGGGGTGGGCAGAGAGGATGGCGGGCGGAATTCCGACCCTACCAGGGTTTCTTGTAAATGAAGTTTCTACTTTTTCCTGCCTTACCTGTGAAGCCAGCCTGCCTCCTAGAGATCCCACCATGGGTCCCTGGGGTTGGAGATGCTGCCCTACTTTGTGCACAGCCTTAGTAGGCCTCAACTTCCCACTCACCTGCTGATGGAAAAAGTACAAAATCGTGGGTTCAGGGATGATGCAGAGGGTGTTCCGGTGTGTAGAGCAGCGGGTCTCCGGCTTCTGAGTGGATTAGGGAGCTGGGGGCGGCAGAGTGGAGGGCGTCTTGGGAAGGCGGGCGGGCGTGGGCTGCGGCGGCAGGAGCCATGGGCTGCGGAGAGGCTCACACTGTCTTCCTGTGCTCTCCCTCCCTGCAGTCGAACAAAGTGCCGGTGGTGCAGCACCCCCACCATGTGCACCCACTCACGCCTCTCATCACCTACAGCAATGAACACTTCACCCCGGGAAACCCGCCTCCACACTTACCAGCCGATGTAGACCCCAAAACCGGTAAGCGGGGACTCCAGGGCCTCTGTCAGGAGCCTGTGGCAGGCGCAGTGGCTGGGATGGGAGCGGAGCCTGGCGTGTCTGCTGGGGCCAGTTCCCCCCTCCCCTCTGGAGAGGTCCAGTTACAGGGATAAGAGTTATGTCAGCACCTTTGCAGGGGGTTGCTTGGGGAACCTGGTTCTGGGTACCTTCCTAAGCAAAGGAAGTAGGAACAGGGCTAGAGGTGTGTCCTGGGCACTTTGAGCTAACTGACACCAACATCGTGGTTTTGAAGGGGTCCAGACACTTGAGAGTGTCTTGTTGGTATATTCTCAAGGGACCACATCATGCAGGGTCTTGTATTCTTTGTAGATTTCTTTGCATTTTCCTATTCCATTCCAGTATCTCAGATTTTTATTGTTGAGCCCATTTTACAGACATAGAAACTGAAGCCCAGGAAGGTTTCCTCATTTTATCCAGCAGTGTCTTGAGCATAATTACTGCAGTCTCTACACCTCTCTCCTCTTCCTGTCCTTGAAGGGAAAATGCTGAAAGGCAACGATGCTTACAGCTCCCCCTACAGGAAGATCCAGTATGGCAGGCAGCCTCTGCTCAGGCCCTCTGAGCCTATGTGAATATTGGATGCAGCCTGGCAGTTTGACTGGCTGGAGGAGGCGGCCAGCCCGCCCTAGGCTCCGCCAAGTACAGGGCTACACTTGCAGCAGGCAGAATCTCATTTGAATAATGGTAGGCCAGGGAATAGCTTTTAAATGGTTATCGTAAACCATATGATTAACGTCTAAGGACTGTTTATTTTTCCTCTGCGAACATTCTTTCAAGTGTGCAAAAGGCTCACTGTAGGGTCCAAGCCCAGCTAATCTGTTTGCTTTTTGTAATAGAGAGAAAGCAATGTCTGCGTCAAAGTGTCACCCGGGGAGACTTAATTTACAGATTAAAAGCTTCCTGAATGAATTTCTTGAAAAATGAGCTAGTTTTCCTCCATGGACTTTGCTGTCCTGTCTCTTCAATCCCGGGTTAGTTCTGGAACACCCTTTGCCTCCCACTCAGGCTGGGTGGGTGGGACAGAGCCAGTCCTCTCAAGCTGAATTGCTCTCAGGACCCCACATCCACATCCTGAGGATGGATGACCAGATGTGTGCCCCGTGCAGTTGGGAAGCGAGCCATGGTCTGTGCTGTACTCCTTCGGGCTTGCCTCGGGAGTCTGATGCCCCCTATGGCCCATGGACTACCCAGTCAGCCAGCAGGCTGGTGCCCACACATGACTACCCCACAGGGAACATGGCTCAGAGCTGAGCATCCCAAGCCCCCAGCCTGTCCCTCTCTGTTGAGTTCTCACTCCTGGGAAATGACACCAATTGGCATTTAGTGGTTTCTGCAGTTCCTCTTCATGGAGGAATTGGCCGGCTAAGGGAATTGGGTCTTTTGAGAGAAAGCAGGTCATCTCTCTGAGTCATAACTTAAAATGTGTGACAAGGCTGCCCATAGTCACAGCGCTGAGGCAAGAGCGAGCACTCCGTGGCCTGTGTGCTTAGGCCCTGTCTCAAAATCCCAAGCTTAACTATTTAATTAATTAACCCTTACAAATCAGAGGCATAATTGTCACATAGGCAAGCCGTTTGAAATAAAAGGTAACGGGCCGCGTTCCAAAGCAAAAGGAGTTCGTAATTATGAGTTGCTCACCTGAACTGTGCCACTCCTTTTAGTTAGTTTGTTTTTAACTCAGAGTAATCACTTTAGTCACACATGGCAAGATGGTATCTTCTTGGTCTCATTCAGTCCATCTAGAATGAGCTGAGTCACTGTGCAAACTGATGCTGTGGAAAAAGAAGACAGCTGGTCGTCTCTCTCCCCAGAGACGGGAGGGACCCCAGCTGGGATTTGAGAAGAGACAGCCCCTTTCCTTATTCGGGTCCTTGCTCCCCTCCCCCTGGCAGTCCCCCCTGCCTTTTCACTCTTCCTAAACCCACTGCTTCTTCCCTCAGGGATCCCACGGCCTCCTCACCCTCCAGATATCTCTCCGTATTACCCGCTGTCGCCTGGAACCGTAGGACAAATCCCCCATCCGCTAGGATGGTTAGTACCACAGTAAGCAGCTCCAGTTTTTCATTCCCTTTTTGTTTCTTGCATGAGCATGCTTTGTGTGTGTGTGAGTGTGAGTGTGAGTGCATGGGTGAAAGTGTGATTACAGAAGGACAGCTGATAGGACGACACAGGGAAGATGCTGTTGAGGTGTCCTTTGGGCTTGTAAAAGGATTACACCATTTCAATGAGCAGCATTGAAAAGGGTCAGTGGTATTTGTCACCTCTAACCCACGGTCCCCAAAAATGTCTTTAAGCTACCTTGGGAACTGCAGAAACCAACTGTGGCTCTTCCGCCGGTGGCAACCCAAACTGTTACTTGGTTGAGCGCTCTCTTTGAGGTGCTGCCTCTGTGGCAGCCATGGGGTGGGAGTAGGAGCAACCTAGGGCGAAGCTCTCTAGGGCTGGGAGGGAAGGGATCGCAGCTAGCACCTAGACCTCACCCCAAGGCTGAGGAAGGCAGTGGAAGGAAACTTGTGTTGTCTGTCCAGCATCTCTGAGACTCTGCAGAGCTAAGGCTTCAGCTAGCCACAGGGATACAGATGGACAAGTGGCACCCTCCCTGTAGCATTCAGGGGCTGGGCTGCCTAAGTGTTGACCCTGGAAATGCTCAGAGAAGTTGACTACAACTTACAAGTATGATGCATTTAGAAAACAGAACAGAAAGGCCGCTCATACTTGAGTCTACCGTGTACTCTGTAGCATGTGTGTGTGTGCGTATAATGTTCAACACTGTATTTTGATGCATCTCTTTCTCCATTTTATCAGTGACCTCTAGCATTAGAAAACACAGGGCAGCGCTGAGTGCTGAAAGAAGAAAATTCTGATAAAACTGTCAGATTTGATTCTTAGGGAAGACAGACTTTTATAGCTTTAAAGACAGTAACATTTTGGAATAGTGGCCCCTTCCTAGCCTTTTTTCTCTGGTCGAACAGGTCCGGCACTGTTTGCGTCCTTGTTTAAGAACAAGGTTGTGTTACGCAATCACGAAGTACCAGTCGTGGGCATGGTTTCTGTTTCATTGTGTGAGCTTGGACTTTCTGCTTCTTTACTTGATGGGGCTGAGCCTCTGTAGTTCAGCCCTCTCAGCCCTGTTCTGCTGACGGGAGATTCTGAAGTCTAGATAAAAAGGAATAGCCAACTCAGACAGCTCTCTGTCAGGAAAAGTTGTGTGTCTTTCATGAGGATGCTATGCTGCATGTTGCTGTATTTTTTAATTATTGTAATGAGGTGTGATTGTCTATTGGTTACCCACAATTCTTCTTGGGGACTCTCCCCCCCAGTAACTCTTGTCAACACTTGTTAATTTGACAAAAGGCTACAAATTAAGCTCTGTTAATTTAATGTTTTCTCACCGAGATCTAAATACCGAAAGAGGCCCAAAGCGCAACTGAAGTCCTTTGATTCGCTGTACTTTATTTTGGTATAAATTTACATTCATTATTGTTTTCCTTTGGATGTGTAGCCCTCAATTAGTGTGATGGCTCCATTAAAGCAAGCGAGACTTCGCCTTTAATTATTACAACAAAACACCTAGTCTCAGCTTGGGGAGAGGGTCTCTATTGACATAAGCAGAGGTTATAAAATTTAATTAGCCATTCCTATCAGATTTATGGCATTCAAATTGTTCTGTGTTTCTTCCCTTTGATCCTGCCTGTACAATCCCCAAGATTTTTGTTCTGATCAAATGAGAATAAAGCTTACTGTACAGAGAGAACTTTCCCCTCTTCCTGCTTTTCTTGTGCCCACCCCAGCCTCATTTCCAGCCTCTCACTTTTTAAACCCCCTTCTTTGTAGGCAAGGCCAGCCTGTGTACCCAATCACGACAGGAGGGTTCAGACACCCGTACCCCACAGCGCTGACAGTCAACGCGTCCATGTCTAGGTGAGTTGCACTGACCTCTCATGCAGCCCCTTTAGACAGCCACCAGGTCACCCAGGGCCCGTGTGTGTGTATAATCATATAAACCACTGTTTCATTAGACTTTCCTCCTAGGAAACCCTCAAGAGTTTCCTTGACCTTTCAAGGTAGGTGTCGCCTGCCTACAATTTTAGGAGTCTATCCATGGAGCGACATAGTGTCACAAATGAAGAAGGCAGGAGGGGGTCTGGGAGAGGCCTGACAGTTAAGAGCACTGGCTGCTCAGGAAGAAGACCTGGGTTAGTTCCCAGCACCCACATGGCAATTCACAACCATCCAGTTCCCAGGGATCCAGTGCCCTCTTCTGGCCTCTGCCAGCTTGTGGTGCAGACATGCAGGCACACATACTCACACACATAAAAATCAATAACTCTTTAAAAACAACAGCCAAGCCAGGGGAAAACAGCGAAAACAGAAGAGCTTTTGAAATCATTGTTTCTCTGTTCTCTGTTGGGTAAGGAAGAAGGGAGTGAAGATAACTTTCCGATTATTAGTCAGAGAATTTGAGAAAACAAAACAAAACTGGTGGGTGTGTTCAAACTATTTCAGATGCCAGTTCAGAGTAGGATACGATAAGTTGTATTCTGGCCCCCCAGAGCAGAGGTGTCCTGTAGAAGCTCCATGGCATCGTCAGTGCATTTTCTTTCTCCTCCACCTTACATGTCAGTATCACTTCAAGTAGGCCACTCCCTACCTCCCCTCCCCCCAAAATGGTTCAGTGACACCTTGTAGTCAACAGTCATACTGTGTGGCTGTACTGTCATCTTTTCAACATGCTGTGGGTGGCTATGCTGCAGCTACTACTCTTTTCCCCTTCTTTTTCTTTTATCAGTTTATCTTTCATGTGTGACATGCATTCACACTTTACAGCACATTTCAAGTTGGACTGAACACATGGCCTTGTGGCCGTGCAATATTGAGCTACTGAGAAATCTTTGGAAGTGCATCCATTCCTATAGATTTTATGTAAGCATATATGTACATATGCCATGTGCATATGTTTCCCCGGGACTCATTTTCCTCTCTCTAATTAATTCTGGCTAATTTTTCAGTGACTGCTAGTTTATTTACAAACTGGTTGGCAGCAGTATGTTTAAGTAGTCACTAATTGCTCCTAATGATAGTTTTCTTTTCTGTTCATCTGATTTTCGGGTGAGTTAATTAAATCGGTGGAGGTTTAGACTTTCCTGATGGGCTGAAGCAAGTGATCCATTTTGATGATGCCGGTGATTCAGTTAGCGCAGTATACAGCAAGATGCTGTCCCAGCCTCTCTCTGCCCCATGCTCTGTGGCCAACGCTGGGAGCCAAAGTGAGAGAAGGGGCTGAAAAGGTTGCCCAGCATGCCCAGTTTCCTGCAAGCTATGGGACGAGTGAAAGTCACACCCGCTGAGAGAGGGAAGCTGTCTCGTGGCTGCAGTTTGTAGTTGCCCCATGAATACCAGGCAGCTTGAGAGCCCCATTCCCGCATGCGACGTATCGTCTGCACCTCAGAATCCACGCCTGTGTGAGGTAGGCAGGAAAACTGTGTTCTGCATCTTCTTGGCTGGAGAAGGTAGAAGGGGTGCACTCATTAAATGATGTCATCACCGCCCCTGTAAATCGTGGGAGCAGATGAGGAACCTCCTGGGAGGACAGGAGAGGGGAGCTGCTTATAAGCATAGCTCCATCCCAGTGTTCACATGCTGCTCCTGATTCTTCTTCCTGCTTGTTTGTTCGGTGCATCCTGAGGTTGAAAACAATGAAGTAATCGTAGGATAGGGATTGGGGGTTAACCTTATTGATTGAATTATCATTAGGAGGCTAGCTGATGATTTATAGGTCGCAGAGGGTAGAAGGAAGGGGGTGGTGGGAAGAAAGGTTAGGGGCTGGTGGTACGGGGGGTGGTGGCCGATTCCCCAGGTAGACCAAATGAAAGGTAGCTAGTTAAAAAGCGTATACAGCAAATTAAATACATTATTGTGGTAATGGGGCGACAGAAGTATAGGTCTATTATACGTATGGCAGTTATAGCGAATGTAGGCAGCTTGCCCTGTTCCAGAACACCCTTTGATATTTATTCTATTCAGCAGCAGGGCCAGGACTTCTCAGAATTAAGTGATGGGTCATTATACTTTAAACACCATGGAGAAGCCTAGATTGGCAATTAAACAGCTCTTGCTGACACTCACTTGTGCCACCCTGTGACCCCCTTTAGATTGAGATGTTGGAGCTCCGGGCCCTCAGCCTGCTAAATTGGGCAAGGCTCTCCTCCTGACGAGAGCGGGCCCTGAAATCTGCCGGCTTCAAAGGGAGCGAGATCATGTATAAACCATAATGTGGGTGCACCGTGGCTCACAAAAAATAAGGCAGGAAGAGATGAAATGTTACAAGTGCAAGGGGGAAAATGAGAGAATAATGACAATCCTAATGCAACTCAAAGCAGGATTGTTGCACGGGAAAATGCATCCTACTGCTTGTGCATAAAATCAAGGCCGGCAGATGACATGCAGCTAACAGAAACGTGTCAACACTGAAGCAAAGTGAGAGTGAGCGTGAGAGAGGCCCCTGAGACAGCCAGAAACAAAAATTAGTTGTCCTTAACAAGTTAAGGTTCATCATTATATTCTGGCTTCGAGCCATAAAAGCAGACGGGGGTATATAATGAGCTGCTTAGGATTTTTTGAGGGTGTTTATTGCATTTCATGAAACAGTTGTCTATAAGAGGGTTCTCGGGTGAAGGTGCTCTCATCTTGTGTGAAGGTGTGCATGCGGCACGTGCGGGGCCGCACGCTACTCACACGCAGTCTCTCTGCTGGTGTGCATTGTTCATGGGCCCCAACATGTGTAGAGGTCAGGGGACTCGTGGGTGTATGTACCCAGATCTGCCCCAACCCCACAATGTACCCAAGTCATGTTGCCTTTGTCAGGGACTTGTGTGTGTGTGTACACAGGCAATCACACGCATTTCCACACTGCCTTTCTCTCCCTCATGTGTCTGTAGACATATTCTCACAGTGCAGAAAAAGAACATACGTATTTGTCACTCACAGTAAGAACCACCCACCCTTCACCCAAGGGCTTCCAAGAACATGTCTTCTTAATTTGCTTTTGCTCTGTGGCCTGGGAGCGGTGGGAGGAACAGGGTGTGACTTTGGAGCTCAAGGGTGTGCTTTTCTCTTTTTTCAGTTTTAAGGGGATAGGAGTGTCACCCCTCCCCTCCCCCAACCTCTCTGGGTGTTATTAAATCATGTCATTGTTTCCCAACTCCTGTTCTGCCTTAAATTTGCAAAGGCTGCTACAGTAGAGGGTAGAATTTGTGAGGCAGGTATCCACAATGGCTCTGGAGCTCCTTCAAAGATCATCATTCTGTGTGGGAGTTTTGTTTGTTTGTTTTTGTTTCTTTGTTTGTTTGTCTTTGTTAAGATATACTGAGCTTGTTTATTCTTTAATTTTTTTTGAAATCCTTTTCCAAATGAATATTTGTTACATTATTTATTTCTCTGATCCACTTATGGGAAAAACTTTGTAAATAAATACAAGGTCCCTTTGAAACAACCATTATGATGAAGCTCATCCAGACCCCTCTCTCCCAGAACTAGCTTTTTCAAGAGCAGGATACTGGCCTGTGCTGGTCCCTGGGTGGCAGTTGTGCTCTTCTGGTTTGACCTTAGTAGAAGGGCAGCCATTGCTTCAATCCAGTTTCTCTTCACCCATCTGGGGCAATTTGTCCTTTTCCCCTTTGCCCTATTGTTTGTATACACTGTGTGCTGCTTCAATTGAGGAGGTATTTTCCTACCACACAAACTGAACAAACCATAAGCTTTGGCTGCCATTTGTCTCATGTTGCTGATAGTCCACAGATGGAACAGGGGAGTTTAAAACTAGCTTTTGTACCCTGGTAAAATTGTGTGTTGGGAAATGCCAATTCAAGGGCTAAAGTGTGATCTGGGGAACTTTCCCAGAAGTAAGTGCTGTCGGAGGGGCTGCTAACTGCTAATTGCTTTTCCTAGGATCACAGTTTTTATCGTTTATAAGGCTTTTGAGTGATGCGCAGATAACATATTAGGTAACAGTAAGAATTTTAGATTTTAGAGAAGAAAGGGCATGTCAATTGGAATTTGGTGCTTCAGTGTATGTGCCCCCATTTTTATATAAAAAGAATACAAACTTATTCAAAATGCCCATGACCTAAGATGAGAGTCACGCAGGACTCCCCGTTTTTCTCTCTGCTTCACTTTCTTCTATTACTCGCAAATGGCGGGCACAGCAACAAAAGAGAACGTTGAGATGTGGTTGCTCTCTGTCATCAGAATGAGGCCTAATGAGGCACGCAGGGCAACGTCAAGGCACGTATGTACATTTCATCCATGTTAATATTTTATTTAGCTGTCAATGTACCACAGAAGACACCACCTGTCCTTTTAGCTGACCAGGGCGCAGGAAATTTGCCTTCTTAGATGCTGCAGGTCGTGCCTTAGAAACCAAATGGAGGTGGGCCATTTGTAGGAGTTTAAGCCCACATTCCGCCCAAGTACATCAGTTGAATCTGTCTTTTGCTGAAGATGTTTAAAACCATAATGTCTCACGTCAGTAGCAATAATGAAGGGGAAGATTGGCTCTAATGACATTATGAGAATCATTATGTTTAATTTATCACTAATTAATGCTGACAGCTCTCATATGCCTTGGGTTGCTTTCATGTGAATGGTTCTGCGCCTTTTTTTTTTTTTTAATTGTGTGTACATATCCCTCCTCATTCATTCATTGTAATTCTGACGATTTACACAGCTTCCTGTCTTCTAGGTTCCCTCCCCATATGGTCCCTCCCCATCATACTCTCCACACGACTGGCATCCCCCATCCGGCCATCGTCACACCAACAGTCAAGCAGGAATCCTCACAGAGTGACGTCGGCTCCCTCCATAGCTCGTGAGTGTTACTGTTGTCATTTCATGACCCCTGACCTGTGTGATGAGCCACCACAGTGGCCACCTCTTGGTGGCTTTCTGGCTGAGGTCAGCTTCTCATATTTTGGTATGGCTTCTGCCTTCCCGACAAAGGGAGAAATGCTCTCTGGCAGGTTTCACTGATGGTCACACCGCTGCTTCAGAGATGTCCATGATGATTGCTTGAATGGACTGGGGATTGCGGTCACTTCCTGCTAACCCCAGAATGAAATTTTGCGAGCTTTGTTCAGCAAGCGGGACAGAACCCTACAAAGTTGAATCCACCGCTCTGTACTTTCTCTCTGCCCTGGCAAAGTGTTACTTTCCCTCTGCCCTGGCAAAGTGTCTGTTTGCAAATCATGAGGAAGAGATTTCAGTCTCAGCAGCTCTGCCTCCTCCTCCATGTTCTGGCCCTTGTTCTGGGGTCGGAAAGTCTGAAAGCGAGAATGGACTTTGTATTCGAAACTGCCGCCAGGCTTGGGTAGGAAGGAGCATGGGCTCTGCTTTGGGGGAAGTTAACTGTGTGGTTGTTTGTTGGATGGCATGTGCCCATCTCCCTTTGTCTCTCTCCAGAAAGCATCAGGACTCCAAAAAGGAAGAAGAGAAGAAAAAGCCCCACATAAAGAAGCCCCTTAATGCATTCATGTTGTATATGAAGGAGATGAGAGCGAAGGTGGTGGCCGAGTGCACGCTGAAAGAAAGTGCAGCCATCAACCAGATCCTCGGGCGCAGGGTAGGTGGGCCCCCGCGGAGAGAAGAGCCACACGAGACTGTGAGCACTGTGTGTGGTGTCCCTTCGTGCCTTGCTCTCTAGAGCACTGTCCCCACTCCCACGGCTGCCGCTTGAATTCTTGTACGGCTTCCATTCATCAAGAGCACTCTGCTTTTGAACAGCGTTTGGGATAGCCACATCCCTAATCTTCCTGGCATAGACACAGCAAAGGACAGAAGGGCGTAGAGGACAGATGTGTTTTCTCTGAGCACCCCTGTTAGTGCCGGGACCCAGCAAGCAGTCAGTGTCTGCACATTCCACCATGTCTGGGAGGACTTGTGCCTCCCGAAGCGTCAAGCCTCCTTTATGGCCGCGGTGTAGTTTGTGATGTATCTGTCCCCGTGTTTCCTGCAGTGGCATGCCCTGTCCAGGGAGGAGCAGGCGAAGTACTACGAGCTGGCCCGGAAGGAGCGACAGCTTCACATGCAGCTGTACCCTGGCTGGTCTGCGAGGGACAACTATGTACGTGGACCGCTCCCTGCAGAAGCCGGTTCTTGCGGATACACTGTGTCTCTGCAGGGACCCAGTGGGCGGGTTATCGGCTGGTATACCAGGCCTTGAGACCGTGCTCTCTGTGCACTTTGGGGACCTGTCCCTGAGGAGTTTGGTTTTCAGTGTCACTCTGTTATGTTAGCAAATGGTCACTCTCAGGAAGCAGGGAGGACACGGGCATCCATGTTCCTGCACAGGATGCTGTATGTGCACTTGGGGTGTTTTTACCGCTTTGAAAATGTGGATCTCCAGAACACATCCCAAAGGGCTTACAATCCAGATCCAGCCCCTGCCATCGGTGATGTCGCTTTTTAAAGACCACACTAGGTAGAGGTGGGGGAGCATGTTCAGCTGCTAACTCCTCACAGGTCTTCCTGAAAGGCCTGTGGAAAACCAAACAAGCATCTGAGGCCAGGCTCTCATCTCACAGCAGTCGGAAGCCTGTTTCACCCTGAGAAAGGCATGATGGGAATAGCCCAGAAAGTAGCCAGCAGACGTGTGGTAGGGAATGTCTCTGGGCTCTACAGAGGTAGAGAAAGGTGTATGTCACATGACACAGGTGTCACGTGCTTCTGGGTCTGTTGGCAAATCAAGGTTTGCTTGATTTTTCTGTCTTGCTTCTTGGACATCATCTTAGTATTGATTTTACTTCTTGCATTCATGGCACACAACAAGTTTGCTCTTCTCTGGAGCCCTCTGTTCCTTCTCCCATTGTCCCTGCATTTGCCCAGCAGGTCTGAATTCTGGGCTTCTCCAATCTCTAGATGGGTGGAATTGCCTCTTGCTTGGTCTCTTTATTGCATCCTATTCACAAAAATGTCTCTTCCTTCCACTCTGTTGTCAAAATCAAACCTGTCTTGCTGCCAGCACAGGCTCTCCTTCCTCTTCCCTCTTGGGAAGGCTGAGGAGCCAGGAGAGTGTTACCTGTTGCTGCCAGTGGGGAAGAGTGGAGGATGGGTCCATTCCATTGCTATCACCTGTGGAAGAGCCAGCTCTTTCAACTCCCTTCACTCTTTCTCCTCATACGCATCAGTCAGGAGCTGGCTCACCTGCTACTTACCATGTAGACAAGGAGACTGGACTGGGCTTTGTGGTCATGCCCCTACCCACGATCCTCCAGGCTTCTCTGCCCAGAAACTCCTCTGCAGCCTTTGTCATTAGCAGACGAACATCATGACGTCTTAACTATGTGGGACCTTCCTCCTTGTCTTTGTGTGTGCAGCTTGAGGATACCCCACTTCTGGGTTTGAAAGGAAGAGATGAGCAGTTGAAACTTTCCATGATCCCTCTGTGCCCCACCCAACCCCAGGTGAAGCTTCTGCAGCCTCTTGTGCATATTCAACTGTTTCATCTCAGGACAGCTGTTGTAACTCAGAGGACTTGTCAGAGAGAGCAGAAGCTCTCTCTAGCTTCAGCTCATCACAGACCAGTCCTTGCATCATGGAGAAGGCATCTCAGAGCAGATACCAGCTCCTCTATGGCTTGGTAGCCAGAGCATCCCAGAGCATCCTAGGCATCTGTGTCTTCTAGGGCCCTCACATTAAAACTGCCCAGTTTGTGGTCTGTGTTCCGTTTACGCTAGCAGCAGGTTAGATGGCACCCTCCAGGCTTGTGCAGGATGAGCCCTCCACAAAGGGACAGGCAGACTTGGTGACAGTGTCAGAAGCGTTCCTGTTTGACTTGCAGAGTGCCTTATAGACACTGTGCAAGGGTGTCTGGGATGTGCTCTCTGGACTTTCTCAGGAGGCCCACGTGCCTCTTGCCCTGACTTCCACTCACCTCTGCATCAGAAGGTAGCTTGGATAGTAGGAGCCACTGAGAAGATGGACGGCTAGCTGAGAGATAACTTAGATGTGGGACCACAGGAACCTGACCCCTTGGACACAGGCTCTCAGCTCCAGCTTCAGTGTCTCCTTACACACATGTGGGGATTCATGTTCACTCCTTCCTTCCGCGCGCCACGGAACGCAATGGGGACAGGGATCTCACACCTGAGGCTTTTGCAAGTTTGATCATTGTGGGAACTTCTTGGCATATTCCTTTTTAACTAACTTGACAATGGAGATTCTGCAGATAGCTGTGGCTTCAGTGAAGTCTAGAAGGTTCTCCTGGGAAATGTGTCCTGAGCCAGCCCTTCCTGCCCATCCAGCCAAGTGGGGATTGGAATGTCACCACCTTGGGGAAGCACACTGGAGTGAAATCCCATCTGGCTGCTCAGACTTGTCCTGTCTTTTAGGAGAATCCAGCTGGGTACTGTAGTACCAGGCATCACGGTAGAGCAGTCCTTCCTTCCTGTCTTAAAGGCTGTATGCGCCCACTTGTTTTCTTTCTCCCTCATTTCTTATACTTTTTCTTTCTTTTGTTATTTTTAAAGAGAACGTGGCCTCCCCTGATGCCTTCATGTCCTCTTCCCATTAAAATACCATCCCTGTTCCCTAGGAGCTGGCAGTCTGCACAGCACTTTGTTGAGTCATGGACTTGTCCTCATTCTAGACGTCAGTGCACAGCAAAGAATTTCTGTAGAGGAACCATGGCCAGGGAGTGTGTTTGGGGATGATAAAGGCATCCTCAGGCTAGACCACTTCTTGAGTTTTCTTCTAGCTCCTAAATCAGTTGTTGCCATTCTTGCCTACTCTGAGATAGCCACGTGGCATTTGCTTCCATTGTGTTTCCTTTGCAAGGGATCTGGCGGATAGCTGCATGGCAGGCTGTGGCACAGGTTCCCAGGGAACAGACCCCAAACACTCGGATGGCAGAGAGGCCCTCTGAAACAGCTGGGCTCCTCCGAGCCTGACGCAACCTTAGGGCTGCTGCTCGTGTATCCTTGCCCTTTTCTTTTTTGTGTTGATGTCCTGGTCCTATGAATACCTTTAAGCGAAGGGGGCAACATTGAGATATTCTCAGTCACATGGGTTTGTAGGAGCACAGGTGCCTCGCACAGGCTGGAGAGCCTCCCTGCAGCCATGGGGCCCATATGCTCTAGAGCCTTGCTCATTCCTTGATAGGGTCAGGCAGAGGGGTGGCAATGCCCTAAGGCAGTCTCCACACCCTTGGGGTATCAAAGAAGGGCTTTTGTGGAGAGTCAGACAGTACTCAGTAGACGGCATGGCCCATGGCCAAGGGCAGTGCTTTGAGAGCACTTGGGTTTGCACATTGGCTCTTCACAGCCATGCCAACTCAAAGTCATTGCCTAGTCTCTCTGTACCTGTTTCTTTATCTGTGATGTTGGAATGATGGCAGTGAGTGTGCTGTGTGGAGCCAGTTGGGTCATGGCTGGCTCTTTATGTGTACTTGACAGATGCTGGCCATTGTTTGTGTTAGGAGTGGCTGTCATTGTAACAGTCCATAGTTGCAGTATTTGTTAGGAGCTAGCCATTCTCAGTGCATGAGAATATGCCTTATATAGATGGCTCCTGCTTTGCTATGGTTTGACTTGGAATTCTTCAGCTTCACCGTGGCCTAGAGGCATACCAGTATAGCCATTCTACTTCCCACATTTTAAGAAAGTATGCGGTCAACAGCACAAGCCATTCCATGCTTTACACGAAGGCAGGCTCCGTGGTGATGACCTGGGCTACCCGTGCGTGTGATGTTCTGAGGGTGACCTGCGCACTCGTGCATTATGGTCGCCATGACCAGTGATATGTTTGTTGGGGTGCAGTCGGGAATCCAACGTAAGAGAATGGCAGAGCACTTCCTTTGCTCGTGCATGCGTGTCCACCCTGCGGTTTTGAAAGGGGCCCAGGTAACTGCTGGACCTCTTTTGTGTTACCATCTCAGGATGGGAACACTTTAGCCTTCATACTGCGAGACTGTGGGGCAGGGACGGCAGCTGAACCACTGAATGCTTCCAGGTTTCTCTGTGCCCTTGGAAGGCTTCAGCCTGCTTCCCGCCTTGGCTTTCCATCCCTCCCTGAATCTTCCTTGCCACTCTCTCTACCCCTTTGTGGAGTCAGACGTTCTGGGTCAGGTTGAAGATGGATGAAGGCCATGAGGTTGTTCCATATCTACCTGCTGGTCTCCTTTTTTCTCCCAAGAAATGTGTGTCCCTCTGACTAGGCAGAGTTCAAGGATTAGATTTGTTGGTAGCAGATTAGATAGACTTGGGAGAGAGGAGTAAATAGTAGGCTGGCCCCTCCTCTGGTTGTCCTACCATGTGAGCCCAAACATCTGCCTGCTTGTCTAGTTCATGACCTGATTCCTGCATCTCATCTGTTCATGTAGGGGAAGAAGAAGAAGAGGAAAAGGGACAAGCAGCCGGGTGAGACCAATGGTAAGTGACAGTAGCCAGGGTTGTGGGAGAAACACTAGCTAAGGGCCACTCTTACATCAGGCTTCCATCTGGGGGAGGCAAAAGAAATCCAAGGCCAGGACATTGTGGGGAACCCATCTTAGGGAGCCTTTTTTGTTTATGCGTTTTAATTAATTGCTTCATGACTGCCCTTTTAAAGCTAGGAACATCCATTGTTGCATGAAAAGCCCGTTGTAATTCTAGCGGAATGTATCTTTAAATAACTGCCAAGGCTGTAAGTGGAGAGCCAGCGGTAGGCATGCCTCTGCCGGGCTTTAGACAGCCTGCTTATTTTGTGTGTGTCTGAGAAGGGGTGAGGAGGAGCGTAGGGGACCAGGAGGGGTGTGTGTGAGTGTTGGGTATTAACTGGGCTGTTCCTGAATGTTCCAATGCATGCCTTTCCAGTGGTAAATTGCACCCATTTTAAATTAAGGAGGTTTGTCATTCAGTAGAAGAAACTAGAAATACTGCATAGGCAATCCAGGTCCCTTGGAGAAGGCCAGGCTTTTACAAACAAACAAAGATTTTGAAGACTTTGTGTAATTTGTTCTTTTTTTTCAGAACACAGCGAATGTTTCCTAAACCCTTGCCTTTCGCTTCCTCCGATCACAGGTGCTAATGTCCTTTTGAGTCATTAAAATAGTGGATAAACTGTTTTTTCATTTTTCTTGCCATTTATAGTTTTATTAACATTAAACACGTATGACATTTGAACATCCTTTAAAACAATCATCTACACGGTTTCATTATGTTTCAGTAGATTTTTTTTCCAGTTGCTTTTGTTGGTGTTATTTATTTTTTTACTTTAACTTCTGTTTTATTTATTTATTGTTCCCATAACAGTTGTTTAAGCAGCGATGACAGTGGTTTAGAGCTGAACTAACTGTGCAAATTGAATATGCAGTATTTCTTTAAAAGAGACTGGTAAAGGAAAAAAATGGAAAAAAAATTTCATAATAAACCTCCTTAATCTAATGGCATTTTTTCGTTGCCCTACTAAGTTTTCTCACACCAGCATGCAATTGCAGTATGATTATTTTTTTTCCTTTGCTTTTTATTTATTTATTTTTGTTGGTTTGTTCTTCCTTTTGCTTTTTGGCTTTTATCATTTGCAAATCTGCTAGCAGTTTACTGACCTTGCCTGCTGCCAAGCCCGCTAGGAGCTCCTAACTCTTAACAGCTCATGGCCTGTTTACCTTCTCTTTTCTCTTAATATTAATGAAAATAGATTTAAAAACAAAACAAAGCAAAAAAAAAAAAAAAAGACATCCTAAAAGCTGCAATATCCCAATACCCACAATCTTTTTCTTTCTTTATTTCTTTCTGTTTTGTTTCATTTCGTTCTGTGTTTATTTGTAGTTTTTTTGTTTCTTTTCAAAACTATGGTACTCAGAAGAAAAAAGCATGTTATGAACTTAACGCCTTCCTCCGCTTTATTTTCTTCTTTGAGAAAAAGAAAATTAAGGGAAAAGAAAAAAGTAGAACTAAAAAACAAAAAGAGAAAAAATAATTGAAAGAGCAAGTTCTTGGCTATTACCGTCCCTTGGGCGGCTGGAACCGGATCTGACAGTCCTTGATAAGGGATACTGCAGCTTTATTTGCAACAGCTAATTTCACAAGATGAATAAGTGTGATTTTTACTTTTTTTTTTTTTAATTAAAGAAAGTTTAAAAAAGAAAAAGAAAAGAAAGTCAATATTTTGCTATTAGTAACCCGGTCATTGATTTATTCCCTTTTTTATTTTTATTTTTTTCTTGTTTGTATCTCTCTCCCCTCTTCCTGCCCCTTCTCTCTCGGCCCCCTCTCTCTCTCCTCTCCTCCTTTCTCTCCCTGCCTCCCACGTCCTCCTCTGCTCGCTCCTTTCTTGAACTCATTCAGACCTGAGCGCTCCTAAGAAATGCCGAGCGCGCTTTGGCCTTGATCAACAGAATAACTGGTGCGGTCCCTGCAGGTGTGTATAGTCTCCCAGATTCGCTGTGCTGGTTTGCAGCTGTCTCTTCCGTTCTTCCCCCTCTGGCCTGTTGCTTTGTAGCTTTGTGTGTGGATCATAGGAAATGCCAGGGAGCGGGGGACACTGCCAGTGTATGGGCTCCACGAGGGTGTGCTTGTCCGCCAGCTGCCGCTAGCCAGAATGCCACTGTAAAACAGTGTGTGCCTCCGCAGGGCCTGACTCAGACCACAGCGTGCCCTCGACCAGG
This sequence comes from Psammomys obesus, assembly GCF_907164565.1. Classification (NCBI taxonomy): domain Eukaryota; kingdom Metazoa; phylum Chordata; class Mammalia; order Rodentia; family Muridae; genus Psammomys; species Psammomys obesus. Next base: position 15,557,591 of record NW_026596125.1, read on the forward strand.
GAATGTTGCCTGCCAAGCCCCTTCCTGTGATAGGCCAGGATGTGCAGGATGTGCTCATCCTGGCCTCGGTAGAAGCCGATGACGTCACCTTCTCCCCTCCTCTTCTCTCTATTTTTATTTATTTTTCATTGGTGTTATTTTTTTTTTGTTTGTTTGTTTTGTTTTGGGTTTTTGGTTTTGGTTTTTTTTGTTTTGGTTTGGTTTGGTTTTGGTTTCTGGTTTTTGTTTTCCTTTGTGTGTATGTGCGTGTGTATGTGTGTTTTATTGTTTTATTGTTTTCTTTTTTGGTTTGGCTCATAGAAGCCCCTTCCTTTCAAACCCTTGGTAAGGGACAGTTGTCAAGTAGAACCAAGATGATGCAGGAGACAATTAGTGGAGGTCCCACGTCCACCTGAGCGCCACCCACCATTGTGTTGTGTTTTTTTTGTGTTTACCTTATGCTAACAGATGCAAATACTCCAAAGAAGTGTCGGGCACTGTTCGGGCTTGACCGACAGACTTTATGGTGCAAACCCTGCAGGTACATGACCATTCTGAGGCCTTGGGAACAATCAGAGCCTTCTGTCCTTCTACTACCTTAGTGGGTCGATCGATTTTGCCCTCATTCACATCTGCTTTCCCCCACCGGCATCAATAACTAATGAACTCTCATTCTTCAGATTTTCCTTGCTAATTTCATATCGTTTTCTCTCCCCCTCTTTCCTCCCTGTTCTTGCAAAGAACATGTCCCCGGTGGCAGGGCAACACCTGTGACCTTAACACATGAACACAGGTATGGAGGCTTTTCCTCTGAAAGCCAGCGTCCTGGAACTGATTGGCTTAGTGGATGACTCGGGGTTCTGTGCCCTGGGCAGAGAGCCACTGGGTCAGCTCCCTACCCGTCTCCCACGTGTGAAAGACTCAGAACTTGAACTTGGCAGTGGTAGCATTCCCGTGCACTTTTGTTAAATACGCTGGGAGAAGTGCACTGGGGCAGGCTGCTTTTTTAAAAAACAAAAAAACAAACCTTTTATTCCTCTTTTTTTCCTCTTTGGTTGTTTTATGTTTAAACCCACTTCTCTGTGTGGAGGAGCTCGTTCGCTGACATTGTTTTACAGTGCTGAAAAGAAGCGTGGCATTGAATGGCGGGCACCAGCTAACGGTGTGTGAGCAGCGAGGGCAGTCAGACACTGCGACGTTGCCAGGCCTGCAGAGCAGTCTCGTGTGACTGTGTGCAGGCATATTGTGGGTCCCCACACGCGTCAGAGTCCAAACTGAGCCCCGTAATCTGCCTGCAGGCTTTCCAACTCAGGTTACTGGCAGAGAAAGTGTAGTTACTTCCTTCTTGGTGGAGGGATGTGCTCTAGGACCGGTCTCCTTTCCTTTCCTTTTAATGACCACCTCGGTTAAATTTGTTGTTTCTTTGTTCTGATCCAAGCAGTCTTTGAATTTGGAATGTTATGATGGTAGGTATCTCACCACCCCAAACACACACCCCTGTTTGTAGTGCCTCCCTCGTCACGTGTCCCTCTTCTCCATTCCTTGCCGTGCTCCGTGTCTAGACATTAGATCAGATGTTCATCCCATCACATGCATGCCCACAAGTCTGCTGTGTCTCCGAGTCCCCTTCCCGGGTGCCAGGATGAGAGGCTGCTGACCACACAGGCAGACCCCGGGGAGAGAAGGCCAGAGAGTCATCAGTGACAGGCGCTATGCTGATGGCCCTGGCTCAGGAGTAAGGAGTTGGGCCTTAGACAGGCGCCCAGCAGGAGACAGCTTCCTGTGTGCACACGGCATTCAGAGATGACAGATCTTACAGGCTAGCCCTGGGGACTCCATGAGAAAGATACATAAGGATGTTAGGTATTAAATTAGGTGAGCCAGGGAGGTCAGGAGCCTGCCTACTCTCTGCAGGTAATCATCAGTTTGTTAACACTTTACAAACGCCCAGGGTCAGACCCTGGAACACCCCACCACAGCAACTCACTATTGATACAACTTCATGTGCCTCAACAGTGAGGCTGGTACAGGTGCTAGGCCTCATGAACCTTGTTGGTTTCAAATTAGTTACTGCAAACTTAGACCTGACTTTTTCTTTGGAGGTTATTACTGACATTAACAAGGACAGACCACCCACCCCAACCCCCATCCTCAAACACTCCATCATTGCTTCATTCCATAGTGTGTTATCTTCCTCCAACTGCCAACAATAACAAGTTTTTAATTGGGCTTTTATTTTGTTTTGCCAGATTAAAACCTTTGTAGTCTCTTTTTGCCTCAGCATTGTGTTCTCTGAAATGCATGGGACTGACCTCCCATAAGGCAGCATTTATTTTCTCAAAGAGGCTGAGATGTCCCTGGATAGGGAACATGGCATCCAGCAGGCCCCTGTTACTAGGCAGCCTTCCTTCTGGCCCCAGGTCCTAGAATGTTCTAGCTGCTGGTTTTCTTCTGTTTGGAACATTTTTTTCTTTTCTTTTCTTTCTTTCTTTTTTTTTTTTTTTTTTTTTTTTTTTTTTTTTTTTTTTTTTTTTTTGCCATGCTGTAAATGTAGTTGCAAGCTTATTTCTGTTGTCTGTTCAAGGAGGATCTTCCAAGAAGCGCCCTTAGGATGTAGACCGGAGAAGCTAGGCATGATGCTTATGAGGATCCACCCTCTAAAATGGGGTGGCTCATGGTATGGAGCCTGAACAAAGAGTTAGCCATCACTCTTTCCTCCAGGTCTTCCGTTACACATTGCCATAACCACACTGAGCTAGGATGCTAAAATCAATAGGACATTCAGAAACCCAACAAAAAAAGTCAATATACACATAGAAAAGCACTTGCACATGGGGTCATTTTCTGACCCATCCAGATGTGTGAGCCTTTTGGCTCAGCCAGCATATTGGAGAAGTACTAGTCCATCATCGTAGTCTTTGTCATGTGTTCACAGAGCTCACGATGGCCTTACAATCTGGAAAGGAGGGGAGTGAGGGAAGCCTCAGCGATGCTCCTAGCCAATCAGGGTTCTTAGATCCTACTTTTATTTGGCATTTGAGGACATTTTTAACCAGACTCTGTTTTGAGCCCACCAAGTTGCTCCCCCATCTTCTCACTGTGCCCTAACAGAGCCTGGACCGCTGCTTCATGCTGCCCTCTGCTTGTCCCCTCCCCCTCTCCTAATTCTCCTTTCCTCCCTCTCCCTTTGCCCTGTTGCTTTCTCTGTTTTGCTTATGCCTTCCCCACCCTCCCCTTCTTTTCTTCTCCCTGATTTCAAAATGCATGGAGGTCCTAGTCTGTGAGCATGTTTTGATCTGCAGGCTATGGTGGTTTAAAATGGAGAGGTTTAATTGTTTGTTTCATTCCTACGATGGGAGCAGAACCCAGAGTCTGTGCTAGTCTATCCAAGGGAGAGAAGGGAAGCCTGCCAGAGAGGATGAGAGGCTCTTCATGCTCCCCCAGAGTTCCTTCTGCCCCAGACAGACCCAGCCCTGAGGCCACTTGCCCACAGACCTCAGCCCCTGGGAGGACTGAGCGAGCGTGCTCTCTCCCACCCTTCCCTCCTTTCCTCTCCTCCCACCACTCTGTAGAGCCCATACCTCATGCCCCATCCGCTGGCCCTAGGCCTAGAACCCATGTTGTGCAGCTCCATCTTTGCAAAAGCCAGAGAGACATTGTCCCACAGGGGCTGCCTTCAGGCAGGCAGCATCTTGGAAGCTGGTTCTTCAGTGAAAGAGAGCTGGCTGTGTTCACACAGTTGGTTTTGGATGGAGCAGTATCCACTGTGGTTCCTGCTGAAGGGCCTCAGGATGAGCCCCTTTCCAAACCTGCATTAGTGGGTTGATCCCGAGGATCACCTCTTACGAAGAAGGCTCCCATCAGCCAGGGATGAATAGTGGGAAAGGCTTTGAAGTCACATGCCTGATTTCTTGAGTTGTTTTCCCCACCTTATCCTTTGATGCTAGTGAGAAAGGCTCTGAGATGCTCATTCCTGCTTCCTGAACAGATGGGTGCTGGGGAGAGGAGGCGGTGGCTTTGGTTTAGGGCAGATCTGGTCTTTCCTCCTTGTCACTTCTCTGTGACCAGCTTGTGCTGTACACTCTACCTCCTGGCCTCAGTGGCCGCAGCATGTTGACAAGGGCAAGGTGCCCCACAGACCATCCTCACTCCTTGCAACCTTCTCTCTAGGGGGTGGGGAAAGGGAAGCCCCAAATCTTTAAGGGGGTGAAATACAAAACCAAAAAATTTTTTTTAACAACTTCAAATCTTAATTTTATCCACAACCTGCAGGCCATGTCAACCAGTTATTCTTGTACTTTTGAATCATTTTCTGTTTTTCTTATTCTCTCCTCTCCCTACCTTTGTTTACCCTCTTCTACCTGTTTTTTGGTGGTTCTTCTTATTCTTTCTTTTTCTTATTCTTTTTTTTTATTTTTTTGGTTGGTTTTGTTTTTTTAGTTTGGTTTGGTTTGGTTTCGTTCTCCCCCCCCTCCACCTGATTCTGACCTCTCGATTTGGTGTGGTTCTTAACAGACAAGCCCCAAAGCTCTCTGGGCACCAGCAGCTTCACAGTGGTGGTGTGTTAAAACCTTTAAGCCTCTTGCTAGCGCTGCCTTCAGCTATGTGGGCTCAACAGTCAGTATTCTGAGAGTTTCATATTGATAAGAGGCCACTGGGGAAGGAGCTCTCTTTCTCTTCTAAATACACTCAGGCATCACTGGGGATTGGGGGTGGGTGGGTGGGAAGGGATCATTCAGAGGGCAGGCAAGAAGATGTGATGGAAAAGGGAAGGTAAATCTAAGCCCAGAGAGAAATAAGCTGTTAGTCTTCATGTAGACAGACCCACTTCAGGTGGCTCTGTGCTACCTACCCTCTGCAGGTCACTTCCATCAGTCTGTTCTCATATATTGGGGAAGGAGTCGGGCTCGGGGTGCCCGGTGAGGTGGGGGAGGTGGGCATGAGGTAGCGACCTCCTTTTCCAGAGTGGACTTAGGTGGGAGCCACACAGCCCACTGAAATCACTGCTTTAATTGCTCTCTGCCTGGCGGGCATGACTTGCGGGGGACATCCCTTAGATGACACCAACTTTGTGTGAGCATTAGATAACTCTCTCCCTTGGCGTCTTTGCCCTTCATTCACAGATAACTCTCTCCCCCTGTTTCTAGGAGAAAAAAAAAGTGCGTTCGCTACATACAAGGTGAAGGCAGCTGCCTCAGCCCACCCTCTTCAGATGGAAGCTTACTAGACTCGCCTCCCCCATCCCCGCATCTGCTAGGCTCCCCTCCCCAAGATGCCAAGTCACAGACTGAGCAGACCCAGCCTCTCTCGCTGTCCCTGAAGCCTGATCCTCTGGCCCACTTGTCTATGATGCCACCACCACCTGCGCTCCTGTTGGCCGAAGCTGCCCACAGCAAGGCCTCCGCCCTCTGTCCCAATGGGGCCCTGGACCTGCCGCCCACTGCTCTGCAGCCGCCCATGGGCCCTTCCTCTCCGCTCGCACAGCCGTCAACATCTTCCTTACATTCCCACAACTCACTGGCTGGCACGCAGCCCCAGCCTCTGTCTCTGGTGACCAAGTCTTTAGAATAGCTTCGCCTCATCCACCATCCCCCCCTGCTTGATTGAAGTGTTTCCTTCCGGTTCTTGGTTTGCCCTTCCCCCACTCGGAAAGCTTTTGTTTTGTACTCTTAATTTTGTGCCACTGTGGCTACATGAATTAATGTTTATCGAGTTCATTGGTCAATATTTGACCCATTCTTATTTCAGTTTCTCCTTTTAAATATGTAGATGACAGAAACCTCATGATTCTACCAAAATTTTTATCAACAGCTGTTTAAAGTCTTTGTAGTGTTTAAAAAATATATATATATACATAACTGTTATGTAGTTCGGATAGCTTAGTTTTAAAAGACTGATTTAAAAACAAAAGGAAAGAAAAGAGAGAGAAGCAGTTTTGAAGCACCCTCCAGAAGGAGTTGGTTCTGTATTATTTGTATTAAATACGAGCTTGCGAACCAATCACTTTCCACCTTGGTTTTTAACCGTCCAGGGCACGATGGATGCCGCTACGTACTTCCTTTTTTGTTTTATTTTTCCGTGTGAAACAACTTTTATTGTGATGTTACTTGTTATTGTTTAAATGTACAGAAACAAAGGGTTAAAATGTGTTAATATACCTTGTTCCATGGTGTTGTTCTTTTGGGGGGAGGGGACGCTATTCAACAATGAATGGAATCAACGCTGTTGGACCAGTAGTATTTATTGCTTTAGAGGTTGCTTGTCGTACCTGTGTCCGTCCCTTTTTAAATATGTTTTCCTTTTTTTTTTTTTTTTGAAACTGTATAAAGTCCCTCCCCTCAGCATAAGCATCTTATATATAACAACTCATTTGTACAAGGTTTTTAAGTTTATATATAAAATGTGTATATATTTTTTTGTTTCTTTTTTTTTTTTTTTGAATTTGTTTGTTTCTGTATAAAACCCAGATACCACCAAATGGATAGTAATAGTTGCATCAAGGATCAGTAGCATTAACAAAAGTTGCTTTAAAAGCCATGATGTAAAACAAGACTTGAACATTAGTGAGAGGGTCTGAGCAGCCGTGGGAACCAGCCTGTCTCCCCTTGACCTCCTAGTCAACTGCCCTGTGCTCTTAGGACATGGACTGACCGTGTGCAAAACATTTATGTGCCAAAATTCTCAGTGACTTTAGCTTTCTCCCTCTTTTTTGATGCTGTACTTTCTGTTCGCCATGTTTTGCTGTGATGTTACATAGGTAGACTTGTATGTAGTTTTAATGTCACCTATAACAAAATGTGTTTGGTAGCAGACTGTCCAGAAAGCATTTTAAATGAAGAGGTCGAAACCCTTAAGGGCCAAAAATTCTGTATATTAGATTTCTCTTAAATGAAAAAAAAAACTGAAAAAAAATCCAGCTGCCGCTTTTATGTACGCATATTACATACAAGTAGGTAGTGAACTTTAAAAACAAGAAAACCTAGGCATGCTGATGTTGTAAAATGCTGTATAAAGCTGAGACCTGTCCCTTCAGTGCCATCGTAGTTGACATGAGGCGATTGTAAAACTGTCTCCGGTTTTCTCTGGTTTATTAAAATGCTAACTATAACTTTTTTTGTGAATACTTTGAATGTTTCCTAACAGTTGTGATGTTACTGTTCTGTTTTATGCTTATTCCAAGTTCATTTTGAATGGTTTGGAAGCCATTTTTGTAATGAATAAATGTCCATGCTGTACAGTATCTGTAGCATGCTGTTCTGGATTAATAAAAGCAACTTAGTATGTGCAGAGAAAGGCTGGTCGCTTGCTTCTGTGATTTGGGGTGGGAGTGTCTCTGGGACTGGCTTTCCACTGGAGGAGCGCCCTCCCAGGTTAGGGCCTGAGGTGCTGTGGGTGGTGGTGGGTGGGTGGTGGTGGGTGGGTGGCGGGTGGTGAGTGGGTGCTTACGATGGTGTCAGTCGACTCCCTCCCCATCCTTGGTGAACAGTTGAATGTACCCGGCTTATGTTCTGTGTCATTTTCGTGTCACCTCACTGTGGTGGATGCTTGTCCCCGTGTCCAGGACAGCTGTGCCTTCAGAGGATGGCAATTTCAGCCATCCCAGAAGCCCTTCATGTAGTGTGGCTGTCGCTTAAGGACGCCGTGATGTTGGGTTAAGAACTTTGAGGAATGCTGCCTTGCTTGGGCGAGCTGTGGGTCTGTGAACTTTCTGCATTTTGTTTTTGTCCTGCTTTGAACTCTGTAAAGATGCTTCTGATCACCCTTACCTACTGTATTCTGTACACAGGGCCCAGAGTGACCTTTGAGAACAGAAATAAGAACAGCATGGTACTGGTGGCAGTGTGCCAAGTTGTCCCTGTGCATTTTCACGTCAATCCCACCACCACTGAAGGAGGATTCCCCTGCTGGCCTCCGCCTTATTAACAGTGGATTGAGAAATAGTGTATCTTGTTCACTATTGTTGGTAGTTGATAGAGGGGGAAATTTGGAGTGACTTCAGTAGAGACTTGGCTTCAAGCCATGTTCTCAACATCAAGTTAACACTCACATGCTAACGATGGCCCCTCCTCCTGGTGGATATAATAGGACAAACTTTCTTTGCCGTAGCCTCCCTCTGCTTCCCTCACCTGCTCACTCTCAGGAAATTCAGCTCTCAGGAGCTAAAGCATTGCTGTTCTTGCTGGGAGCTCCCCCTCAAGCCTCTGGTCGTTTGAGCACTTTCCCATGGCCAGACCCTGTGGCGATGGGGCCTTTTCTCTGCCCTTGAAGCTCCCCCACCTCCCTGCACTTAGCTCCTGCTGACACAGGGTGTGTCCTCTCCTCTGGAGACTCAAGGGCCTAGCGCCTTCCTTGCTCAGCACTGTTAACATTTCGGGGTGGCACCTTATCAGCAAGGAGCTTCCTGTTCATAAGTTTATCATCCCTCCTGGCTTTGACTCTTCTGGTGGCAGCAGCACCCACCCTGTGCCTACCCCCTTTCACTCAGGACAGCCAACACCCTCCAGACATCCCCATATATCCTGAGAACCTTTTCTTTGGCAAGCCCTCCAAAAAGACAGGAGCATGGTTTTCGTGTCCTGGGCACCTCGGAGGCACACATATGTCTTTGTTAAAAGAAAGAAGGGAGGGGTTGTCCAGGTGGGCTGGTGTTTGGGTGGGAAATGGGACTGATTAATGCTTCTCTGTGTGTGCTCCCACAATGTCAAGGGTATTGCTGATGACCTTAACCCCTCAGGATGCTGGACTGTAAAGTAGTATTCCCTTTATGGATGATGGAGCATCCCTTTGTCATTAGACATCCCAAGGCAGATCTCTGGCTAAATTCTAGGTTGGGGCTCCCCTAGCCACTTGCATATTTACCCTGTAGCGTTTGAACTGTATGGGGGGCTTTCCCAGGTGTCCCTTCTGGGCTATCAGAGGAATCGCTGCTTCACTTCACCTGGATCTCAGTGTCTCTCTAAGAGTAGCACCCACTCTTTGGCAGGCTGCATCTCTGGCTGCTGTGCTCTTGGCAGCATAAGAGTTTAGTTAAAGCCCTTTGGAAAGACTCTTGCAGGTGGCACCTGAGCCAAGAGCTGCCCCTAGAGCTGGGATCGCTGAGGAACTGGGTGGAGACTGGAGTTCTTGAAGCATTCTCACCTGAGGTTACTCTCTTCATCTCTCCACCCAAGGGCTGGTGAGCATCTCCAGGCCCAGAATAGTGGTGGATCCAAGCCCCAAGTTGGTGTGTGTCTGCTGAGGTGGAGCAGGGCTTTTAGACCTGGCCCCTTGTGAATTCAGTTTTCATGAGCTGTGAGTGAGCACATCATTCATTCATTCATTCATTCATTCATTCATTCATTCATACCTTCAATGAATTTTTCTTGGCACTTATCTGCACCAGGACTGGTTCTAAGCAATGGCACACCTGAGCCTAGAAACTAAATACCACAGGAGCTCACCTGTGATAAAGGTGCAGCTAGCTGAGTAACTGGGTAAAGATAGACCCGAAGGGCTGCCTGGAGCCACACCCTTGCTGAGCCCACCAGAAATGGGTCCTTTCCAAGTGTATATACAAGAGCTTTTTCTTTTTACTTGTGTTTTTCCTCCTTGCTTTATGAGTGAGGAAGAAGAAAAGGGAGAAGGAGACCACGTTGATGATGGTTGACAATTCCATGCATTGAGCCAGTTTTGTACTCAGCACTAGAAGTTGCAGAATCTTAGGAAGACTGAAAGAAAATGAAATGTGTGCCGCAATGTAATTTTTAGTATTGTCTATTCACATCGTATAGTGCTTTTTTCACATTATGGGTTGTAAGCCATCGAAGGTCAGGAGATCAGTGTAATGCATCAAGGTTAGCACTTTAAAAGCAAGACAGAATAAAATAGAAAATAGACTCTTTTGTCACATGTGTTTGCTGCATTATCTAAAGTCTTCCTGATTATTGCAAGAGTAAAAAAGTGCAAAATCCAAGTTAGAACAATAGAAATAGCTGTCATACATTAAGAAAAACAATTTCACTATATAAAATGTAATATCCACAGGTAGGGAATGCAGTTAGTAGAATAAAGCTTATTGATGGACATCTCATTACTGTTGATAGTAGGATTTCCCCCAATGGGTTTGTTGGTGCTCTAGTCCTGTGCATTTCTCTTGGTCAAACTGTGGGTACATTTCATGCTCTGTTTCTTCTTGCAGCTTCAAAGGGTCGGCTCATTAATTTTGCTCGAGCTGGGAGGATGGCTCAGTGGGCTAAAGCACTTGCTCTACACACATGAAGACCTGAGTCTGAATACCAAGGAGCCACACTAGGATCTGGGCATGGCTGCACCCACCTGTATCCGCAGCACTGGGAGCAGAGACAGGTGAATTTCGGGAGCTCGAAGACCAGCCACCCTTGCCAAAATGGTGAGTTTTAGGTTCAGTGAGAGATCCAGTCTCAAAGGATTAGGGGAGAGAGTTCTTTTTAAAAAGGAAAAGCTGACACTGTGCTCTGGCTTCCACATGGGTTCACCTGGTGTTCGTGGGCCACGTGCTACCCCCTTAGTGCTCCTCTTCCATTTTGCCTACATTTCCCAACTGTAACTGACCATAGAAGATTTTGTAGAGGAAAATACTTGCTAGCTTCTTTCTGAATTAACATCCCTTGGACTATGTCTTCAGATATATAATCCTTTCTGTGCATGTTAGCCATTAACACAGACCTCATGGAAATCCTGTGTTAAAGCCGTGTTTAACATTCTCCAAGGAAGAGACAGGATTAAGTTAAATAGGGACTGTCACTTATTTAACTTACACACCAAATGTACTTGTCAGCTAGTTCTGTGACAGTGCTGCATAACACATGAGCCCCCAAATCACAGGCCTACCCAAACAAGCCTTTCTTCTTTGCGCTTTGGCTCTGTGTGGACTGTGGCTCTGTTGGCTGAACTTGGCTCTAGGAAGAGGCAGACTCCGGTGTGTTCAATGATTTTTTTTTTTATTTGTGACTGTGGCTAGCCAACTCATTTCCATACAGTCATGGAAGAAATGCCTTGTCTTAAGACTGTTTGAAATAGTCATATCATTAATTCTGATCCCATTCCATTGTCAAAACCTAAGGCACTCACATGCCGATAGGGTGTAAGGTGTGCCCTGCCCATAACTAAAGGAATGAAAAGGTCCAATGGCACAGGGCATGGCTGTGTAATTCTAGAAAGGAGGAATAACTAGACATGAAAACTATAACCTAAGCATCGAGACAATCACCTTTTGTACCTTCTCTAATCCTTACAGCAGCTTTGGGGAAGTCGTAACTACTCTCCCTGTTTTATGCACAAGTAAACTGTAGTTTAGAGATTCAAGTTATGTTCCGGCCAGTACAGTACAGTGTATCAGGCTTGGAAATGCTGGCTGGCTTCCTTATCTTTCTTGGGAACTCACAGAAGTGCAAGCCCTATTCCACCACATATATGGTGACAGCTGCTTTTTTTTAGATACGTGTTATCAAGTTAAAAAAATTCCTTCCTAGTATTAGTTTGCTAAAAGCATTTATCACAAAGTCATTTAAAGAGACAAAGGCAAGCCACAGAGGAACAGACGTTTGTAGCATTATGACGCCACAAAGGACTAATATGCAGATCTAAACCCAAAAGAAAAATAAAACCTCAAAATTGAGACTCAATAATTCACAAAGAGGAATGCCCAAGTGGTTAACGTCAACACGTGACCACAGTAGCTTCCTTCATAAATGGCTCCAAACTGACACACACAAACTGTCCATCTGTCCCAGAATAGGTAAGTAAATTGTATTTAACAAGCCACTGATGCAAAGTGCACGTCCAGTTCACACAGATTCTTCTTTCTCCTAGACTATTCATGCTCCACCTCACTGAGAAGCCTATAGCGGTTTTGGTGAGTGAGGAGAATGCAAAGCTCTCGGGCTTTTGTGTGTTCGAGGGAAGCACAGGAATGCTGAGCCATGTCTGTCCTGCAGTCGATGGAGTGAGGCCTAAGAGAAAAGTCTTCAGGGGTTAAGACATGGGAAACTATTCTCCCAGAGTGCTACAGCCCTTCCACCAGATGGGTGGGATGATGAGGAAGTCCAGCTAGGCAGGACTGATTTCCTCCAGGTTCTGGTGATAGTGTTGGTCACTCCTTAATAGTAAAATGGTCTATGTGCTGCCTGCTTCCTCACCTACATTCTTGTTGGCATTAAGAGACCAAGTATGGCTGGAAATTTCCATCAAAATTCAAACAGAATGAGGCGTCTGGAATAGCCTGTGAGGATACATACCCAATGGGCACACTCAATTTCTATTAACTTTAAGATAACATTTGGAGAACTCGGCCTGGTGCTTTATATTTGCTTTATGGAGCGCCAGGTTGAGAAGGAGGGAGGAATGGGAAGTCCTCGATGTAATGCGACTTGAAAGCTGCCCCTCGGTGTTGGGTGTACCTGGAATTCACAAGTTCCCAGAACTGCTTGCTGTGGGCACTCTTCTTTTCCTGGGTGCCAGTCTTTTGGGAAGGAATTCCAGGATGCCTTTCTATGTAAGATGACCTGCTCTCAAAAGAGTCCAACTGTCTAGTTTCTGAGAGCTGGGAAGATGAGCCAAAGGAAAGCAAAGCCTGAGAAAGGGCCCAGGCTGTCTTGCCTGAAGCCACACAACACAACGTAGCACAGTAGAAATTAGATGGCACAGATCCTTGTAGTTGATATCAGCCATCTTTGTCATGGTTTTCTGCTGCCACACATTCTCTCCTGGGTTTCTTTGAACTGAGGAACTTTAGTCCTGAACAGAGTTCTGACACTTGATTCTTATCTTGGGTGAGCATCCAGGTTTAGAGACTCCAGGGCAATAGAGAGCTCCCGTGTGAAGCTCTCAGAACCCAGCAGACACCTGTTGGTGGTCCTATAGGGACCACCATTATGCTTAGCTTCTAGGTGTCTTAGTCTGGTACAATAGTGCAAATCCTATTTCCTTCACCATGACAAAGCGCCAAGCGCCAATGGCCAGCTAAAACCTAGCATATCAGAGATTATTAGTTCTCTAGAGACAACTATTATCATCAATGTTTTGTAAGGTTACGCAAGGCCACTTTCATGGATTATCTAATGTACTTTGAGCATCTTAGCCCCTCGCCTCTGTCTTTCTGGTCTCTCACATACTGCCTTCACCAGTCAATTTTCTTCACTTACCCTATGAATAAACATCTCATGAAGAAACAGTTCCAACATCTTCCAGGAAAAGTGCTGTCACGGTGAGGCCGAACTGGGACATGAGTTCACCTGGGAGAAATGGGGGTGTTTCATATGGTCCCTGGGTCCCGTTACTGCTCTCCCCCAGTGTTATGGGGATGTGGAACAGCCAGGTGAACGGAGTTGAGATGCTCCACCTTTGGTTCCAGGAGCCTTGGCCTCCCCTGGCAGCCTGAGGGTTAACTTCACAGCCACGACCAAATCGGATTACATTAGCTGCTAGCTGAGTTGAGGCCAGGTAATAAGGCTAGGTGAGGGCAAGGTGGGCATCTGTAGGGACCAGGCCCAGGCATCTGGGCGCTCATGGCTGCAGTTCACTCGGATGATACTGGCAAGACACTCTATGCCTAAGGGCTCAGCCTTTGGTGAGTTCAGTCTGGGCAAGGCTGTGCCTGTTTTCTGAAGACGGGGACTGTGCCCAACTATACAGTATCCCTTACCCAGTCCAAGCCTCCCTCCCCCTTACATAATGGCACATTATACAACATCACCAAGCAGGTGGTATTTTTAAAGACAGCAAGTGAGCATTTTTTTGGCCTAAATTTGGGAATGAAACAGATGGATTTTTAAGCTGGGATTTTCCTGTGAATAGTAACCCTTGTTCTCTCTTTTTAAACGCCAGTTTCTAGACTACCTCCAGCAACCAATCAGCACCCTGTTATTTAATTATAACAAAATTCTTAGCTCTGTCTGCTGCCGCATGGACAAGTGGGGGGCACTGCGTCAATTTCTGGAGCCAGGCTGACTTGCCAACAACAATTTTCCTTTTCCCAGAGGGCCTCAGAGGCCTGGAGCGGATTCCAAGTTCCTTCTTTCCCTCCTGCTCCGGGTGGGCTCTGTGACAGTGGTTTGAAAAGGGTTATAGAGAGGCTGATAAAGGCTGGGCTTGTTGCAGCCTTCCCTGACAGCGCCGACCCCCACACCAGTGAGCTCATGCCCGCCTCATTATGGCTGGTGCCAGGTTTTTTCCATTAACAGGTAATTGAGTAGAAACTAAAATAAGCGAAGTTTGTTTCATCCCTTGGATTTTCTTGCTGGGGTTTGAAAGAAAAACACTTTAGCATCGTTAGCGGACGACTGTCCTTGAAAACGTATTTATGTTTTCCGAGTGATTTGTCGCTTGGTAGGTGTAGTTAGCCAGTTCCCTGGCCTCTCCCCTTTTTGTTATTACTCTTTAAGGGCCACTGTGTTCAGAGAATTGGAGCTGCTTTCCTGGGCCCCTGGCTGGCACCGTGTGTTAAGGGTGGATATGGAAGGGTCCAGAGCTTAGCTGATAGAGCAGAGGGTGAGGTTGCTAAAGAATGGCTGAGTTCAGCATGTACATAGCAGATAACTGAATCCCCCCCATCACACACACACACACACACACACACTCAGGAGCAGCCTGTTTACGGTGTCAGCATTCTACTCAGTATGCTCTGCTCTCATTTGGCTAGCTCCACCCTCCTGGTAGCTTCCTCCCGGCTGAGGGGCAGAAGGATGTTTTTCCTCTCTGGGTCTCTCTGCTGCTTTCTTTGCTCACATTGGCCCAATGTCTCGGTCTCTCTGCGCTCTCAGTTTAGCTGCCTCTGCGTTTGGTTTCAGGAGGCCTAGTCTTAACCTGCAACCCACCTAAGATGGTCTAGAGGTTAATGCCACTGCTCAGGCCAGTTCAGGTTGCAATAACTGAGAGACAGCCTTTGAGGCTAGATAGGGGTAGGATGAGTGTCTGGGATGATCAGTATAAGAGATATGGCTCTAAGTCCAAGGACATCTACCTGAGTACTCAGGGCCTGTGTCTGAAGGCTACACCGGGGGCCAGGCATTGGGGGGTTGCTTCTACACAGCAGATATGGAGGCCTTTCTGAGGTCAAGAAGTCTCCAGTAATTTTCACTGTGACAAAACAAACAAACAAACAAAACAAAACAAAAAAAAACAGCTCATCTGTCTGAACTTACTATTTACACAATGACATTGATAACTATTATTTACACGGCCCTTTTTGGTGCCAGTGTTGGGGGCATGCTTACAACAAAGATAAGCACAGGAGGTCAGGCTGCCTCCTAGCTGGGGACACAGGCAAATGATAAGCCGTTCAAGGGCCACTTGGGATTTCAGTAAGGACGTCCACATGCTGGGGAACGACCACCCTGGGTTAAAGCCAGCGCCTCAAAAAGATGGAAACTTACTTCAGGGCTGAAGATGAAAGGCAGCTGCCTGACTGAGTGTTCTGGGGCCATTACCCTCAGCCCCTCACATCCAGAACTAAGGGCTTTAAACACACTCTGAAGGTAAGGGTGTGGTGTGCACCCCAGGTTCTCAAGCTGTGAGCTGCCTTCTCATGAAAATGAGTAGCTGGACTTTTAAGAGGTGGATCATTGGGGTGCCCCCCCCACCAGGGGTTGGTGCCCACTTTCCTAGTATGTTAGGTCTTTCCAGACTGGATTCATTCTCAAAAGTGGCTTGTTATACAGTCACACTTTCTAACACATGTAGGCCCTTCTGTCCTTGGAATTATCTTTTCTTCATGTAACGGGATCAGGAGCCCTCACTAGACAGCTAACCAGGTGTTGAGAAGTCCATCCACCGCCCTCATTAATAAGTCTCTCTTTTCATGTAAAGTTTTATCACGCCTTTGAGAATACATACAATGTATCTTGAGTACATTCAGCTCCCACTTCTACTCCCAAACTCCTCCCCATTCTCCATGTCTTTGTCCACTTTCTAATAACACATTATAATATAGCAACATTGTGTCTCACATAAACCTTCACAGCCTCCTAAAGATTTGTTTAAAAAGCCACTTTTTGATGTTGACACCAAGGCCTGGATCACCTTGCCTGGAGCATGAGAACTAGGGAACGGGAGCTGGGGTTCTCAGATTGACAACCTGCTCTCTTCCTTAAAACAAGCAAGCAAGCAAGCAAACAAACATAAATAATAAATAGATAGATAGATAGATAGATAGATAGATAGATAGATAGATAGATA
>NW_026596125.1:15573770-15578811 GCF_907164565.1 Psammomys obesus
ATAGATAGATAGATAGATAGATAGATAGATAGATAGATAGATAGATAGATAGATAAATGGCCTTATCAGAGTGTATTTTACACAACAGAAAACTTAATCATTTGAAATGGAAACAGTGTGTTGTAAGAAAATGTCAAACTTGCACAACTGTCGCCACAATCGAGTTCAGAATATTTCCATCACTCCAGCCACCCCTGTCAACCCATGTGCCCACAGCCAGCCCTGCCAACCCATGTGCCCACAGCCAGCCCTGGCTGCCACTCACCTGCTTGCTTTCTGTGTAAATCTGACACCTTAGACAGCTTCATGTACGTGTCGTATTGGTTTGGCTTCTTCCATGAAGTATGGCTTCTCAGTCTTTCTTGAATTATCCACATCATTCCCAAAGAGGAAATTTTAATTTAACTTCTCCTGAAGTATGTAATTAAAGGAAGTTGTCATAGTTTTGTTGAGTAGAGTTGAGCTTTGGAGGGTCCAAGCCATGGCAATAGCTAAGGACAGTGTGTGTGTGTGTGTGTGTGTGTGTGTGTGTGTGTGTGTGTGTGTGTGGTGGTGGTGGTTGTGGGGATCTTTCCAAGACAGAACTTTTGCTCTCCTTAGGGGTCAGATCATGGTATTTGAAACGCTTTTGAGGTTTGTCCATGTTGGAGTTTTGGTCAGAAGCATGGCTTCTTTCCACTGAGTTATGGTGTACATTTCCATTGTACGCACCCTTCAAGCATTGTCTATGGGTTGTCTTTCTCTCTCTGCGTATGTGCGTATGTGCATATGTGCAGGTTGTATATGCATCTGTGTATATGTGTACATTGTATGTATGTGTGTTTGTGTCTGTGTGTGTGTGCGAGTGTGCATGTTGTGCATGTGTGTGTGTCTAGGCTAGAGAACAACAACGTCAGATGTCATTCCTTAAAAGCCACCTCTCCTTTTCAGGACAAAAATCTCTCACTGGCCTGGCGCTCACTGATCTGCCTATGCTGTTGATTAAGCTGCGGGGACCTAGTGGTCTCTGCTTCCCCGAGGCTGAGGTCACAAGCACACCATCGTGGCTGGCATCTTTAAAAAACAAAACAAACAAAACTGTATGGGTTGTGGATCAACTCTTATTTGCAAGGTGAGCACCTCCCTGACTGAGCTATCTCCCTACTTATCAGTACCATGCTGAGCTATGCAGCCCTGTCCCCATTTAAGAAAGACCCCCCATTTTAGATAGACACCTGAACTCTGCTTCTAGACAATGGAGTCCTCCTCCTCAGTGCCTCAGTTTCTCTATTCCTTATGCTGCAGGGCTATTGTGACTGTTAATTGAAATTTCAATTAACCCTGTTCTAACTCAGTATATACTCATAGCTCTCTGCACCCTCTGCCACTTCCATGTGTAACTGCCTCCTTTGAAATTTGCCCCACTGGGTTCCAGCCCCTCTTCTGCCTCTGTCTCCATGGATTATGTAATGTCTAGCATTCTTTGTTTCTCTGGTGTTATTCAGGTCAAACCCAACATTGTTCCTTAGTAGGAATCTCAAGTATTTCTTTCCCTTGGCTCTTGTCTTCTGATCTCAGCAGTTGACACTTTTCCAGGGTCCAATTGATTTCATCTGCTACTAAAGCACCACACTTTGTAGCAGCGTGAATGCTACAAAGTGAATGCTGAAGTAAAAAGAGCCCGGGAAGGAGTGCCCTGGGCCGGCACTTGGAGCTGAGCTGTGCTTAGTAAGTGGGCTTCATCCCAGAGGTGTCTTGGGTTAATCCTTCCCGTGAAAGGCTTCCTCATTACATGTGTTGGCTTCACAACAACCAAGGGTGAATGAGCCAAGTGGACTTGAAAGTGCTTTGTAGAGAGGAATGCCTTCTCTTAAGAAGGAAGTGAGTGCTGTGACTTGTGTGGAACTTTCCCAGTGCCTGCCCTGTGCTGGGCATGGTGACACACTCCTGTAATCCCAGAGTTCCTGGCACCTCAGTGACTGCCCTGTGCTAGACACTGTGACATTCTCTTGTAATTCCCAGCACTAGTGTGTTTGGGGTGGGGGGGACAAGGTAGGGGGTCTGAAGTCCAAGGCCTGGGCCACAAAGTAAGACCCTATCTCAAGACAAACATAAATCAAAACAGAAACTAGTGCCTACCACATGCCTAGAATCTCAGAATACAGCCTTTCCCCTTACAATCCAAAACCATGGAAAGAAGGTACTTACCCTAGTTTTTCAGGGGTGTAAGAAAAATTCTAGAATCTTGAAGGGACAGATACTCTTTGGATTGGAGTCAAGGAATGCCAAACCAACCAGAAGAGGCAAATTAAACGTTTGTCTCTCTTCTGCCTCTTGATTCGCCCCCCCCCAGGGGTTGAACCCAGGGTCTTGTATGTTCAAAGCAAATGGATAGAGGAGTGGGGGGGAAGAATGAGACTGGGAGGCAAGAAGGGGTGGGGCTACAACCAGGATGTAAAGTGAATTTTAAAAAAAGTTCTGCTGAGCTACATCTCCCTGTCACTCTGCTCTTGAGTAATAAGTAACCCACACCCACTAGACCAGCTAGTCACTCTATCTTTAACACCACCCATTTTATTTATTCTTTCCCTGTTTCCACTGATGAGGCTTAAGAGGAACCTGCAGGCTTTAGCACCACCAGGGCAAAAATGTCAGCTCCCTCACAGCCAACTGAGATCACTAGTGTGAGAGAGAACTCTAGGAGACTACCCGGGTTTGAATCCCAACTGAAGAGCATGCATCATGCTAGGGACTTCTCTCAGCCCTGACTCCCTCGGATGGGACCAAGATGCCAATTATCCTTGGGAGACCCAGATGAGATCCAGTTACTCAGGCCAATACTTCAAGCCTGGTCTGTAAATATTGCCTATTATCTTGTGCTTTCTCACAGAGGAGCAAGAAGAGCCTGGGCAAGCACAGTCTTCCAAGAGGGAGCTAGCAGTTGCCTATCGGATGTGGTTTAAATGGCCACCTGACTTGAATTTGCAACCCTGACCTTCCCCATGAAGATCAGGTAGTACAGACTTAAATCTGATTTGGCCTCTGTGGAGCACTCCCTGGAGAGCTTATAGCTTTAGCTTCCATAGCAGAGGCTCATGGGGAAAGGCTGAGCAGTAGCACAAGTGGAACAAAAAAAGATGGAGACGCCCAGAGCCAGCCATTGTCCATCCTAGTTTCTATTTCTAGACCCAGAACAGCTGTCAGAATCAAGTACTTGACCTGAAGTTACTCTCATTAAAGTAGACTGTGGGGCAGGAGGCGGTGGCTCAGTCAGTGTACTTCCTGCTGCTCAAACATGAAGCCCTGAGTTAGGACTCCCACCTCCTGCACAAACGCTGAGCACGGCAGCGTGCGCCTGTAACCTCAGCTCTGGAGACAGGGCCAGGCTAGCCAACTGGTGACCTCCATTCTGTGAGAGATGCTGTCCTCCCAAATGAGAACAGTGCTAGGGAAGACTTGAAGTAAGCCTTTGGCCTTTGGCTTCCACGTGCGCGCGCGCGCGCACACACACACACACACACACACACACACACGGTCTTGGAATCAGAAATGATTTTTCTCCCGATACAACACTTTCTTTAGAGAGAAAAGTGTGAATGTTGGAAGAGTGGGTGGGTGTATGTATGACTGTGGGGACAAGACTCTCTGAAGCTTGTTGGCACTTCACATTTTCACATTGTCCTTCTTCAAAACAACTTCCTGTTCCATCTCTTTCCTCTTCACTTGAATTCTGTCAGAGAGAAGGTGATGTCTTTCATTGACACTAGCTTTGGTGACCAAGTGTCTGTTGGTCAGAGAGCTGGTAGGCACTTTGGGATTCTGGGAAAAAAATACCCTGCTCTGTAGTCCTTGCCACGTTCTCTGTGGGGTAAGTGCTCCACTGTGGCCATCACCAGCTGTCATTGTACACGAAGCTGGGAGGAGGCACCAAGGAGCACACCAGTGTAGAACCTTCCCACCATATAAACACAATGAGCAGGCATAACCCAGACGAGTGAGACCCTGCCTAGTGCTGGGATCCTTTGAAACAGTTCCTCACATCATGGTGACCCCAAGCATAAAATTGTTTTTGTTGCTGTTATGAATCATGGTGTCAACATCTGTGCTCTCTGATGGTCTTAGGCAACCTCAATGGGGTCATCACCCTCAGGTGGAGAACCTCTGCCTTAGAATAACAGTCAAACAAGGAGGAAGTGAGATTTTAACCTTTGTTATAATTGCTTGCCAGTAAGTTTGTAGTACTTTGTTCTTTAAAACTAGCTTGTGAGATGACTAAATACTTTTGTTGTTCAAGAAGTTTCACATAATTTATTACTGAACCAACCAGTTCTCTCCTGCAGAGCAGATCAAAAGCAAATCAGATTGCGAATTTAAACATGGCCAAATCTCCAGAGGCTGAGGACTTGCAGCTCCATCTGGTGGGACTGACAGATGGCCCGATGCCACACAGTCAGTAAGGCCAGCCTGGGTGAGTCCTGCAAGGCCAGCGAGGGGCTCCTCCAGCGTCTCCTCTCACAGTTCTTACCAGTTTTCACTCAGATTCTTGGGAGGAATTGAGATGATTTTGCTCTTGTTTCTTAGCCAGGAATTGCTTGATTCTGAGTCTTGTGATGACTTGAAAATTTAAGCATCAACCATAAGTCAGGCCCACCAGGACCTGCTGTACAACAGGAACCGGGGAATCTTCCACCAGCTGGAGCCTTCCCTTCCTTGGCTTCTAAAGCATTCCACACAGAGGGCTCCCACCCTGCATGTCCTGCCTCTAGCACTTGTCATGGCTGTCAGCATGTGAATAGGAATTGACTACCTGTTCTGCATTCTTTGCCATCTCCAGCATCTTCCAAGGAGGCTTGTGTTTGTCCCATCTAAGTTAGGACAACCTCAGAAAGAAGTGTATGCACTGCTTGAGAGCATTCTAGCAACTTTCACAAAGGGCATTTCCTGTGAAAGGAAAAGTACGTAGGAGTCCAGGGAAGCCAGAGTTAGGAATTCCACTTTCTTCTGGGGAAAATGACGTGTGTGTGTGTGTGTGTGTGTGTGTGTGTGTGTGTGTGTGTGTGTG
>NW_026596125.1:15578821-15729732 GCF_907164565.1 Psammomys obesus
GTGTGTGTGTGTGTGTGTGTGTGTGTGTGTGTGTGTGTGTGTGTGTGTATTTCTTCTTTGACATCTTGTCGGAGGAGCAGGGCATTGTGGGTAACCTGCACCATAACGAGCAGGGTCAGAATTGAAGCCCCCATGCAGGCTGATGACCATCCTGGCTCCTGGGCACTGTTCTGGTCCTGGCTTTAAAAGGTGAGCATCAGGGAGCCAGTTGCTTTTAGTCACCTGTCTCCATGTCTCACCCATGACTCCCCTGGGCATCTGCTCGCTCTGGGAATGGGATGGTGCATTATCCTGGAAGAAAGGCATCCAGGCTGAATGGGCAGCATCTGTTTTCTGAAGGAGCACTCTGCTACCCGATGACCGCCTGGCTTCTGGGCCTGCTGCATTGTGGAGAGGACAAAGATGACATATACAACAATCCCATGACAATCTCCTCTCAGCCCTTTCTTCTTTATGATTGTTACGATTGTGCTTCAAACACGCCAGTTCCTTGGGCTTGTTATTGCTGGTGAGGCCTTTCGGCCATAGTGTGTGGGGGTTGCCTCTCCCTCCTCGCACCCCCTCGCCCTTACAGGCCCAGCCTCACTGCTGCTGTCTCTTTGACAAAATACATAAAACCAATACTGATCGGTTAACATACATGACATCTTTAAACTTTAATCCATTCTCCTTCTCTGGACGCGGCGGGCCGGCCTCTGAGAGGTGCCTGGCCATTGTTCCCCGTCAAAGCCTTCTTGAGTGGGTTTCCCACTGAGATGCTTTTGTGTGAGTCACATCAAGATTATAGGTAGCAGAGAAGAAAAAGCCGAGAAGAGAAGGTTAGCCCCTCATTTCAGACTTTAAGAAAAATCTGCCAGCGGGTGACAGTCGGAGTTGGTAACACACATGAAAGACCAAGTCCAAGCTGGGTCGCCGTGTCACAAGAGGAGTTTTTCAGGAGAAGAACACAAAACACACATTGTCGTGGCCGCACACAGAGACATAAATTTCGGATCATGTTCGCCCTTCGCCTGAACATAGTTATCTCTGATAATGAGGAACAATGAGGCAGAATGAAGCCCATGGACCAAGGAGCGAGAGCTTTGAGACTAGCTCCCTCCTGCAAAAGTGGATTCTCTCTCCCTCCACTCCTCCCTATCCAGGTGCCCCTGGGCCTCCAGCTGCTCACTGCTGTCCTCCCTCAGCCTTGCCTGGGAACAGCATACAGGACACACTCTGGGTAGGTGGTTGGAGAGGTGGCTAGGAAACAGAAGAGTCCATGTTCAGCAACCAGACCCTCTGGCTCGAGTCCCCACACCCCGACTTTGAGTTGTAGGACCATGGCAAACTTGTTTTACCTCCTCTGCCAGGTCAGGTGGTTCTCTACACCCAGCTCTGAAGCAGGGTGACTCTCAACCGCGCAGCTCACTTCAAACAAAAGAAATCGTTGCCTTTTGCTGTTAATTCTTTGAGCTTGGACTCCAATCCCAAGACTAGAGAAGGCAGTTAGATCACAGAGCTTAAAGCCTCAGGTTCCATTAAAAAATGTGTGTGTGCAGCTCTGCACTTAGGTTTTCATGGCATGACATACATGTGGAGGTCAGAGGACAATTTCAGGAGTCAGTTTTCTTCTGCTGTCCGAGTCCCTGAGATTACATTTAGCTCATCAAGCTTGGCATGCAGCATCTTTTCCCACTGAGATATCTTGCCAGCCCCTGTGATTCTCATTTGAGCTTCTCACCTAATATAGAGACTGACGAACGGCCCCTTCTCACGGTTAAGGAGACTGGGGCTAGGCAAGAGCAGGTGACATATTCTAGTCAGATGGTATGTGACTAGCTCCTGTCTCCACACACACAGGGAACATGACTCTCACTTGACAATAACAACACCAAACACATCATAACTGGAAGTAAAACATGACAATGTTTTCAGACAACCTGCAGAGACTTGAACAAGGGAGGATGAAAGAAAGCGACCTTTCAGTTAATTAAAAAAAAAAAGCCTCTCCACAATTTACCATTCCCCAAGTATCCTGCCAAGGCCATGTCTCTTGGCAAATGAGGCTTGGGCCAGATGGTCTCCAGAGCGAGGCGAGTTTAGCTCAGTGGTTCAACAGCTGGGCTTGCCTCTGCCACTTCCTGGCTGGTTGCCTCTCTGAATCTCTGGGCTTCCTCCCTCCCCCTGTTTAAAAATAACTAAGGCTTATTTTTTTTGTGGTAATATTTATCCTTTTTGGGTCCACTTCTATAAGTCTGACAAACGTATATAGTGTGGGATCACTCCCACAATCAGAGTATGTGCAGAATCTTTTTATATAGTCTCCATGCTCTGTCCACACACCCCAGCCCAGTCAACCATCGACTTGCTTTCTCTCCCTATGTTTTCCCTGTCATGAGGACTTCCTGTGACAGACCTCATGTGTGCTCTTTTAATTATGAAAATCTCCCATTTAATATAATGCTTTTGAGATTTAGCCTTATTTTTCAGGTGTCAGCAATATATTGCTTTTTATTGCTAAGTAATATTATGGGGTACGAAAAGAACCAACTTGCTTATTTGTTAATCAGTAGAGGGGCATTGGGTTATTTGCAATTCTGTCTGAGTCATATGGCCAGTGTATGTTTACCTCTATAAGAAATTGCCCTGTGGCAGAAGGGGTGTTGTGTGTATGTGGTGGGGGTTGCTGGGAGATTACATTTCCTGGTATCAACCAAATATAGGCTGAACTAGGCTAGCACCAATGAACAGGCCAAGTTGGATAAGGAAAATCCCAGGAGGCCTCAACCCTACACAAAGAACTATAGGCAACTGGGAATGGGGAGGGTCTCTTCCCCAGGAAAGAGTGCATCAATTGTTGTCCAAGCCAAATGGTCAGCCCTGAAAATGTACTTGCAAGTAATATTATGTGTATTCAACAGGTTATATTTAAGAATATATATGTATATACATATATGCATGCAACAAAATTGATTTAAAAAGAAAGACCATGGATTTGAAGGGGGCTAAGGAGAGGCTGATGGAAGGAACTGGAGGAAAGAAATGGAGAAATGCTGTGATTGAATTGCAACAGTCACCCCGAAAGAAACTACCCTTGCTTTTTGCTGTGGCTGTACCATTTTGCATGCACCCCCTCCCCACCCCAGTGCTGGTGGCTCTGGGTCTTCACTAGCATCTGGAACCTGCTTTTAGCATTTTATCTGTTCTCATAGGGGTGTGAACTTTGCTTCCTTATTGTGCCTTCGTGGTGTTCTGTTGCAAGGAGCTGACACAGTGTGTGCAGAACGCTTAGCATGGTGCCTGGCTTCTAGAGGGGGTTTGCTAAACATGAGCGGCTTTATTTATTATTCTGTCTCAGCCCAACTCTCCTGCACGTGATGAATATTGTACATTATGCCTCCCCAGGCTCCATCCCTGTGTGTCATCATCAGTCTGCCTTGGTCCCAGTTGTGGCAGATTTCAGAGAAGAGAGCACTTTGTGTCTCTGTTTTAAATCAGGCTCTGTTTTGTCTCCTTGGCTCTGTAAAGGGGCTGATCAGTGGCTCCTGGCAACAGGCCAGTCCCAGTGAGCTCTGAGGCCAAGCTTTGGTGAGCAGGCCATGGGCATGAGCCCTCTTGTGTAGCCTGAGGCCTGGGGGGTTTTTCTTGGCCTGTTCCCACCCTTCTGCTAGGCTTCCTGCCTGGCCTGCCAGCTCTGAGCCCGCTGCCCAGAAGCACAGGGGACATACTCATGGTTCTCTGTCAAACATGGATTATCAAAAAGAAAGTGGGGGAAAAAATCACATGTGTAGGTGGGTCTGTCTTTAGGGGGTGTGGCCTTAGAGGTGTCGGGAGAGAAACAAACAATACAGATGTGCCTTCCAAAGCAGGAGTCCCTGGCTTAATCACAATGGTCACGTTGGAGGCCAGATTTAGGAGCAGTCAGCATCTTCCTGACAGCAGTCCCGGGGGTTGATGTTCCAGGTAGCCTGATATTCAACAGCAGCCCAAGCTCCTGGGGCTCTGGGTAGTCTGGCAGCAGACCCAAAGATATGACACACCCATGTTTAAATAATCCAGAATGCAAAGCCAGAGAAATGTGGGGTGGACCCAAAGGGATCAGGAGGTAGGCCCAGGCTTTGAGCCATGTGCCTACGCTATGCAAATGAGAGGCTTGGAGATGAGGAGTGTCACACTCGAAGGTGTTCAGCAGCCGGGCCGAAGAGCCCCTAGTCTGTCCCATCAAGTGAGTGTGAGGACCCGAGTTCAGTCCCCAGAAATTATATACAAGCCAGTGCTGGACAAGTAGGGATAGGTGGACCCTGCAGCTCTCTGACTGGCCATCCCAGCTTAAGTGATGGGCTCCAGAAAAACCATTGAAGCAGGGTGGATGGTGTCTGAGGAATGACCTCTGAGGGTAGCCTCTTGCAGCCACATGAATATGCACCCCACCACACATATACAACGAAACAAGAAGTGAGCTCAAAGTCAGGAAGACAGGCCCCCAATCATGTCTCATGGAACTGCTGTGTCTGGCCAAGCATAGCTCTGTGGGTGTCTTGGTAGGACAAGCATAGCATGATATGGACTGTCCACACATGGTGCCGGGTCAGACACCCTCACAATGCTCTCCACTCCTCTGGGCATCCTTTTACTTCTCAAGATATCAAGTGTATCCCACCTCTGGGCTCTGCTCTGAGCACACCCCTTGCGGCTCACTGAGGCCCTGATCATAGGCCTCCACTGCTCTGAAGTAGGAAGACCTACCAGAAGAAGGGCTAATCTCTGTAAGCTATACAAGGAAGAGGCCAGACTTGAAGAGCCTTTGCCATGGATAGGGAGAGGCTGAGCCTCCAGTCACATTGGCACCGGTAAAGCTGTCAACAAGGATGGCCATCTCTCTGGCCTCCTCGTTTGTTCCAGGAAGATGCAAGAACCCAGCAGGGCAAGATCCTGGCAAGGGCTAGTCTGACTTCTGGTGCCAAGATTCTGAGGAGACCAAAGGAACTGCTCTCTGCCATTGGCTAGCTGGGTAGGTGTGGTTCCACAAAAGGGCATCTGGCCCAGGAGCCAGGAAGGGAGCTCTGCAGTTCAGCAGAGTGTGGGGTGGACTCTGGGGTACCTGACACAGGCATCAGGGAAGCCAAACTATAAAAGGAAAATAACTTGACCCTCCCTTGCTCAGCTTCTGGAACTTAGGCTCTGCCTCTCCAGCTAACCTCATCTAGAACCATAACATCTTCTTGTTTAGGGTGCTGTAACAGATTACAATCAGTTATAGGCCTGAAAAGACTGCTAAGTCCACAACCAGAACCCTGACATGCTTTGTGTGTGGTGAGCGTGGCCAGTCCTGCTTTACAGCTGGCAATGTTCTTACACCATCATGTATCAGGGACACAGGGGAAAAAAGCTCTTGTGTCATGGTGTCAGGGACATAGGGGAAAAAGGCTCTTGTGTCATACGTATGAGCACCTGTTCTTGAGGCTCCACCCTGATGACTGAAACCCAGCCAGCCTCTTCAGACCCTCATGTTGAGGAACAGGGCTTTAGCGTATGAATTTGGAGGCAGAGAGGGGGAAGGGGAGACATAACGATTCAGTCCGGAACATTCTATCTCTACATTCTCTCCCCAGGTAAACTGACTTAGATCTATAATGTTAATATTACCTAAAACAGATGCTCATCAAATCTGTACATTCTATCATAGAATTCCATCGAATCTCAGTCTTGTGTGACCAACTGACAGGGCGTTTCTTTTACAGACCTGATGGGCATCTAGAAATTAACATAAATTACTGCCACCTGTCTGAAGATGTCTCTTCTGTTCTCACTCCCCTATTACAATCAATGGCATTCCAGGCCACGCAGCTTATTCATTTTCCCTTCTTCATCACACCTGACCATGTCTGATTCAGGAGTATTGTCCATCATTTTTGGTCTCTGAAACACTAACAAGTCCAAGCAGCTCTTCCTTCCAGCAGTCCATGGACATCTCTATGTGTTATGGCACTCACATCAGCTTCTGCTCCGTCCATCAGACTAGTTTCCTATCTGATCTTTCTACTTCTCCTCTGCGTGTCTCTCCATTCTACTCTATATGCTAATCTTTTAAAAAACCTGAATCATATTGCATCCCTCACAGCCTGCAATCATGTCTAAGTTCTCCTGTTGCCATGACAGAATACATTGGCTGAAACAACTTAAGGTTCAGTTTCTTTTGGCTCACAGTTCCAGGTGGCACACCATCCTGAGGGGAAGCCGGTAAGGCGAGAGCTTGAGGGAGCTGAACTTACTGTCTCGGCAGTGGAAAAGCAGAGGGACATGCATGTTTGCTAACTAATGCACAGTTGGCTCTCTCCACTGCACACAGTCTAACATCCAAAACAAATCTCCAGCATCAATCATACAAGCAAGAAAATCCCTCTCAGACGTTCTCAGAGGCTAACCTTACTGGAGACAGTCCTTCATACGTGTGTCAGAAGGCTTTCCTCCAAGGAGATTCCAGGTTCTGTCAGCCTGACAAGACTAACTGTCACACCCTCCAACAACTTCCATTCTGCTTGACCCAAACAGAACCTCTCTATTAGAGCCCATCAGACTCCACAGAAACTGGCCTCTGCTTTCCTGTCTTGTCTAAAATGAGCTGCTCTTGGCTCAGTGCATTGTATCACACTGGCCTTTTTTCCTGCCCCAATCTCACCAGCATTTTACGACTTTGGCCCCAGCTGTGGCTTTCCTAGAGTACTACTTATCAGCAACATTTCCCAGAGCCACCTCTTCTAGTTTGTCAGTTCCCTTCTGCTTTGTCCCCAGAGAGGCCTTCCCTCCTGTGCCTGACCTAAGGAGCACCTTAGCTCAAGCTTGATCATGTTTGGCTCTAATGGTCCTGCAGCTCCCATCTTCATCCCCAGCTCTCATCACTGTGTGCTATCTTCTGTCCTGTCAGTAGAAATCAAACTCCTTGATTTCTCCCCACTGTGTGCCAGCACTTGGCAGGGAGCCTGGGCTGCTGGAATTCTTCGTGGATATTTGTTACACCAGTAGATACGTGAATAAAAGAAGACAGAACTCTGGACTCACAGATGGAGACATGAAGTCTTGTCCTTTGACTCCCTGTCCCTGAGAAATTGCTACTTATTTATCTAAGCTGGGCTTATTATAGGTGGTATGATAGGTGGTATCTGCCCTCACAGAAAACAGGAAACAGTCGGGCATGGATATTGAGTACCAGGAGAAGCCAACAGGGGGCTACGTTCTCAGCATAGAGGTAGCCAAACTGATAACCCAAAGATGAGCAGGTATGGCAAGAGTGGGCCAGGGAGGGGCACAGAAGGGACAAAGATCCAAAGATGACAGAGAGAAAGCAGGTAGAGTAGGGAGGAAGTAGCAGTGCCTGGAGCCATAGAGCAGAGATGGGAAGAAGGAAGGAAGAAAAGGAAAATGTAGAGAAGTGGGGAAGGGAAAAAGAAAAGGAAAGAAGGAAGGAGGGAAGAAGAAGAGGATAAGAAGGAGAAAAAGAAAGAAGTGAAGAAGGAAATGAGGGAGGGGAAGAATGGAGGGGAAAGGAATGGAGGGAAGGAATAAGGGAAAAGAACAAATGATACAGAAAATGTTAACTTTGTGTTCAGGATCCTCCTGTTCAGAAAGTGGGAGGGTCTAGGGGAGGTCTCTGTTCTGTTCAAAACCTCCTCTCGTCCTGGTCCTCTGGTCCTCAGTCATGGGCATCTTGCTGTTGTCCACTGTGCCGGATGATAGCAACCGAGGACATGCATGGTTACCTCAGGGTGCTGTCCGGCCTGGGCAGCACTGTACAGCAGGCTGGAGTGTGTGCGGCATGTGTGTATGTTTGTTCATCCCGTGCACACATATGTTTGAACGGGTACATGCACACTTGCCTGCGTGCACATGCCTGTGGAGGCCTGGATTGACACTGAGGATTTCCCTTGATCACTCTCCACTTTACTTCTTGCTCAGGGTCAGCCAATTAAACGTGGTATTTTCAGCCAGCTAGTCTGACCCGGCTTCTCCCTGAGACTCTGCCTCCCAAGTGCTGGGATTGAAGTCATTTGCCACCAACTCCTGACTCAATAACCCTTCTTAATGCATATCATTTTGGACTAAGCTCTGAGATGCTTCCTTTTTAATTTCTCTGGCACTGCCAGGCCCCTCCCTACCCATGGTACAATACCCCGGATCAGTCTTATGACACTGTGGAAACATGGGTTAACAAACCCAGTATGTGTTTATAGGTGCCAACTATTTCTTACCACCAGTGAGGACGGGCTGAAAGGAGGAACGTTTTGGAGAGGGACTTTGAGGGCCCCTAATGTCTTCTCTGGGTGGATGAGAGCATCTACAGCCATGGCCTTGAGCCATGACCATGACCTTGACCTTGACCACTGGTGCACCGGGATTCAGTTCCTGCTTGAATTTGGAAGGAGCAGCATTACTCAAGTGACCGAAGAGATGATGGAAAAATGACTTGATTTAAGAAGAGCTTGGTCTAAGGACCTCTGGCTCTAGTTTCCTTTGAAAATGTGTGTACTCTTGGAGATTGCTAGAATTCTGACAGCAATTTAAAGCAAAAAACAGAGTAGGGTATTCTTGGGGCTCTCCAGTGTGTGTGTGTGTTTGTGCCCTCGTGCATGTGTGTGTACACACAGATGCACATGGGCGTGTTCATTTGTGTACACATGCATATATATTTGGATTTCTGTGACCTGTATGAACCTGCATGTAAAAGTGAGAGGTTAACTTGAGTGTTTGTTGTGTGTATGTGTGTGTGTGTGTGTGTGTGTGTGTGTGTGTGTTTGTGTGTGTCTGTGTGTTCAGAAGCCATTCATTTTAGTTTTTGGGGGACAGGTCTCTTACTGGTCTGGAATCCAAGTAGCCATGCTGGCTGGCCAGTGTGCCCCAAGGAACTGCCTGTCTTTGCTAGCCCAGTGCTGAGTTTTCCGAGTATCTCCATGCCTGGCTTTTTAATGTGGGTTCTGGGGTCATGCTCAGGTCACCAGGCTGTCATAGCAAGCTCTTGTCAGCCCTAGCTGTATCCCCAGAGGGGTTATATGCGCTGAGGGGTTCTGCCTCTGCAGAGGCCATCTGAAATAAACTGTTTTCTTCTGGAACTGAGAACAGGTCCTTGGGTCTTTCATTTGTTAGGCAAACACTCTATCACTGAGCTGAATCCTCAAACACACAGACGAACTTCCAAGTAGCAGTTCCTATAGGCCACCTCCTCCAACCCTAAAAGATGCAAAAGAGAGAATAACTGAGGAATTTTATTAGCAAACCCAGAGGTTCAGTAGGGTGATCTATTGTAACCAGCATTCAACCTCCAAGCATTCTGTTCTGTTTTTCTGCATTAGAGCCTGTAGCCCAGACTAGCCCCCAGCTCATGATACTCTTACTGCGTGCTGGGATTACAGGCATGAATGACTACTCCCAGTTCTCCAATAGTTTTAAGGGCAGTACCGGGCAGCTATCCTGTTCAGTACTGATCACACAGACTAAGAGGGTAGCTGCTCATGAGCTGTTCTCTAAAAGCATACAGTTTTATTCTTGTGGAAACATTTAATGGATATGTATATTAGTCACAAAAAGCACCGGAGATATATAAACACGGACACAGGCCGTGTGTGACTGGTGAGTGCACACACATGCCCACATCATGTCCTCTTCAGTTATGTGTGTTTTCCCTGCTAAATGTTCCCTTTATTTAAGAGTGTGCTCTGCATTTGTTGAAGATGCTGTCTTTTTTCTATTGTATCTTTTTTGGCTCCTGTGTTAAAAGAAAATCAAGTTTTGTAGGCATATGGATTTATTTCTGGGTCTTCAATTCAATTCCATTGTTCAACCAGTACCATACAGTTTTTATTGCTATTACTCTGCAGTATAGCTTCAAGTCAGAGATGAAGATACCTCCAGAAGTTCTTTTATTGTATAGGATTGTTTGCGCTATTCTGGGTTTTTGTTTTTCCATATGAAGTTAAGGATGCACTTTAAAGGTCTGGAAAGAATTGTGTTGGTATTTGATGGGAATTGCATTGAATCTGTAGATTGCTTTTGGTAAGATGGCCATTTTTATTATGTTAATCCTATCGATCCATGAGCATGGGAGATCTTTTCATCTTCTGATATCTTCTTCAATTTTTTTTTTAGATACTTGAGGTTCTTGCCATACAGGTCTTTCACTTGCTTGGTTAGAGTTTATATTATTTGTGGCTGTTGTGAAGGGTGTAGTTTCCCTAATTTCTTTCTCAGCCCTTTTGTCACTTGTATGCAGGAGGGCTATTGATATTTTTTGAATTAATCTTGTATCCAGCCACTTTGCTGAACGTGTTTATCATGGTAGGAGTTCTCTTGTGGAATTTTTGGGGTCATTTACATACACTATCATTTCAGGAACAAATAGTGATACTTTGACTTTTTCCTTCCCTATTTGTATCCCCTTGATTTCTTTTAGTTGTCTTATTGCTCTAGCTAGAACTTCAAGTACTATATTGAAGAGATATGAAGAGAGTGGTCAGCCTTGTCTTGTCCCTGATTTGAGTGAAATTGCTTTGAGTTTCTCTCCATTTAATTTGATTTTGGCTATCAGCTTGCTGTACATTGCCTTTATTATGTTTAGGTATGTGCCCTGTATCCCTGATCTCTCTAAGACTTTCATCATGAAGGAGTGCTGGATTTTGTTAAAGGCTTTTTCTGCATCTAATGAGATGATTATATGATTTTTTTTTTCTTTCGGCTTGTTTACATGGTGGATTACATTGATGGAGTTTCATATGTTGAACAATCCCTGAATCCCTGGGATGAAGCCTACTTGATCATGGTGGATGATGAAATTGATGTGTTCTTGGATTCAGATTGTGACTATTTTACTGGGTATTTTGCATCAATGTTCATGAGTGCAATTGGTCTGACGTTCTCTTTCTTTGTGTGCCATTGTGTGGTTTAGGTGACAGGGTGACTGACAGTGGCTTCATAGAAGGAGTTTGATAATGTTGAGTTTGACAATGTTCCTTCTGCTTCTGTTTTGTGGAATAGTTTGAGGAGTACTGATATTAGCTTTTCTTTTAATGTCTGGTCGAATTCTGTGATGAGACCATTTGGCCCTGGACTCACTCTTTCTTTCTTTCTTTCTTTCTTTCTTTCTTTCTTTCTTTCTTTCTTTCTTTCATTTTTTTATGGGAGACTTTTAATGACTGCTTCTATTGTCTTAGGGGATATAGGGTACTTAATTTGTTTACCTGATCTTTATTCAACTTGGATGCTGGTCTAACTGGATGTCTACATGTAGAAAAATGAAAATAGATCCATTTTTACCACCCTGCACAAAACTCAAGTCCAAGTGCATCAAAGACCTCAACATAATACCAGATGCACTAAATCTATTAAAAGAGAAAGTGGAGAAGAATTGGCACAGGGGACAACTTCCTGAACAGAACACCAACAGCTCAGGCTTTATGATCAACAAAATAAATAGAACCTCTTAAAACTGAAAAGCTTCTGTAAGGCAAGAGACATTTTGAATAGAATAAAACAATAGTCTACAGATTAGGAACAGATCTTCACCAATCCTACATCTGACAGAGGGCTAATATTCAAAATATGTAATGAACTAAAAAAATCAAACACCAATAAACAAAATAACCCAATTAAAAAAATGGGACACAGAGCTAGACAGAGAATTCTCAACAGCAGAATTTCGAATGGTGAAACCCTTAATGAAATGTCCAACATCCTAAGTTATCAGGGAAATGCAAATCAAGAAGATGACTCTGAGATTCCATCTCACACTTGTCAGTATGCCTAAGATCAAAATCTCAGGCAACAGCACATGCTGATGAGGATGTGGAGAAAGGGGAACACTCCTCCATTGCTGGTGGGAGTGCAAACTTGTACAACTACTTTGGAAATCAATCTGGTGCTTTCTCAGAAAATTGGGAATAGCTCTTTCTCAAGACCCAACTCTATTGCTCCACCATTCAGTAAGGACACTTGCTCAATTATGTTCATAGCAGCTTTATTTGTAATAGCCAGAATCTGGAAACAACTTAGATGTCCTTCAGCTGAAGAATGGATAAATAAACTGTGGCACATTTGCACAAAGGAATACTACTAAATTATTAAAAACAAAGAAATCATAAAATTTGCAGGCAAATGGATGAAACTGGAAAATATCATTCTGAGTGAGGTATCCCAGAAACAGAAAGGCACACATGGTATATACTCACTTATAAGTGGATTATAGTCATAGAGTACAGGATAAACATACTAAAAGGCATAGACCCAAAGAAGACAAGTTACAAAGAGGACCTAAGGGAGGATGCATAAATCTCACTTGGAAGGGGAACTAGAATAGACAGAAGACCTGTAGAGAAAAGAAAAATGGAGGGTGGGGGCATCTCTGTGACAAGCTGGAGACTTAAGTCAGGGTAGGCCCCTGGGAGGATATGAGGGAGACTCAAGCAGAGACTCTTAGTAGCAGAGGCCATGGAGACTGAAGAGGACACCCTCTAACTAGACTATCTTCTAATAGAGGGAGGGGAACACCAACCCACCACAAAAACTTCTATCCAAATTTACCCTGCCTATAAGATGTGCAGGAATAAAGATAGAGCAGAGCCTGAGGGAATGTCCAACCAATGCCTGGCTCAACCAAAGACCCACCCTATCAGAGAGTGCCAACCCCTGATACTATGATCAGCTAAGTTTGCAGACAGGAGCCTGTCAGAGTTGTCCTCTGAGAGACTCTACCCAGCAATGCCTCAAAACAGAGACTGAGACTCACAGCCAAACATTGGGCAATGTGTAGAAAGTCTTGTGGAAAAGTGGGAGGAAAAAAGAAAAGGATCTGGAGATGACAGAAGCTCCACAAGAAGACCAAAAGAGCCAACTAACCAGGGTTCCTAGGAACTTGCTGAGACTAAAGCATCAACCAAGGACCATGCATGGACTGGACCTAAACCCCCCTACAAAATGTAGACAATGGGCAGCTTAGGCTTCATGTGAGTCCTCAAGTAAGGAAAGCAGGACATGGACTTTCCTGCAGCTTTTTGATCACTTCCCCCTGGCAGGATTGTCTTGCCAGGCCACAAGCAAAGAGGACACACTCAGTCCTGATGTGACTTGATGAGTGGGGTAGACAGGAAGGGAGAAATGCCCTTTTCTGAGGAGTAAGAGAGGGGGAGGGAGGGAGGAAGGAGAAGGGTGGACGGGACTGGGAGGGCAGGTGTGATGTGGCTACAACCAGAATGTAAAGTGAATAAAAAATAAAATTACATAAAGGTATCAATGTAAGTTAAGTTCAAAAGTTTTTAAAATCAAGAAAAGGGGGGAGGGAGTTTGTTATGAGTTGTTATTTTCTTTCAGGGCTTTCACTGTGCCGGGAGCACTTTTAATTGTAATAATATAAAGCGTGCTACAGTGGCTGCTCCTGACATGCATACAGGTTTGTCTTCTCAGAGGCTCCCAGAAGCCTCTGTACTAGCCAAAAAAATACGTGAACTGATCTTTGTGTGTGATTATTGCCAAATGGCTTTTCAAGATGGTGGCAATGGCCTAGCAGTGCCATTTTAATGCATTCTTAAAGGAATAGGTAGAGTCCACTCTCAATTTTATCAGATTGTTGGTAAGACTAATATATTAATAGTTTTATAATTTTGCTAGTGGAATTGAGTAGCTTTTAAAAAAGATTCCTCACTTCAACTATGAGGTCTTTTGTTAGGGCATTTCTCCTGACATTCCTTTTTTCTTCTTAAATTGTTTTTGAAAAGGCACATTCTTAACATCTTCAAAATTCTTCCGTTTTCATTTTCTCATGCTCATCCCACCAGAAGTTTTCAGGGGTGTGAGGGAACTGCTGTTCCGCTGTTTCCACTTATATATCCTGGCTGATCCCACTCTTTTCTGGATTCCCTGTTTTCCATTTTCTTAGTGCATAGCATGACTTCAAGTAGAGGGAATGCAAGAGAAGTGAGAATTCTAAGTATTTGCATGTCTGAGAAAGTCTTAACTCTTGCTATGTCTCTTTCCTTGTTAGCTTTGCTGGGTGTCTGAACATAATAAAAGGCATTTCTCTACTGTCTCCTGGTATTCAGTGACAAATATGGTGTTGATTTGATGCTGCTTCCTAAATAAGCAATCTTTTATTTTTCCAAGGTTATCTTAAGTATCTTTTCTTTATTCTTGATATTCTGAAACATTGTACTCATTTGACATTATATGACCCCCCCCCCCATTCTACCAGTATAGTCTGAATAATGTATACATGAATTTTGGGGAAATTTGACCATTTTCTTTCTTCTTCTTTTTAGTAATTCCTTATAGCCTAATGTTGCAAAGAGACTTTTTTCTCTTCATTTAACTCTTTTATATCACTTCTCATGTATAGTCTATTGATGTTTTAAATTCAACAATCATATTTTCTTACTTTTTACTATTTATTATTATTATTAATGTTTTATGTTTGTGTTTGTGTGTGTGTGTGTGTGTGTGTGTGTGTGTGTGCGCACGCCCCTCTGTGTGTGCTTGCATGAGCATACCATAATGCATGTGTGGAGGTCAGAGGATGACTTTTGGGAGTCAGTTCTCTTATTCCACTAGGGGTTCCAGGAATCAAACTTAGATCATAGGCTTGAGTAGCAAACACTTTTACCCAGTGAGTCAGCCCCCTGCTCCATATTTTTCTTATTTTCTGATCCGGTTCTAATCTCTCCACACACTTCATTTCTTTCTTCCTACAGTGGCTTCTTAAAATACCATTGAATCAAAAATTTTTTATGTTTCCCAAACTAAAACTATTGAGAATATTTTCCCATTTTTTTATTTTTGTCTTTTCCCTCGTCTTTCCTGTTAATTTCCAACATATTTAAGAATGAATTACAAAGAAAAAACTTAATATGTTTCTTTGCAAGATCTTACTAGTTGAAGTTCATTCCTTTTTCCTTGCCCATTTATTTCTGCTCTTCAGTTGCTGGTTGGGACTTCCTTTGCTGTAGGCACCTCATTAGTCAAAGAGTGAGTGCCAAGTGTCTTAGGGGTCTGTGTTAGGACCTGGTGAAATCACCATTTATTTATTTTTATTGCGTATCTTTCATCCCCCCTCTCCTGTCCTCCCTTCCATCTTTTCTCCCTTCTTTCGTTTCTTTCTTTTTCCTTCTTTCCTTCCTTTTTCCCTTCCTTTTTCCCTTCCTTCCTTCCTTCCTTCCTTCCTTCCTTCCTTCCTTCCTTCCTTCCTTCCTTCCTTCCTTCCTTCCTGAGGCAGATTTTTGAGATGCAGTTTAAGATGGGCTGAAATTCATGATCCTTCTGTTTCCAGACACTGAAAACCTTGATGTATATCACCACACCCAATCTCATCAAGATTTTAGAAGTATGTTATTTAACTTTCTAATATTTGGAAGCTTTCCCTGTGTACTGTTTTTAAAAATTGCAATTTAATTGTGGCCAGATAACACGCTCTGTATGACTTCACTGTTTTGATTGTACTGCCACCTTTTACTGCAGCATGTGTTCTGTGTTGGTAAATTTGTCTTACACCCTTAGCAGTATGTTGTTTCAGTTGCTGCTGGACACAGCACCCTTGAAGGTCAGTTAAATCATGCTGTTGGCAGTGCTGTTTGTACTTTATATACAGCTTTTTTATTGCATGATTGACGACATGGCACAGGGACCATGGTACTAAATATGAATCATGACTGTAAATGAAACTGTTTCTCTATAGGAATCTGTTCGATTTATATACTTCAAAGCAATGTCATTAAACATGCATTTATAACTGTTATATCTTCCTGATAAATTCATACTTTTAACATTGAGAAATGTTTCTTCATTTCTCACATAATTCTCTGTGTTCTTGACGTCTACTTATTGAATGACAAAATAGTAACTTTTCTTCTTATGCCTACTATTTTCATGAAATTACTTTAACCACTTATTTGGATTTTATGTTTGAAACAAGTTTATTATTGACAGCATATAGATAAATCTTACTTTACTATCATAATCTTACTTTACTATCATTTTCTTGATTTTAGGTATTTGAGTTTTTAGTCTGTTTACATTCATTGTAGTTTGTCACATGACTGGATTTTGTGTTACCATTTTTCTGTTTGTTTTCAGTTTATCTCATCTGTTTTGGGTTTCTCTGTTTCTTCTTTCTAACTTTATTTTGGATTTACTGATTATTTTCAGAATTCTATTTTTTCTGTGACAGTGTCTTTCTA
This sequence comes from Psammomys obesus, assembly GCF_907164565.1. Classification (NCBI taxonomy): domain Eukaryota; kingdom Metazoa; phylum Chordata; class Mammalia; order Rodentia; family Muridae; genus Psammomys; species Psammomys obesus. Next base: position 15,595,006 of record NW_026596125.1, read on the forward strand.
TGTAGTCCTGGATACCCTGGAACTCTCTGTAGAACAGTCTAGCCTTGAAATCACAGAGATCTGCCTGATTCTGCCTCCTGAATAGTGAGGTTAAAGTCGAGTGCCACAATGCTTGACAAGAATTCCATTTTATTTTATTTTGTTTATTTAGAAAATATTTTATTTAATTATTTGAAGAAAGAGAGACAGACAGAGGGGAGAGCACTGAAAGTTGGGGAAGACTATAAACTCTCAAAACCATTACCAGAGACACTTTCCATACATTTTTTCTTAGATATTTTTTTAAGATTTACTTATTTATTATGTATACAGTATTCTGTCTGCCTGTACACATGCAGGCCAGAAGAAGGCACCAGATCTCATTATAGATGGCTGTGAGCCACCATGTGGTTGCTGGGAAGTAGACTCAGGACCTCTGGAAGAGCAGCCAGTGCTCTTAACTCTGAACCATCTCTCCAGCCCCAGATAGTTTTTTTTTTTTTATGTGTGTTTTTCTCTACGTATGTATATATGTGCACTTGTGTGTAAGTGCCTGAGGAGGCCGGAAAAAGGGCTTCAGAGCTCCTTGTCAGAAATAACAATCCTCACTTCATAGTAAGAGTGCTGGAGAATCAAAGCAGTGAAAGCAAGGCAGATTTATTTGAGGTTCTGCAGAAGCTAGGAATCAGCCTGGACAAGAAGCAAAGATGGATGCTGCCTCTGGTTGGTGCAAAAACAGTGGTTTTATCACTCTAGTTGCCCTCCCCCACCCCCCAAATTCTTCATTGGCTGAGTTCTTCAGGGAAATACAGTCTTCCTGGTGCCACTGCTCAAATGCTTCATTTATTGGCTCAGACCCAGAGCCTTACGTAACGTGTATCCTGGGCTTGTGCTTCCCTCCATTTCTCATGCGTGGGCTCATTCACACAGCAGACTGCTCCAAACTTTCAACCCTAGGTGATCTGAGAGATAGACAAGCAGGCACCAGCTACGAGCTGGAGAGAACAGGCACTTCGTAGTTCCTGCTCACTCACCAATGAGTGACAAACGCACCTCGTACTGAAAATGGACTATGGTGAATTCCAGGCAATTGTGAGTACCTGATTTGGCTCCAGGCCTATGAAAAACAAACAAACAAACAAAAACAAAACAAACAAACAAAATACAAAGAAATAAACTGTGAGAGCCCTTAAAGGCTGAGGCCACTTTCCGGCTCCCTTCCTATACACTAACTTTTAAATCACACACACCTTTCTTTTTATGCTTCTGTTAATGAAGAAAGCTCTCTTTCTCTCTCTCACACACACATTGTTTTCATTTTCATCCTTTCCATCTCTTTTTGTACTGATAAACAGAACTTAGTATTTTCCCAAATACTATTACATAAAAAAAAATCTGTTCCTTGCTTAAATCATTTTATTTTTGCTGAAATCTTTCAGACAGTTTAAGTTTGATAACATTAATGAACATCAGAGAAAATCCTTTTTCTATCTCATTATTCATTTAAATTACTATACATAAAATATTTATTTTAACACTTGAATACAAATTGAGTGGATATGAGATTATAGGTGAAAAATCTTTTCTCTTAGAAATTTGAATATATTACCTTTTCTCCCAGTATGCCTCCAAGGTTCCATTTTTTTCTTGTTCTTCTGTAGTTGTATTTTTTTCTGCCTGATTTTATGAAATTTTACATGATCTGTTTAAAGTACTTTAAAAAAAGAACTTAGTGGCGAATGGGCTTCATATATTTTTACCTATTAAGATAATTTACCTTTTCTGCTCCAATCTCTCTATCCTATGGGAAATTAATCAACAACAATCAAAACCTTCTTTGGGACCAAATTTTGAATTGTTGATTTGTATTTTATTCTATTTGGACATTTCTGTTTCCTAAACAGCAACGTTGTCCTTGCTTGTTTCATACTTGTTTCAGCCTATCTTTGTATATTCCCCAAATCTGTCTGTTTTCTCTCTGTGTGTCTCTGTCTGTCTCTCTCAGTGTCTCTGTCTGTCTTTTGTCTCTATGTCTCTGTGTCTGTCTGTCTCTCCCTCTCTCCCTCTCTCTGTTACACATGCCAGTGCTCTACCACTGAGCTATATCCTCAGACCCAGACTCTTAATATTGCAATCGTAATTGTACTAAGTTCAACCCTTTTCCTGCTATCTGAGTATGTCTGTTACTTTGGCTTTAGTCCCCTTGCTGACACTGGCACCTCTCATACCTTTAATCATTTCAATCATTGACCTTCCTCTTGGTCCCGGATTCTCTGTATACCTGCATGACTGTTTTAATGTGGATTGGGAGGAAGATTTAGGGAACATCACTCTGCCAGGACTTTATGTTGGAATTAAAGAAACTAACTTGAATTACATCTTGAGACAAAACTTAAGAGACCTTAAAAGTAGACACACGAAGGACTGCTGTATACACAAGTTCAGAAAGTCTTTAAAAACATTGGCTTTGACCTATGTTTGGAAAACAATAACCGAAATGAAGATTCCTGATTCTTGGATACAGCACAAATCAGGATGGACTTCCAAGCATACAGGCTCTCACCTGGCAAGAGCATCTTCTTCAGAGCCAATCACATACTTCACTATGCTATCTGTATGTGACACTATATTCCCCAGCCCGGGAGTATAACAGGCTGCATGAGGCATAATTGGGCCTAGCTGTGCAGAGCCCCTGAGTACCTAGAGGATGTGATTGTCTCCTATTCCCTGGCTGGCACCATCTGTGTCTCTCAAGGCCTAAGAAACAATTGAAATGAAGCAAATGTTGCAGTTGAGAGTCACATGCCGTGGTCCTGCCCGAGTGGCATTGTTTCTCTTGGCCTGGTTTCCCAGGGCACACTGCTGAGCCTAATTTCTGTGCTCACTCATTCTGCTAGGATTTCAGACCTTTAGGAGTGTGAAAGGTACATAGGCAGTGTTGGAAGCATGGAATGTGCCACACTGATGCTTCTCTCTTGTAATACATGTTCCCCCCAGGATAGCATCTAATTGCTACTCCAGCAAACCCACTGTCTCTACCTCACAGCCTCACCCAGTAGGCCACTGCAAACATTTATTATCCTTTGAATGACAAAGCTCTTCCTATCTGTCTGTTCTGAGTTTTTTTTTTTTTTTTTTTTTTGAACTTCCATTTCTGCCCCCACTTTTGTCATTGAGGAAATATCAAAAGTGGTACCATATATTGGTATTATACACTCCACTAAAGATCTTGCATACTGGAGTCTATTCCCTTCAAAGTCTTTTCTAAAGGGAGGGACATGGAAGATTACGTTTTAACTTTTCATTAAGTTACACACATTTTTAAGGAAGTTAGCACAAGGGAAAATATTTTGCTGACTTCTCTTCAGCCAACCCCCTCCTGCTCTGAAAAGAAAGCTGGAGAAACAAGCTTACACAAGGTTCTTTTGGGAGACAAAATGGTCGTCTAGTTCCCTTGGCTATTGCTTACGTACTGAAGTTTGGTGGAAGGAAGGAAAAGGCTACGTATGCATTTGGATCATTCAGAGGAAGGGCTGAGGGAGGAGGAAGGAGCCTCAAGGAGGGCTAGTGACCATCACAGAGGGCCTCAGGGGCCAGGCTTATTATGTCACATCAAATCTAGCAGCCCCACAGGAAAGCTCTTAATATGATCCTTTTTTTTTTTTTATTGTATAGGTGAGGAATCTGAAGTCAAATAGATGGATGCAAAATTAATGTCAAACTGTGTTTTCAGGCTTTCACAACCTGTCAGTCACCTGCCTTCCCCATCCAGGCAGCACTCCCAGCCCACTGGCTGGTAGATAGGTGACTTGGGTCATCTGTTATTTTTCTTGTGATTGTTTTGATAATCACCAAGTCCTTTTTAGGTGGACTTTCCTCATTACTTGATTTCCAGTGACTCCTTGTGTCCTTTCCATTCTCCACTGCACTTCATCTACTGAGGAAAGCCTTTCACTCTTCTGATGGCTGCCTACATTAGAGGAGTTGGCCATATATTAGTCTCTAGTTCCAGGTTTTATCTTCTCATGTTGGTGATTAAACTCAGGACCTTGTGCATGTGAGGCAGATGCTTTACCACTCAGCTCCACACCCAGTATGTTCTGGAGGTCTAAGACAAGACAAAACAAAACAAAACCCTAACACCAATCATGGAAGATGCTTGCTGGCTATGCTATTTCATGATGGGACCAGGATCCTAATAAATCAGAATCTTCTCTTCCTTCGGTCTCTGAGGATGCAGTAGGGGTGTAATCTTTTTCTCTTAGGCCATATAAGTTGAGTCAGGCAACTGTCCTCTGTTTGTTTACTGTTGCTGTAACAGAACAGGTGAAGTAGGGTACTTCCTAAAGGAAAGAGGTTTGCTTTGGTCTGTAGTTAAGGAGCCTGGGAGGCCCAAGAACATGGTACCAGTATCTGGCTGGTTTCTAGAAAGGGCTTTTTACAGGAGTATGCAGAGAAGCAGAACCCACAGGCTAGGCTTGCTTTGCAATAACCTGCTTTTGTTCTGGAAGAGTGAGAACTCACACAGGAAGGCATCCATGTGTTTATGAGGACATAGCCATGACTTGCCCATCTCTTACTTACCCTTACCCCCAACAGGGCTGCACTGGGACTGAACATGAAGATGAAGTTTCTAGGATGAAAGGTACCTAAGCCATAGCAGGCACCATCTCCTTTGCAGAGGTAATTTCCATCTCTAGATTCAGACTAATACAGGTAGGCTGTGCAGAAGGATGGAGAAATGTGTCTAAGCTTTTGAATGAAGCTGTTTCCACAAATTCCTCTGCCCTTGGACTTCTTTGCTATAGCAACAGCTGAGTTTCCGTTCTTATTAAGCTGGTTTGAAAAGCTCCTCTATCCCTGGCTACCAGTAACCTAGTTCTCTGAGAGGAAAAAACAAGCTTTGATTTTCAGTGCTTGCCAGTTGCTATAGTGTAAATTGCTGCCCACCACAGATTCTAAGTGGAAAATCTCTGAAAAATTAACAATGGTTTGTCTTTCCCCTTTTGGTTTTAAAAATTATTATGCTCTATTTCTGTATTCTCTGTCCCCCTCTCCCTGTCTGTGTGTTCTCTGTCTTCCTCTGTCTCTCTCTGTGCCACAAACCATGGCACACATGTGGAGGTCAGAGGACAGCTTGGGGAGTTGGTCCCCTCTGTTCACCCTTATGGAGGTTCCAGGGATTAACCAGACCATCATGATTTTCCTGCAGGAATCTTTATCCCCAGAGCCATCTCACCCATCCAGTCTTTGGCCTTTTTTTTTTTTTTTTTTTTTTTTTTTAAACAAGGCCTCACTATACAGCTTAGGCTCCTCCACAACCCACTGTGTAGACCTGCCCGACCTTGAACCTGTGATTCTTGTGCTTCTACCTCCCATGTGCTGGGATGACAAGTGTGTGCTGTTAGGCCCAAGTAACACCTGACTTTGTGATCAGATCCCATTTGCTACTGACTGCAGCTTAGATGTTCAATGAACTTGTTTTCTCAGGGAGCCACTAAGGTGAGAGGAATTCTCATTGGGCCACTTGACTGGCCTGTTTTGGCCCATTCTGCATCCCAGGAATGACTCAGCCCTCTGAAGGCACTGCTGGATAAGGAGGGAGGAATGAGGGAGGAGCAACCACCACCATCAATGGGGAGAATCAAATCCTCTCTCTCTGTGTATCTCTTTATCTCTGTCTCTCTCTATGTGTCTCTCTGTATCTCTGTCTCTCACTCTCTGTAGTCCTAGATTTGGAACCCAGGGTAGAGGAGTGATCTGCCAGTGAGCTGTACCCCACAAGGATTAAAACATTTGTGACTGTCATTTTCCCAGTCACCTGCTGCTCCAGAGCCCCCCCCCCCCCCCCGTGAGTGCAACCTGTCACACAGTCCTCTGTGGCAGATGCACCCCACAGTTTGAGCACTGGCTTCCTCTGGTTTGGTTTGGTGCTGTGTGTTCCAGGAGAGCTAAGGCTCTGCTCAGCCCCACATGACTCCAGTGTGGGATTTTCCCATGACTCATTGAGCCCTGCCTCATCAGGAACCTAAGTAAAAGGGGGCAAGGGCATGGAGAAGAATGTGGGGTTCATAGGTTTGTTCCTGTTCCTTCTCCTCTCATGCACCCCTCAACTTCTACCTCTGCTACTTTGTGTTTGCCTCTTGGCTTGTTTTTGTTTTTTTTTTTTTTTTTCTTTTTACATCTCTGAAACTCAGTTTCTACATTTGCAAAATGAGGCTAGACATCCTCAGCTCATATGATTCTAGGAGAAAAGCATGGCCCAGGACCCGGCCAGCACCCAGCCCCCAACCCCCAGCCCCCACCACCCAGCACGCAGCACCCCAGGTGCCTAATACATATTTGCAGATGACCTTCTCCTCTCTTTCTTGCCTGAGCTTACCTGGCTGTTTCTGTGGGGCACCAGCACTGGTCTGAGAAATAGAATGGAAGTCTTTAAAATGGATTACCAGGTTTCTAGACAGTGTGCTGTCTGTGCTGCTATCTGTGGATTCTGCTGTCTGTGGGTCATGCGTTTGCTGCATGTGGTGTGTGTGTGTGTGTGTGTGTGTGTGTGTGTGTGTGTGCATGGGGTGGTCATTCTACTGAATTGTTTCGTGAGGACTCGTCTTTAGGGTGCACAGATGGCAAGGAAGGGGAATGCTGAGGATGTAGGAAGGAAGTGGTCTGTCTCCGCAGCAGCAGCAGCAGCAGCAGCAGCAGCCGCCGCCGCAGCAGCAGCAGTCACTTCCACCAGGGCGGTGCTCGCCCTATGTTAATTGTGCTGCAATTATCCCGAGGAGCCCGAGCTTCCTCCCCGACCGGTTCTTTTTGACCTGCACATCTGTCTCCTAGCGACGGCCTATACGGATCCCTTGGTTGATGCGCTTCATCATTTCCAGCACCGCGTCAGCGGCTACAGTTTTGTGTCCCCAGCTCTGGCCTGGAGGCTCCATGAGCCGTGTCCTCAGTTGGGGCTCTGCTCTACCTGTGGGAGAAACTGCATATCCAAATCAGAGTTCACGGCGCGCTACTGCGCGACACCCGGTTTCCAAATTCCGGAGCCTGTCCCCAGTCACCTCCACGTGCCTTGGCTGAGGAAGACAACGTCCCAGGGTCCCAGACCTCCGTGAGAGGAGCAGTAGGCAGGAATTTGTTTGCGCCTCGGTGCCGCTAATTATCTGCAGAGGGCTGCGGAGCAGACTCCTCTCATGCTGGGTTGGGCCACAGAGACTCAGGCGTTGGGAGTCCTCGAAGCTTCTAATGTCAAATGTCTTTATGAAATTACAGAAATCACATCGGCTCACCTGAAACTTTCTATCCCTTTCAAAACCCAGCACAGCCTTGGATGGCTTCGGGAAATTTGTGAGAATTACACCCATCCTTTGTAAGCTGAGACGGAATGGTCCAGAGCGCTAAATTCGTGCTCAGGAGTTATTCCACTGAGGCCACCGGCCAGGGAGCTGGGTCATTAAGAAGGAGAATAAAATCTCTCTTATCTTGGAGTTCCTTTTCCAGAATGGTCGACAGGGTGAGTGTCAAGAAAACAATAGAATCCTCAGAAACAAAGACAAAAGGCTGTCACTGAAAGACCCAAGGAGGGAGGCCCTCTGGTGCCCCAACATGCTCCATCAGGGCCATCTCCCAACGCCTAAGATGGGCCGTTATGTCCAGGATTAAGAAAACGGTTGTCTATTCCTTTCTTTCTCATTCCTGTGATAACAAAAATAATTGAGAAGAGTAACTCCTTTAGAAGACAGGTTCCTTTCCTCTCACAGATAGAAGGTGTAGTCCATCATGGTGGAAGGTCGTGGCAGCAAGAACTGAAGCAGCTGGTTACACCGGCACCGGTGAGGAAGCAGGGTGGTCTCTTCACCTTTTTCTTTGGTCTCAGACCCTTCCTCGTGGCATGAGGCCAACATTGTTTTAGGGTGAGTTTTCCCGCTCCTTAATTTACTCAAGCTAGAGACCCCCTTACAGCCAGGCCTAGAGGCTTCTCAAGTTGAGAAGTACTGCCAACCCTTGGAGGTGGGAAGGCATAGAGGCTGACGCATGAGGACTCTTAATCCCCTCTTCTGCCTGGCCTGTATATTGTTTCTCTGGAGAAGAAGGGAGCGTGTTCTCTTCCCCAGCTGGGTGGTTCCTGTCAGCTCCTCCTCCATACCTGGGAGAACTGCATTTCTCTGACACGGAAATAATGATGGCTGCTGATACATTCCTGTTGGCCAGGCTTCAGAAAGCTGGGGGATGGTGTGTGGGGGGAGGGGGAATCCTCATATGTTGGGCCTTTTGACTCCACGCTTGTGAGTTGTGGGGAGAGAGCAGAGGTCAGCCGTGGGCCACCCACCGCGTGCTCTCCATCTGTGGCACCTGCACTAGGCCAGATCCTAATGGAGAAGCGGTTGTGTAAAGAATTTTTACTTATTACTGGGGCTTTGAAGATTGGGGTATCCTTTCTCCTAGGGACAGACATCCTCAGGGAACCTTGAACTTTTGTAGCTTGGGGTCAATACTGCCAAGCGTCTTTTGAACTTGATTATAAGAGCAGCTAGAGGTAAGTCAGACCTGTGTCCTTTGCTGGGCCTTAGGGAATGAATGAGGAAAGGTTGTTTGAGGTACTCTCTCCTGTGGAGTTGTTAAAAAGAAAAACAAACAAAAACTAAGACACCCAACATAGCTGACACAGTTGTTTAGACTTTAGCTTGTTTTCTTAGGTTTTATTTATGTATGTTTGGGGTGTGGACATGGGTTTGAACGTGGGTTTGAGCATGTAAATACAGTGCCTTCAGAGTCCAGAAGACACTGCCGGGTCCCCTGGAGCTGCAGGTGAGTGTGAGACAGGGACACAGGGCCTCTGGAGGACGAGCAAGCTCTTAATCACTGAGCCATTTCTCCAGCACTAAGACCATGGCTTTCTAAGCTGTGTGTCATGACATCTGTGTGAGGTTGCAAAGCTGAACGGGGGAAGCATGGGGTGGTTATGAGAACTTTGGCAGTGGTAAAAGGTTTCTAAATGTGCAACAACTAAAAGCTAATTCCAAACCAAACGCATAACAGATTCAAGGTGCTCTGGCAGTACTCACCTGTGCTACGCTGTGCATCTTCACTGCCGCCTCAGCTCTGAGCACACAGCATCCTCCTCAGGTGGCTTCTGCTGTCACTCCACACACGCCAGCGGATGCTGCCAGCCACATCTCAGCTCAGCTGTGAGACTAGCGCATGCTTTGAAAGGCAGTGTTTCTGCCCTTCTGCAAAGATAACAATTGAGCCTCCATTTCTTCCTCAGTATGTGTCAAATTAGTATACTTGTCATTGTGCTGTATTTGAACATTTGATTTTAAAATTTGATCCTTGAATTTATGAATTAAGTTTTATCTTAAAAATCCAGTGAATTTTGGCTTTGGATTAAGACAGAATTCCCAACAATTTCTTAAATGACCCTAAACATCCTTCTGCCGCTTTGTATGTTTATGAAAAGAGGTGTTCACAGCATTGACAATTATAAAATCAAAATATTATCCAGCTATGAAAAGTGTTGAAAATGCTTCATGTCCTGAAGTATCAAATATTCAACAAGGATTGAATTCTTTATATAAAAATAAGCAAGTGTATGCATCTCACTGGTATAAAAATTAGCATTCATATTTAATAAATGACAAGATTATATGTATAGCAAAGAACTGTTTAAATTTTTCTTTCTGATTTTTTTATTGCAGATATTTGATTTGTATAGCTGTCTTATAAATATCTGCATACAAGGGTCATGTAAACATTTCTCAGGGGAAAAGCATTTACAAGTGGAAAGGATTAAAAGGCCATGCTTTAGAGTATCTAGGGACTTGCCCTCTTAGCTGAAAACCCACTTAGCTAAAAACCCTTCTAAAGAAAGTGGCCACGGAGGCTCGGCTGTACCGACTGGGGAACAGTCATCGGCTGGGGCAGCAGACATGCACAATAGCGCAAATAGAAAGCTCCACCTTACTGGTGACACAAACCTGGAATTCCAGCTACCCAGGAAGCTGAGGCAGGAGGATTGCAACTGCAGGTCCTGCCTGGGCTGCGGAGCGAGTTCAGGGCCAGCCTGGGAGCCCTCTCAAAATGAAAGGGTCTGGGATACAGCTCAGAGTTAAAGTGCTTGCCAAGTGTATGAGGAAATTGGGTTCAGCACACAGTACCCAGGGAGAAGCACCATGACAGATGCTCAGTGAGGATAAGCTGTATCCAACAGCAGAAGTCTGTGGAAGGAAATAAGGTACACCGTCAAGAAAGGCTTCAAGGAAAGAATAAGCTTTGAGATGTCTTTTGAACAATGATTGGATTTCTTTTGTCTAGTGTTTTACATATATTATTATTTATAATATTTATACATTGTGAAAATCATAAAACCAATATACAGTTACTATAGAAAATATTACAATGTATATAGAAGAAAATTAAAGTGATACCCAGAGACAAATTACAAGTAACATTTGGATATATTTCTTTCCAGTCATATGTCTATCTATTCACACATGTGTTTTTCATAGAAGTAGGCATATACTTAATGTTAAGGGCTACTCACTTAATAAGGAGTTCTCTCAAATCATTAAGTCGTCACCAAAGATGCGATTTATAAAGTCATCGTGTGCAAGATAGTTCTTCAGCACTTGACAAGTAGCTAGCATAGATACCCTGACAGTGAGAGAGAGAGAGAGAGAGAGAGAGAGAGAGAGAGAGAGAGTGTAATCTTGAGTCACAGTTTCAGAGCTGGCTGGATCCATTGCTGTGAGCCTTAGATGCGGCTGAGTATCGAGACCCTGGAAGCGTGCGGTAGACACTGCTCATCTCATGGTGGCCGGGGAGGCAGAGGGGACTCCAGATGCAGCCAAGAACATACCAGCCACTTGCCTTCTCTGCCAGCCACCTCCGAAAGTCTCCACTATCTCTCAGTGATGCTGTCAGATTATGAATCCACTCGTTAGTTTGGAGTGGAGCTATCCGTTCATTCTATCAGACCCTCTTGTTGCAGCATCTTGATCCTGGAGAGATCCTCAGAGATACACCCTGAAGTGCTTTACAGATCTAGGCATTTCTCTGTCCAAGACGTTCACAATGAGGCTAGCTAGCACAGAAATTGGTAACACCAGTGTCCCTCAAGACACATGATTTCAGAATCAGACTTGAGAAGGAAACTCCCCAAACCTATTTAGGCTGGCCTTCCCCTAATTGATTTTGGTTATTGCCACATCATTTTAAGTTTCTACCAAACATGGGCTGGTAGGCGATGTCGAGTCTCTCCCAGTGTTCCTTCTACCCTTTCATTCTAGTCTATTGTGTTCTTGTCCAATAATGTGTGTAACTATTTGTTTCTATTTTTCACTATTTAGAATAATAATTATTGACTGTCTTATTATATGTCTTTGAAACTGAAAGGCTTTTGCTGTGCATGATGCTTGAGACAGGAGTGGCGGTGGGTATTCCAGAAGGAGCCTTCAATGCAAGCAAGTATGTGGAGGAAGGAGGCATAGCAATGCATGAAGAACAGGATTACTGCTTGGCTGGACAGAGGCTGCATTGAGAGGACACTGAGGATGAAAAGGTAAGCTGGAGACAGGCTGCAGAGGACTCTGAATGGCTCTCTGAGAGGCAAACACAGAATCGGGAGATAATGGGGATACCGGTGGCTTCAGACTGGTTATGGACAAGCTAGAAAGATGTTGTCTGACAGTTGTGGGTAGAATGGCAGGTGGAAGGAGAAGAAACAAGACACTTGGAGAGCATTTAGGAACCTTTTGTAAAAGACGAAACAAGACTGCAATGTGGTGAGACATGCAGGGTCAATGAGCAGCTGCAGGGCAGTCAGGCAGCTGGAGTGGACGGGAGGGAGGTCGGTGCTACCACAGAAGCTAGATGGGAACATGGCTGGTGAACACTGAGCCAGCAAGAGTGAGCGGGGAAATGGGCAAAGCAGGAAGACACAGAGGAGTAGCAGCAGGTGGCCTTGTGCAAGCCTGTGATCTGGCTGGAGGACAGTCACCCCAGAAGCCTGACGTTCTGTGGAAACCACTGAAATGACAGAGTTAGAGACAGCATGCCTGCGAGCCCTCGTCTGAAAGTGATGGCTCATCCTGAGGCAAGCTCCTGTCTGTTGACTGGCGTTGAGGTTTGGCATTGCTCATGGGTTGGGTTACAGGGCAAAATAAAAAAGCCAGACTTCTTATTGGACCCTCAAACTTGGTTCTGACTAGGCCAGACTGCATATAAAGAGGCGAACTTCCTCTGGTTTTTTTTTCCTTTGTTTTTTGAAAGGAAAGTTCTTTGGCTCTCTTGCCAAAGCTGGCTCCAGGTCCTTGGCAGCACTCCCTGTCAGGACTACTGGTCTACCACGGCACACGCGAACAACCTGCAAGGCGACAAGTGACCCATTCTGCTGGGGGGCCACGTGGCTCCACGGGTCACAGAATTCCTTTTTAATTAGTGGCCTCCAGGCCTGGGCTGATTCTGTAACATCAAGCACTTTCCACCAGTTTCAAAAATCAAGACCCAAATATAACAACAAAAATGAAAATAAGAAAAGAAAAATTAGCTCTTGCCTGGTCTCTGCAGCACTTTGCTGTTGCTTTGGAAATGGAGACTCGTGCATGGGATATTGTCATCTAACATCTACAGAAATGTCTTTTTAAAATGATTTTTTGATGTCAAGGCCTAATATTATTCATACTTTTCTATAGCCTCAAACAATGTCTTCAGATAATTCAGGTAAAGGCAAGCCAGAAACAAAGCAGCACCACGAAGGCATCATCACATCAGACACTCTGAGCTGTGCCGTCGCCTCCCAGGGCCTTTGAACCTTGTATGATGCGAGCACGTCCTGTTCTCAGGGGACACTCTGCGAGCTGTTTTGACTTCAACAGAGGGCAATAAAACACAATTCTCTTGCTTCAGATACATGCTTGTTGCCAGCTCCACAAAGCTCTACTCCTTCTGTTTACCAACGGAGCAGGCTGTGATTGGGAGGCCCACTATGTCCCCCACCTGTGGTATGCAGGCTTTTACTTGGAGGCCAGAGGTCGGGGGTATCCCCTCCCATGTGGATGGGTATTGCAGGGCCAAGGAGAAGGCTTTCAACAAGAATATGGCAGGAGAAACTTTCCTCGTCCAGGCTCCTCCCAGAGTGACGCCAACCAGTACCATGAAATGATGGCTGCAGCCTGGGGTGTTCTTTGAGAGGACAGAGAAACAGAGGAAGGCAGAGTCAACTATTCCCTTTGGGCGACCACCTCTCACTTCCTCTTGGAACTCTGCTCTCTGCTTTGAAGGTGCCAACTGTGTCTCTGTATCATTCTTCCCGTACTGCCTCCCCTGATTCTCTGAGCACTCCTCACCCACAGCGCGCTCTTCAATAGATCCACCAACTTCAAGCTCAGGTTTCAAATTCTGAGCCAGTCTTTCCAGCTGCTGGATCCTGAGCCTGTGCTAGCCTGAGCTTCCAATCCCAGTGCTGGGGACACAGAGACAAGCTCATGGAGCCTGTGGTTATTCAGCCTAGCCTACCTGGTGAGTTCTAGGCCAGGGAGAGACCCTGTCTGAAAACAGCAGGATAGATGGTGGCCAGGGAAACAACATGTGAAGCTGTCCTCTGCCTCTGCATGTATGTGCAGGTACATACATGTGTTTACTTGCATGCAGGAACAAGCACATGCTTTTGCTCCCACGAGGAGCAAGGCCTGGACTTAAGGGTGTGAGCTCAAGATAGGAATGACTTCCACAAATGTTGACCTTCTCTTTGTTGCAGGAACTTCTGGACACTATGTGGGCCATGGTTTCTGTAGTTGATGTGATCCTGAAGCCTTGGAAAATGGACATGTTTTTTTTTTTGTTTTTTTTTTTTTTTGCCTCCAAGCAGATGCCATGAGACCATTTCTGTTATGTCCTGAGCTAAAAAGAATTTGTTCTTTCAATTTTTTTTTTCCACTCAGAGGACATCTGGCCTGCACTGCCCTGCAGGTTTGCTCACAAGTCTTTTCCTCATCAACAAGGCCAGTTCCCACCTGGTATCCACGTGTCCATTCCATGACCAATACATGTGTGTTCAGGGGTGTTTTCATGTCAGGTGCTGGCAAGAACAGCACCTAGCAAGTTGACCTGATTCTACTTTATCATCATCTGAGGAGCCTGCAGAGATTTTACAAAAAAAGGAAAAAAAGAAAAAGAAAAACCCTCCTTAGACTGTGTTTATAAACCCCAGAAAATCAAAAGCAACCAACACAGCTGCCACCATATCTGCTCTATCCTTTCTCCCTAAATGGCCTCTACTTCTTCCTGTTGGGCAGGTCCCTCCTGCCCCAGACTCTGTGTGCTTCAGCAAGGACAGCCACTTACTGGGATCTAATTTCAGTCCTTCAAAGGTTAATTTATCCTTTTCAGGCTATGTACTCATTTAAACCAAAATTGCCCAGCTACTAGCCTTCTTGATAGCAATTACATCCAACGGAAGCAAACTACTGAGCTTCATGTATTGGTAATAGCTTTCCTTTCTAGATTTTTCCTTAGGGATAAAGTTGAAGGGTAAAATTAGTCACATTAAGCTAGAAAAATAGTGAACAAAATACATATTTTATATATTTTTAAAAAATTCTCCTGCTACCAATTACAGTCTTTATTAGAAACAGGTATTTTCACATTATGGGGTCTTTATATTAGGCAGAGCAAACCCAAACGAATGGTTTCTTAAGTGGATCTTTTAAATAAATACTCAAGTCCATTTTAATATCTAATAATAGTGGCTGCTTAAGTCTTCACATTTTTGCATAGCCAGCAGGAAAACTGTTTGATGTTTTAATTATGTCCCTGAAAATGCTGAACGGGTTATGGAAAGCAATTTAGAGAAAAATTATTTTAATTCTTTTTTTTTTCTTTATTATTAGTGTTGTGGTGGAGAAAGGCATTTTCCACATCTTATTAAAAATCTTTTTGCATTATAAAAATGCTATCTTCTGATAAACTACCCTCAATAAGCAAAGGGTTTACCTCTTTTGTAAGTGTTCTGATTTGGGGGTGGGGTCTGGGATTTTTTTTCTTTTTTAAAGGAAAGAAGTAATAGAAAATGTGTTCCAAGGAGGCGAGACATGGAAATGGAGCATGCCTTGCAAGAAAGAGAGGAAGAAAATCTTTTAATTACATTTAAAATTAGCCAGAACCTCTTGCTTGTCCCAGAGAGATTCCTGGGAGGCCTGGAACATTTCTGATGAACAGGCTGATGTAATCACTTCAAAAGCCCCACCTGGAAGTCTGGACTTAGGAGGAGGCAATGGGGACATTCCGAGCTAGATCCTGCTGGCCCCAGGTCATTCTTCTGGGCAGGAATCAGGAAAGTGGTCCCCAGGGAGACAGAAGCAGTGAGAAGGAAAGATATTTCCAAGGAACGGAACCAGATGTACAAGCTACAGGGAGGCAGATGGGACTCGGGAGGGGGTAGTGAGCAGGCTGGGCCTGAGGCTCACTCTCTTCTCTCAGGAGAGAGGGGCCCAGCCTCATGGAGCCTGGCACTCAGGTGACATTAAAGCTGTCTTCATGGTGGCCAGATATGAAACACTGTGAAGAATTTGGGGAAATGGTTGTTGAGAAGGAAATGGTCTTCGTGGTGGTCTGGATAGGAATCTCTACCTAGGCCTCAAGTCAATCCTCTACTGGAAATCAGTTCACTTTTCTCTTCCTTCTTCTTCCTTGTATTTTACATCCTCTTCCCCTCCCAAGTTCCCCTTCCTCACCCATTGCTCCTTCCCCTGTTCTTCTAATCACTTTGCCAAACAGTGCTCCATTATAAACTCAGACTTTAATTAAAACCAAACTAACTAATTAACTAAACAGCAAATGCCCTAGATGGTACACATGTGAGACACAGCTCCCAGAGCAGCTAGTCTGACCCCATCCTGAGACCATGCCTTTCTGAATAAGCTACTAGAACCACACAAAGGGTAACACTTCAACAGTAAGAGTGTGATTGTCCAGAATGGGTACAGACTTTGAAACATTTCCTCCAATAAGGCCACACCTTCTAATCCTTCCCCAACAGTTCCACCAACTGGGGATCAAGTTTTCAAACATGAGCCTCCAGGAAGCATTTTCATCCAAAGCATCACAACTACAGGTAATGGGAGTATTGTCTTTATAAATACTGTTGACTGAACAGATGGAGAATGCATGTGCTTCCTTGTATTTCTGATTCTAAATTAAGTAGTAGTCACCCCTGGTATCCAGAGAGGGAGAAGGGAGGAGAGAAGAAAGAAGGAGAGAGGGAGACAGAGAAACGGAGACAAACAGAAAGACACTGATTTTAGGACCCTCAAATCTGCAATTGTTCAAGTCTCATATAAAATGGTACAATCTTAGCATCTAATCTATGTGTGTCCTTCTATACACTATAAATCACTGCTTGATTACTTATAATACTCAATATACTGCAAATTTGCCAGACTTTATTGTTCAGGGGAAATGACAGGACAAGAAAGCCTGGACATATTCTACAGCTATCTTTCTTCCTCCCAAATATTTTCAGTCCTTGGTTGAGTGAATCCAAGGTCACAAAACCTGAAGATTAAGAACCCAAAGATAGAGAGGGCTGATTGTACTTATTAAATGAAGAGGAACTTAAGTGGATCTCTTCTTCTGGGGCAGTAGCTATTAGTCTGATGATTTGTATTTATAGTACAGGCTGATCCCAGTCTTGGAGACATTTTATTCTGTTTAGCTAGAACACTATTGAAGCAAGTCCTACCCAGCTGGCTTGTCATTGGATATGAAGAAACACCACCATACTTATTCTCTAAGATCCCAGTCAGCTTCATGTTGTCCTTTTGAAGAATGTTTTTGTTGTACTGTTATTTTGATCAAAAAGGAGGCTAAACTTGTTTCATTTATTTATTAAATATTGATTGCTATCGTTAGCTTCAGTTGTCAACTTAACACACCTCAAGGGAAATGGAAACCTCACTTAAGAATGCTTCCATCAGATTGGCCTGTGGTCCTGTGTGGGGGTGTGTGGGACATTTTTTTCTCCACTTCCTAGGCAGGCAGGCCTGGCCTTTATAAAAAACTAGCTGAAAAAGCCAAGAGAATTGAGCTAGTAAACAGCATTCCTCCATGCTCTCTGCTTCGGTTCCTGCCTTTAGTTCCTATCTTGGCTTTCCTCCATAGGGACTATAACATCTATAAGGCAAATACATCCTCCTCCTTAAGTTGCGTTTGGTCATGGTGTTTAGCTAAAACACTGAGAAAGTCCCCAACTATGTGTAGCCATCGTGAACATGATAGAAGCAGCTAAATGAGGCTCTATCCTGGCTGTCTAAATGGGCAGGTCATGTGCTGCTGATGGACCTGGCTTCACTGAAAGCCTGTTACATGACTCTTGGCTTGTAGACATTGGGAACATGGGCCCTCTTAATAGGGTAGAGATGGTGGAAGGAACTAACTGTGTGGAATTCTAGTCACCTTCTCATACTGTAGAAGAGTCATTTTGTAGCAGCCATGTGAGGCGTATCTTAGTTTGTCCATCTCATAGATGAGAAAATATGGAAAGGCTACAAAACATTATGCAAAATTATGTAGTGAGTGGGTGTCAGTATTTAAGGACTATTATACCATAATAATGAAATTTCTCATTATAGTTAGTAATCATCCTTCAGAGAACAGCTGAAGGTCAAAAGAAGGTTAAAGCTAGACCATAGTCAGTAATTTTAGTTATTATAGCTTTGCTGGTATCTTAGTTACTGTTCTCTTACTGTGCTAAGACACTATGACCAAGGTAACTTTCAAAAAAAAAAGAAAACCTAATTTGGGGCCCACAGTTCCAGAGGGCTACAGTTCATGAACATCATGTCAGGGAGCAGGCGGCAGGTAGGCATGGTGCTGAGCAGTCACTGGGAGCTCACATCTTGAGCAAAGCACAAGTCTGAGAACGACTGACTAGGGATGGTAACGGGCTTTTGAAACCTCAAACCCTGCTCCATTAACACACTTCCTCCAATAAGGCAACACTTCCTAGTTCTTCCTAAACATTTCCAACAATTGGGAATTGAATATTCAGAATTGAATATCCCTTCCTCATGTTCAGTCTGGTGAGCCTTCTAGATCATGAGAAACCCAAGACTAAGAGATAGTTGTTATTAATCTGCTGGTTGTGCTTGATAGCGTACCCAGCTCTGTGTCAGCCATTTTTTATACAGCATTTAATTTAAACTCGAACATAATTATTACAAATGGAAAACAAAGTTTAGAGATGTTGAGTCACCCAGGTAACGATTGATTGCGTGACTCAATGGCATCCAAGGTCAAGGCTTCAGTTGCAAAGCACAGGCTATCGCATGGTACCATGCTGCCTCCAATGAAGCTCCTTCATGGCCTTCAAGACTATCTCCCTATAAGACATTTTGATGCTGTCACAGACCCTGTCAGGTACCCTGATCCTCATGATGTCACCACCAGACACTCCTGCTGCCAGGCCAGATCACAGAGCAGACTAGAAGTCCAAGAATTAGTACTTGAAGCAGGATACTGAGCCAAGGAGTGATGGAGACTCCTCACCACAGACAACCTCACAGTTCTAGGGCTTGCTGTGAGATCAAGCCGCAGTTGCCACAGCCAGCCTGCTCATGGGCTTACGCCCAATGGCCCTCAGATTGCTTTTTACTTAGATCTCAGATCAGTTGCTTATATCTGTGTTTTTTCCTGAGGCCCTATTTTGGGGGAAATTCAACCTTACAAGGACATTGCCTCAGTAACCAGAAGTTAGGAAATCCCCTGAGATTGGGATGAAAAAGAATAAAACCTGGTTTTCAAGTGACTATTCAAAAAATGTGTGTGTGTGTGTGTGTGTGTGTGTGTGTGCGTGTGCGTGTACGCGCGTATATGCAGGTAGACTGTGCACATGTAGGTGATAGAGAATAACTGGCAGAAGTGAGTCATCTCCTGCCACCATAAGGGTCCAAGCATCCAACTCAGGTGGTCATGCTTGGAGGCAAGCAGCCTTTCCCATGGAGCATCTCCCTAGCCCCAAGCATCCTCCCCAACAGAAGTGTTTGCTCTCTCACCTTGCTTCTTGTAAGGGAGATGGACTTCTGAGAGAGCTGACAGGTTGTCTTATCTTTAAAGAGCAAAGGGACTTTAACTGAAGTAGGGGTTCCTAGAGAGTTTGGTTGATGGTGAGACAAATTTACTGACATGCCTCTGGTCTGAGAGTTGGCTCTACCGTGTGGATTTAGGGCTCAGGTAAGAAGGTGTGGCACAGTTTGGCTCCTGTAGGTTTGAGTGTAGAGTTAGGAGGACTCAGTTGCAGAGGAATTTAAATTCAGAACATAGCTTTTCTGGCACAAGATCATCTCCAAAGACATTCTAAGTCTGTGTGATCTGGCTAGAATATAAACATTTAATCCAGGAGACAGAGGCAAGCAGATCTGAGTTCAAGACCAGCCTGGTATAGAGGAAGTTTCAGGTAAAGAAAAGCTTAGGCCTGGGTGTGGTAGCACACGCCTTTAATCCCAAACAATGAAGGTAAAGTTAGTTTGCAGAAGGAAGCACCATGTTTGAAAGTGATGTCTAATTGTGTGGCAGAAAAAGTGAGGAATCAGAGAAGATTTGACAGAGTAGTATGCCCAACTCTCACAAGAAGAGAGAGGAAAAGGAAGCTACTTAAGGGAGCAACATAGAGAATGAGAGGGAGAGGAGGCAGTTTTATTGGGAGAGTTTACCAAGAGAAGTTGAATGAGAGAACAAGTTAGATACAAGTGTAGGTAGAATGAGCCAGAAAATGAGTAGTCAGGATATTAGAAAAGATTTATGGAGTTAGTTTGAAGCCTAGCAGAGCAATTCGGAGGCTGAGAGAGAACCCAGATTGAATCAGTCATCTGGGCAGAGGAGTTTGAGTCCGAACAGCTGTGTTGAACCATCCAGCTATAATCTCAGTAAGAACAAGAAAGGTTGAGCTTATTCAGCAGTAAGTTTCAAAGGCTGAAAACATTCTAGGCCTAGGCTAGATTGTACAGAGGCTAGAAGCTTCCAGGAAGAGGCTTAGGTTGGCAGAAGGAGACAGCAAGCCTCAAAGACAAAATAGGCAAAAAAAAAAAAAAAAAAAAGTTACTTTTACAAATGAACCTGACCATGTCACCTTCTGGAACGTGGTGAGAGCTCATTACATTAGTCAGGGATAGGGGACAGAACCACAAAGCCAAAAGGAAGTTACAAGATCTAGTTTGCAACCATAGTTTTACTACTGTTTCTCATGATTATTAAGTGCCTACTGTATGCAGGTTGGAATAATACTATGAACATTTATTTATCGTTACCCTGTGGTATAGAAACATTACTGAAATTAATGGATTACAGAATTGTCTGAGAAGGAGGGGAGGGGACATGTTGGCTGGTGTGACCTGGAATGCTTGGGAGGTTTGCAGCAGGAGTTAATGGTCAGGGGATGCAGGATCATTTCAATATTTTAACAGCTGTCCCATCACACAGGCGCATAATGACTGAGTGTAAGCCGGCTGGTGTCTGGCCCCTTGCGAGGTGCCGGGAAACAATGGCAAAGCAGAACAGACTTGTCTTACTGTCTAGGGAACGTAGACTGTCTTCGCTTCATCCCACTAATGAGCATATGATTATTAACCAAGATGGATGTTCACAAGGAAAGAAAGTTGGCTGTGAGAGCATAAGATACAGGGGCTTCACCCAGTGCCAGGTCAGAGACAACTTCCCTGAGGAAGGCAGCAGCCAGCACCTACAAATAAGTGAGCAGGTGACCAGATTGTTCACAAAGGGAACACAAAGGGGCGAGTCCCTGGTGCAGAAAATACTAGAAATAGAAGAAAAGAGAGAGTCAGTGTACCTAGAACCTGTAGAATGAGGATATGGGGTGATCCAAGATGGCGGGTAGACTCACAAATGGATCAGGCAGGGGTTAATAATTTTGGGATTAGCTAGGGTCACTGTGGGCTTTAAACAGGTAGCTAACCATCATTGTACCTGCAGTTTGGGAATGATCAAAGTAGGGACAATACAGTTCAGAGAATGACAGCCTGCTCTAGGTGTCCAGTGTTATGGAAGGGACATAGAAAAGATGGATCAGAAAAAGACTGGATGGGGACTGGTGGAGATGGTGCTTCATAACTCAAGGGTAGGCTTCCATTTCCAGTTCCCTTAGCTATTCTGAGTGGGGCCTTTCACTAGGCTGGGGCATGTGGTAAAATTAGCTCTGCTGACTGTAAGAGGTCTCATCCACTGTCTGGGCTTCAGTTTCCTCATTTGTATAAAGGGGGGATAGGCTACATCATCCTCAGGAGCCATGATCCTATCTTCCTTTGATGACAGTCACAGACTATTTAACCCATACTGTAGACTCTTGACACCTTTCAATAAGACTCCTAAGATATGATTTCTAGGTCAGGATCCCCTAAAACACTAAAATATAAAGCTTCAGGTCTCTTTGGCCTGTTGAAGCTGAGTACACGAGCTTTTGGGCTTGCTACCACCTTCGACCCTTAGGGCCTTCATTACCACATGAACCGGGCAGGCCATAGATCAAGAAGACCCTAGGATGTCCTCACACCAACATCCCATGAAGATCCCCCTGCCCTGCTATTCCCATGACAAAGGCATATGTGAGGATCCTGGGTAACTAGGACATATCTATGACAATAGATTTGTTTGTCCCCAGACACTTTGAGTGTCTGAGAGGGGAAGCTGCTGATGGATTCAGGTGAGAGGTACAGCTGGACAGATGCCCTCTGGAAACATATTTATCTTGAAATCTGTGGGGAAATACCTGCTTAGGCTCAAGAAAAACTTGAGGACCATAGCTCAGCCTCGGCTCCTCGTGCGGGCCAGGAACCTGGGTTGGTCCTTACCGGGTGCACAGGCGAATGGAGTGGGCATTCATTACTTATTTTGGCCAGAGGCTTAGTTCCCCAGTAATATCCCCAAAGGCGACCCTGCTGTGCTGCTGCAGTGGCTGGGTGGGGCCTCGCCCCTCTCCCTTTTATCTTACCCGGTACATAAATCCATTAGCATGGCTTTTTTTCTTAGGCAGCCAAGATGTCAGGGCCCATCATTCTAGTCATCCACATGGCATTTCAGCCTTTCACTGGAAGACAATTGTGACTTCAGTCAAAGACCTCTTGAGTGGAGAAAATGGGGACCTAGGATAGAATAATGCAGCCAAGTGCTTGCTGTCCCCTGCAGAATGTGGCTCTGTGTGCCATTACTTCCCAAATTGTCCTGCTGAAAGAATTCACTTGTTTACATCTCTTTACGCCCCGGCATTTAACCTTGGGCTCTGAAGACTCTCTCCCCTTCCTCCTTCTTACCACTGCAATTATTTCCTTTGTGGATTTCATTTTATGTAATTACGCTGGACAGTCATCACACAAGCATTTTGCTGAGCGGCATGGCGGAACGAGACTCCCATCCCTTCAGCCCTGGGAACTGGTATGGATCATTTACCAACTTGACTCATTGGGGATTTCTCAAGGGTTTTGTCCTCCCAAATGAAATGGAGAAGATATGTACCTAAAAAATTTAACAAACGGGAAGGGACAGCAAATGACAATGTGCTGTGATCTTATCTCAGAGTGCCCGTGTCAGCAGACACCACACAGAAAACAAATCACAGTTGCCAACATTGTGATCATGCGTGGGTGCCTTTTAGCCTATGCAGGCAGGTTTTCACGTCTTCAAAAATTTATTATGGAACATTTTGAATGTCTGAAAATAGACAGGATGTTGCTGGTGGGGATGTGAAATGGTACAGCTCCTTGGGAATGGCAGACGGTTGGTTCCTTAAATGCGTAAACACAGACTCACTACATGACTTAAGAACTGCACTCCAAGGCATACAGACAAGAAAAATAAAGGCATGTACCCACAAAAGCTTACACTATTGTTCATAATAGCTCTTGCTAAAATGCCCCAAAGTAGAACTAACCTAAATGCCCACAGCCAATGCTTAGCCATAAAGAGTAGGCAAGTATTGACATATGCAAAAACATGGCTGAACCTTGAAAAAAAATGCTGCTAAGTGAAAGATGGCCAGTCACATTATATACTTCCATTTAGGAGAAATGTTGAGAATAAACAAATCCACAAAGGTAGAAAATGTATTTAGGGTTGGGGAAGGGAGTAGGGTAGAACTGGGGAATTATGACCAAAGGACACAGAGTCTTTGGAAGGGGTGATTAGAACTTGTCTGTGAAACACAGGAAAGGTCACTGAGCGACATCCTTCAAGCTGCGGGGCTTCCAAATTATACAGCAACACGACTGTTAGAAAAAGAATAAGATGCAGAACAGCCAAGTAAACTTTGGGTTCCAAGCTCACAGCTTCCCTGGTGACCGGGCTTGAGCAGGTCTTGCCATATTTTCACGCTTTCCCTCCAGTCAATACCATCCCATTTGTATTGTAATATGAAGTCCTAAAATACTAAGGGCTCTTCTAAAAAAAGATCATTCACACTCTAAACATTTAACTATGATTTATCAATGTCATTGAATATATGTTCTTCATATAGCCATCTGCCTTATATTTTTATAGCTGTTTGAATCAGGATTCAAATTCAAATGTCTTAATTTCTTTTCCTGTTGCTATGGTAGCAATTCAGACTGAAGCATCTGAAGGGAGAAAGTGTGTTTAGCTTACAGGTCAAGGAAGATGGTGGGGAGTCATAGGAGCAGGAGCTTGAAGCAGCCTGTCACCTTGTGTCTGTGGGCAGAAGAGAGACAGGCTTACCACTTTCACCATTTCACAGCCCAGGATCTCTTGTCCAGGGATTGTCCTGTCCACAATTACAGTTTACCTTCCCACATCAATCAATGTGCTCAATAATCCCCTCTAGGCATGCCCAGAGGCCCGTCTCCCAGGCAGTTCCACATTCCATCGACAACACTAACCATCTCAGTAGACATATCGACAAGAGTGAACTATTCCTAAGCATCCTTTCACCTCCAGATACCCCACCCTCTTTCCTTTGAAACTCATCTAAGGAGCTAAGCGTTGTCTCAGACTGTCCCACAGTCAGGACCTTGCTGACAGTATGCCAGTTGTGCAGTTTAATGTGTCCCTGTGTCCCTGGTGTCTACCGTCATTTGGTAGTTCCTCTAAAGTCTGCACCTAATTCATCAGTGGTGTTTCTGTCAGGAGGCGAAAGCTCCCTAGCTTTCTCTCTGTGATTCTAGCCACTTGTAACTTTCAGGGCTTGAATCCTTTGACTTTTGGATAGTGGAGCACTTAAAAAGCAAGGAAAAATGCTTATGATTTCCTCCCCACATACAAATTGAAGCTAGGTTTCTTCATCTCTCTTTTCTGAACTCATTAGAAACTTGTCCTACCTTGAAACAGTCTTGAGCTTGAGAAAAGAGCACAGGTCTTGGAGACCCTGACCGCAGCTTCTAAAACTCCACACCTCAGAGCACAGTGGGAGCTGATTCATGGTTCTGTATGGGGAGCAGGAGGGAGGAGACCTATCTGCCCGCTGCCCCTTTCCAACCCATGTCTATCTGCCCTTTTTCAGTGCTCAGCAAGCTCACAGGTGTCTGTATTCTTACTTGTGTTGTTCTCTGCTTGGCTTGTTTATTTTTTCTCCAAATATTTACTGAACACCTGCTGAGTACCCAGCACCATACCCGGAATGAAGGAGAGGAACACAAACAACAGACTGTCCCCCCAAGACGTTCACAGTCCAGTGGGGATGAGGAACTCACAAATGAATGGATCATTATTAATTTTTCTTGTCAATCAAGATTCAGGTCATTTGTCACCTCCTTCAAGAGGCATCTTTCCTCCTCCTGATCCAGCAGAACCACTTTCTTTGTGTGGTCCTTCTTCACTCAATGTTGGTCCCCCCATTACACCGGGGGAGTCAGGAGCGTGGATGTCTGTCCTCTGGCCCACGAGCTCCAGTGGAGAACAATCTGCAGAAGGAAACTATTAATGGTTACATTTGTTTCTAGTGTTTGTCACTTGTGTGATTTGGGCTAAGTGACTTCATTTCTCTATTCTCCGATGTCACGTGGGGTATGACTTACCCGAAAGGGTTATATTGAGGACTGACAATAGAAGAGAGAGCGTACCTGCAGTCACCATTAATTTCCTCCTCCTATCTGAGTTTAGGCATCACTTGGCACAGAGAATTTGTGGGATCATGTTAAGGAATGGAATGGAATTTTTAAAGTCATCTATAAGCCAGTAAATGAGTTAAGTGTGGGGGACAGTTACCAGGGGAGTCTGCAGGGTTAGGGCTGGGAGAGAGAGGAGTTTCCAGTGCTGGACTCAGCATCTGTCCTCAGTAGCAATGGTTCTTAGTGTCATGTGCGTGTGTGTTTGTGTGTGTGTGGCAGTGATTACCTTCCTCCAATAACATTTGGTAATGCCTGGATATGTTTTGGTTGTCACAATTCTAAATATCCTACAACACACAGGACAGCCCCTGTTCACCCTTTGGTTCAAAATGGCGACAGTCACAAGGTTGGGAAAGCCAGGAGAGAGCCCCTCTGCTCAAAATGTGCTAAATCTTCAGTGCAGCAGCGTTGACCCCATCTGGGACATGGTCAGAGCTGCAGAATCCTGGCTCTCACCTCTACCTGCTACAGCAGAATCTGTCTTTTATCAGCTCATTCTGGATGTGAAGACAAGCTCCAGGTAAGGAAGCAGACTTCTAGAACAGACTCCTCAGAGTGGAAGCTGCAGTCATCTGGAGTAGGAGTGGTGGTAAAAATCCCAGAACTTGGGCTATACCCACAGCAATGAAATCAGACTCCCTGAGAAACACCCTGTGTTTACATTTTCTCAGATGATTCCCAAGGGAAGCTGGGGTTGAAAATCATTGATCAAAAGCCCACACTGATGATGTGGGGAGATTTGTCAGTATTTCATAGCAAGCAGGGAATATTGGTTCAAAACAAACAAACAAACAAACAACAACAAAAAACTGAGTCCAGGGTTTGAGGAAATGGCTAAGTCAGTGAGTGTTTAGCCCACATGCCTGGTGAGCCAAGTTCAAAACACAGAATAGAAATCTGGGGATGCTGCAAGCTTGCAATTCAGAGAGGCAGATGTCTAGGGCTTTCTGGCCAGGCAGCCCAGCCTCAGGTTTTAGTAAGAGACTTGCCTCAAGAAGCAAGGTTTCTAGTCTCCACACACATGGGCATACACACGCATGTCACAGCTACACCTATGTACCCCAGACTTGTACACACACTCCACATGAAAGAGTCGGGCTAGAATATATTAAACTACTAACGAGGCCCATTTTTCATGATCTGTGGCTGCACATTGACCTACTAAGACAATTATGACCTTAGCTGAGCCACAATCGCACATGTCTCAGCTTTCCTGTCTGTTAAGATGTTTTTTGACCGTCCTTAGCATGTCTTTATGAGGATCTCGGCAGACAAATGAGCAAAAGAATGAATGGTGTTCTGCAAGGTCAAACATTAGTAGTATGGAAGGTGCCTGGGATATCAGAAGCAGGGAATCACTCATCAATAGGCCCATCATGGAGGAAACAGGATTTCAGCAAGGCTCTGGACTCAGCCCCCAAACAACAAACACAGTTGTTTCCTTTTGGAGCTGTTTTGCAAAGGGAGCCTACTTAGGCTTAGGGTCTCCAAGGAGGTGATCCCTTCTAAACATCTCCCACTTTACTTCTCATTAACACAGGTCCCTCTTTTTGCCCAGCTGTAGTTCATTAATGATTATTTTCAGTGCTCAGCGGATAAGGGTTTCTCCTTACAGGGTTGAGGGAAAAAAAGGTTCCAGCAGGTTCTATAGCTCCTGCCTCCTGATGCTCTATGCAGAATGGGAGCCCAGCACATGAAAGTCCTTCACTTCTTAAAACAGGTAATGGTTTCAAATACTGGGATAAAGGGTTAGAAATGGACTAACCTCATCAAACACTTCTATGTTTGATCTTACCTTCCCAGCTGAGGGTCATGGGCGCCATGAAAGGTTCCATTTGCCTGCTGCTTTTCAGTGTGGTTTTCTTTCCCTCGGAGTTTTGCCTGTTGAGTTAAGTTAAGGAGCTGGGTAGGCATGCCACAGGAACTTGGGGCATATGGCCCCATTCTGCCTGGGGAGTTGGGAGGATAGACAGTGTCCCCATGTGATGCTTGGTTGGGAGAGTTTCTCAATTTCCTAGGGAAGCTGTAGGAAGAAGGCATGTTTTCTTCTTGGAGGGCCTGAAACTGCAACTCTTCCCAGTAGGGGCATTCTCCATTCTGTGAGTCTTGGAGGAAAGAGAAGTTTAAGGGACAAGACTGGCCCTCTTCCCTCCATCCAGAAGCTGGGTCATAGGCACATGCCCGGGTCCAGTGGGTCAGGCTCTCCTGCCTAGGAAAGGCCCATTGGAAATGTAGGGAGCTAGCTGTTGCAAAGGAGCATCCCCCCCCCACTCCATCTTGCTCTTCGCCTCTCTTCCTCTCCATCTCCATCTCCTGGGTAGCCACCATATTGGTTTTCAAGTCCTGATGCTATATGCAGCTGTTTCCCCATTAAAAACAAACAAACAAACAAACAAACAAACAAACAAACTCAAGCAATCTGAGTGTGACAGAAAAGCAGAAGGTGTGAAAGTGGAGCTAATGCTATGATTTGGAGACAGAGAGTTCTGGCTAGGAGAGGTGGCTCGACCTATCACGAAGCTGGGCAGAGATGGGAATGAAGAGAGCAAGGGGCGGACCGGTGAACCCCGTGTCTGCTTGCCTCTGTGCTATTCTTTGCCAAGGTGAGAAACCAGTGGGAGGGCTTGGTGAGGATGGACTCATATTTGCTGATGCAATCTGAGTTTTAAAAATGTTACTGGTTCCTGCTGGAAAATAGAGTCAAGAAATTAGGGTGCCTTCCTTGGAGGGTGTGGTGGCCCCCTCACCTCCTGGGCACCCGCCTTTCAGAACCCGTGTACAAATGCTTCTTGAAAACATTAGCTCCTGCTACTCTGGCATCTCTGAGATGGACGTCCTAACTCAAGGCTCATCCCTGGAGGGGGTCTGAGAATGTTGCCTCTGTCTTAATAATGTGGAAACAAACATATAAATAACACCTGACAGAACACTATGCTCAGCATGCTAAGCCATTCCCTGTGAGGGGCTGTGAGACTGTCTGTGAACCTACATACCCTTGCAAGACTGGGCTCCCCCAGCAGCACCCTGGCAGGCTGTGGTCAATGGCAGGAGTCTTATCCTTTCACACCCTATGGTCTTATTCTCACTGTATAGGACTAAATTGATGGGGCCCCGTAGAGGTCTGAAGTCTGCATTCCTGGTGTTAGGAGCTGGTGGCAGGATTCACCATGCCCTGGATCCCCTTCGCTAAGTACAGCTGAGCCAGCTGCAGTTCCTCTTGCAGGGTCTAGGGGATGCTAAGTTGCTGGGCAGTGTCCATCTTCCAAGCAACTCCTCCCATGATGCTTAGCACTTCTTCTCCAGAGGGAAAGACCAGCCAGAGTGAATCTGAAGAAGGGAGAGTGGCTGGAAATGACCTTGGGCTGGAGTGACCCCCACAGGAAGCCATCAGCCTGTCAAATCACCTTCCTCTTGGGCTCAGGCTTTGATCTCTACCCAAATCCAGGTCAAAGCAAGGCCTGGGGCATCTTTTCCAGGAAGCTGTAGCCAACACACACCTTTGTCTGTGTCCCCTAGGCCTCTGCATAGCACCAGGTCCTCCTGGGCCCTCACACTCCTGCCGTGTGACAGGGAGATGCCCGCTGGCACACAGGCCGAGCAATTAAGAAGCTGCGTTTTCCTCCTCTTCGCTTCCCTAATTGTTATTTTTGTCCCTGCTTTCAAACTATCCCTGGTTTTCATTTCATCTTGCCCCAGCCCAGTGCGCCCGGCAGAAAAAGCCAGCCTGCTCAGTGGGAGGCAATTTTCCCAGCGTGTCCAGCGCTAATTCCAACAGGACTGCTTTGTACATATAATTATAAAACTAGGGGCCACCAAAGTGCACCCATAGAGCAGAGTCTCGACTGTTCTTGGTTCTGTTTTAATTATTAAGCCTTAAAGCAAAAACTAGGTTTCAAAGAAAACTTTCTGTACAGCCCTCAATAGAGTTAAAGGAGGAACGTTTTAAGCTGATGAGCTGACACTTGTAGAAGCAAATATATTAAATAAATCATGATTCGTTTTGGGGGCAAAGTCTGACTTACATCAACTCTGGAAAAAATGGATCTTAATGAGTGACAGTTGGGTGTTTTCTGTCACTTCCTGAGGTAATGGCCGCAAGCTGACATTGCTCAGTGGGTGTCTTATACTTCTGAACAAAAGTTTTGTGGAGTGAGATAGACAAGGTAGAAATCCCAAGGTGACTAGGAGGAATGTCTAATGAGTGGAAAGACATATTTACTGGCAGTCTGTATGTAAGCTGTGACAGTTGACAGGACTTGATTGTAACAAATATAGTTGATGAAGAAAAGGCTGACAGACCGGGAAAGGGGGCTGTGGTGGGGGGAGAGAGAGTCAAAAGGCTTGCATTGGCTGAACCCTGCTAATGGTAGGCTGGATACAAAGCTCACAGTCATGAAAGGGAGCTGGGAGCTTGCAGTGATGTCTAAACAGAAATGTGTTGAGCTTGCAGGAGGCAGTAATAGGCTTGGATCCGTTGACCTTTTTGCCCATAACTTGACAAGCTGGTGCTTTGGCATCTGAGGCCAGAAAATGACCCCAGCTCTAAGGACATCTGAAAGTTCAGTAACTTTGAGCCCTAAGATACGCATGTCTTGGGGTTATGGGCAAACATGGGTCTTTAATTTACAGATTGCTTATCTAGGTGGCTGAGGTGACCAAGAGCCACTAGGTCCCCATGAGAACCAGAAAGATCTGTCTGGAGGTGTGCAGGAGTTTGAACAACAGAACATTTTTGTAGCTTTCCGTTCTGGGTACCCCTTCCTTCTCCTGCCCCCAATGTTGTCTACTCCATTCCCCCTCTGCACCCCATTCCTATTCTTGCTCCAGCACAAAAGGAATGATTGGCCTGGAAAAGACAGAGCTGACTGGCATATTAAATGATGACACTTTGTAACGGGTTGGTCAGGGCTTCAGCAATCGGCTTGCCAATGAGCTCTGCACTTCTTCCCCCAGGCAAATGTCACACTGAAACTAAACAGGATCTTTTTTCATCCTACATGCTGTTTTTCTATGCCACATATTATTTTATGGTTGAAAATAGGCTAGCTCTTTAAAATGCACAGAGCCTGCTGCACTTTTATCAAGCTCTTCTTCTGGAGCAGAGGCAGGCTGGGATGGGGCAGCAGGAAGAAGGGGTCCAGTGGTCATGGGGAGGTTGGCAGGCAGACATCTTGACCCTCCCGTTCTTGAATGAACTGAATGAATGAATGAATGGAAAAAAATCTTAAGGACAGAAAGAAGGCTGAATGATGGCTAATGAGCCTTCAGCCTCATCCATCAGGGCAAAAGTTGAAATTCTTCCCTAAGTCTCCTCACCGACACCTTGATTTGGCGTAGTGCTTTTTCTTATTTTGACTGACCAGGCAAATATGTATTCCTTACCTCTTTGTCATTTTTAGGTGTGCTCCAGGATCTGGAAAGTGTTCTTGTTAATTCCTGAGGTCCCAGGTAAAGGCTTAATCAATGTCTTGACCTTGACAGTGCCCTGCTTTTAGGGAGAGAAAGCTCCTTCTGACAGTCTTAGCCAGCCTGACCCACTTTCTCCAGGTCAGTTGGTGGTGACCTCACTAGCTGGCCTGGAAGTGCAATCCTTTCCTGGCCAAGAAACACAGCATGACTCAGTGCTGAAGTTGCTAGCTGGCTTTAGCTCAATGAGTTACTTCTCTGAACTATTTCAGCTGATTAAGGTGGGTGAAGGGGTAGGGTATTAAGACTTTCCTAGATGCTAGGACTTCTCAACAGCAATTTGTAAAATAAAGTTCAGAGCCTGAGAAGAAGTAGCCCAGGCGCACGCGCAGTGTGTGTCTGGTGGTGGTGGGCGAGCGTCTATCTGTTTGTGAGGAGCTGGCCACTGTTGAGAAGCTGAGGCATGACTCTCTGTCTTCTACCCAGGGTACAGGTCCATTATTATAAATCATTTTTTTTAACTTGAGTGTTGTTCTGAGCTCCATCATCCTCATCTACAGAACGAAACTGAGTTAAGAAGACTCCTTGGATGTTCCTTCCTGCTCAACATCCTTCGGACTCCACAGTCCACCATGGTGGGAAGTTAAGAAGAGAGAGCAGGGCTGAAATCGCCAGTTAAGTACCCAGAGGTCTTTAGTTTGCTTTTATGCTCTCTGTCAGCACCTACTCACTCGGGAACATTCTTGTGGACAGCTGGAACTCCAAAGCTAAGAGTCCAATCTTGAAAGGTCTAGGGAGAAGCATCAACGCTATCACCTGAAGGCAAAACTAACTGACTTGGGGTCCCAGCCAGTTGCTACAATCAGTGAATTGTCACTGCCAGTGGCTGGTGGCAGCAGGCTCTGGAAGCTCCTGGTGAGGAGGACCTGAGACATCCATGTCTTGGATCAATGGGTGTGGAGAACGTGGTCTCACTGTCCCCTGACTTCAGTTCTCCCTCATGTAAGATGTCAAGAGGCAGGTGGGCTGCACAGCTGGTACAGTCCTGGCTCTCTTGACAACAGAAAGATGGCACCTTCCCAAAGTTTCCTTGTTTTTTCCCTCCAAAAAGCATTCTCGTTGGCAATGCTTAGCTTGCCTTTCCAAATGCACTACTCACCATCTTTGTGCCTGGGCAGGGCTGGGGTCCGGGCCTCAGCTGCTTGATACTGACTGTACTGAAGTCATGGCCTTTCCTAGGCTCCAGATCTCTCCTGTACAAAATGAGGGAACTGCTGTTTAGAAACATCCACTGATACTCTTTGCTGAAACCCTTCTTAAGTTCCCAGCATGCATCACACTGGGAACATCTGTTGTGTGAGGCAGTGCTTCTCCTTTTTACCCACTTGTCCACGGCTGTCCCTGCCTCTCTGGAACCCCAGCTCACAGTGTGGTGGCAGAGGTCCACCATCCTGGGGTTGCCCAACAGTCTCCAGTTGAGAAGGGTTTTCTTTGACACCTTAAATTATTGGCGGAAGAAGGAATTGTATTTCTGTTTGTGCCCCAGACAGGCAAACCCAGCACTTCTGGCTGTGTGGTAGTATCTCCTCCAGATGTGCAGAGATAGACAGCTCTGCCAGGACTAACCCTTTGCCCTCTAGGCCCCTATCTTCTCTGGTGAGAAGTGGGAAGGAAGAGCCAGCCTCAGAGGCTGGTGCACAAACTCAAATCTCCTCACCTTCTGTGCCAGGAAAGAAGGATGATCCCTTGTTTTTGAAGGCACAGGCACCTTCTTGTCGACACTCTCCTTCGTGGGAGAGAGCGTCACTTGGAGGTGTTCTAAGACACCTATGGGATTTGAATAATGCAAACCCTTGTTAGGAAGGTTGCTGTCTGTGACTACAAGAGCAGGCCACAAGTCCTTCCCACAGCAAAGGCTGCCATCACATCCCAGGGAGCTGACACAGACCACACACTCCTTATGTGCCTGCCCCCATACTGTCTGAGGAAACGGCTCGCTGACCATTTCCTTGAGGACACAGGAACTTGGGACAGCCAAGGAAATAGTTCAGAGTCACACAACAGAGTCCTGTCCTACTGTGACATTTGCTGCCCAAGGACAAGCATTCCTGCCTGCTACAGTGTTTTCCAGAGAAACACGTGGCCCTGAGAACCTTGTGCACAGCAGGCCCTCCCTATAATACCTTGGACAATGGGCTATCGGCTGTGTGTCAGCCATGTCTTGATGGCCACCTACTTTGTCTCACTTTACCTGAGTAAAAAGCAGAGCACAGAAAAGTTAAGAAATGTATCTGACATTGCACAGCCGACGGCAAAAGGAGAAATGAAGACTGCAGAACCCGCTTGTGGGACACTGGTCTGTTGCATTCTCTTTTTACGCAATGTAATTATTTCAGCAAGAGTTTATGGAATGTTTTGAGTCTAGTGCATGCTGGCCACAAGGGTGACCAAGGAAAACTGTCAACTGTGGTCTCTGCTCCCTTTGGACCTGCATTCCAGAGAAAGGGAGAAAGACAGCAGTCACATGTGTGCGACCACGGGCCAAATGTGGGGCAGAGTCACCCAAGAACTTCTGAAAAGGGGTTTGACCTGGTTAGGAGGACTTCCCTGGAGAAGTGACAATCCTCTGAGGTGAAGGGGTGAAGCAGAGGGCACTGGCAGTGGTGGGGACAGGGCAGGCAGGCACATTCCACACATGGCGTAGCATCTGTGATGGTGTCAGGGAGGAAGAAGCATGAATGGGGGCGGGGTGCAGAACTGGCTCTGTGTTTTGGAAATGAGTTTCAGCTACTGTTTAAAAATAACACAAAAGGTTGTTGGGAATTTCAAGACAGTGGAAGTCTTGACAGTTACCCCCCCCCAACCTCAACCCCCTGCAGGGTATGGTATGTGTGTGTGGCGTGTGTCTCAGCCCCACTCCAGAAGACTATCTTGAGGAACTGAAGAGGGAGCACAGAAAATTCTAGAATGCCCAAGGCCATGCTCAGAACTGCTGAGAGCAGTGGCAGCCGCAGAAGCCCATCCAGTGACTAGCACAGGGGACCTGCCCAGCTCTGCCCTAGAGGGCCCTCGGCTGCCGTACAGTCCTGAGTGGATGTGTGTTGTTGACAGAGGCACAACCATGTCAAAGACAGCAGGGGGAAAGGTGAGGGCTTCCTTCTAGTCAGGGTGGACAGAAAATCTCCACCCTATCTCTCCCAGGATATTTACACCCTGAAGAAGGCTCCCCTACAAAGACTGTGCCTAAGCCTGTTTCCCTGTTCAACTGTATGCAATAGCCCTGATCCCTGTTCAACTGTATGCAGCAAGCACACTGGGCTTCCAGGGGCTGCAGTGAGCACAGCTCACTTGATCCCAGCTTTTCTGTCTCTGTGTCTATCCTTTCTTCATTCCCTCATCACCTCTAGTCAGGGTTCTGGGGCACAAGCACTGTGAGAACTTGGCAGAGAATCATTTCAAGGAAAGGCAGGTAGGTGAGCCTATAGCCGAGGGTACAAAACAAAGAAATTGAGGGAGGGTCTCCATCCCCACAGGCTTGGCCAGCTTTTTCTCTCCCCAGGAAAGGATGAAGTCCTTGTCACCTGAAGTCCAGAATTGATGAGCAGAGATCTGGGCCACAGAGCCATCTCATGGCCTATTTGCATGGACCACACACAAAAGCTCTGCTCTCCTTATCCACAGACCTCCCCAAGGCTGGTAAATCTATACAACTCCTTCTGAAGGTATCCAAAGCTGGGGGAGGTGCAGCCAGCTTGTAGGAGATGTTTCTGATGGGCTTTTAAAGGGGGACCCCAAAGCTGAGAACATGAAGGGAGGATCCCCCTCTTCTCCCCACTCCCACACCACTACCAGCCTTTTGCAGAGGGCTCCTCCCGTGTGTGCATCTCTTTACAGATTGATAGACTCTATGATAAAGCAAACCCAGGACCACCTGCCTTTTTTTTTTTTTTTTTCTGAGCCACCGAGGACTTTTCAGAACACCAGAGTCAATGGCTTTCCCCCTCCCCAGCCCAGTGTGCTGTGTGCAGACAGATATTTTACTGTAAGAATTAGAATAGCTCAGTTGGAAGTTGCTGTCTGGCTAGGGAGTGGAATCCAAGCCTGGACCCAGCTTCAAACGCAGTATCAGAGGCGAATTAGCACCGACATCCAGTTGGGGGCTTTATAAAAGCTGCTAGGTTGGGAGAAGAGGTGCATAATTGTTCCTACAGCTCTGGGTAAAGGTTAATACTCGGGGGCCTTGGCTGCCGACATCTGGGGCTCCCTCGTGCCACACAGCACTCTCTGCAAAGACCATGAGGCACTCAGAGGCTCATTATATTTTCCATCTTCACAAAGCTTCCCTTGGAACACCCATTTTGTCTTCCACTGCTGGGGAGAAGGGCTATCTACCCCGGGGTTCAAGGCTGTCAGCCATCTATCCTTCTCGTCTCCAGGTCTTCTATTCAAAAGGACATCCCTGCTTTCACCCAGGGGTCTCCGGGACAGAATGACTGAAGACCCCAGTGTCTTCGGAGTCTGTCTGTTTAGGTTAATTATCCAGACGTCAAGGCATTGATGCTTCCTCGCCGGGCTAGTTGGCAAACTTGACTAGATTCAAAATGAACCTCTTTGATTCCATCTGCAAAATTAGATCAGATTTGATAAAGTAAAGATGTACCCTTTGAAGTATTCCCTATCAACATAAGTGCTGAGAACACTTGAGTGAAGGAATTTGAGCAGTTTTGAAAGCAGCATCCCAGGAACTTCAATGAGGATTGCAGCTAAGGGCATGCCCTGAAGGCGCAGGACTAACTGCGTCTATCCTGCGGGCAATAAGCAATCGCTAAAGATTCTCGACTTCTCAAAGTTCAGAGTTCAACGTGCAAAAACTTTGTTGAACTTGTGATAGGCTGGGCTCTGTGGTTTGCGCTCTGTTTTCTAAGGCTCTTTAGAGTCTGGAGTGATTTTTCTGGTTTTGTGCCTAGTCTCTGCACAGCTGGAACAAGGCTCTTCTTTCTCTTTAGCTTCCGTGGAGAGGAATGAATTAAGCCCTCCTTTTCCTGGGGTGTGGTCCCTCCAGAGGTACCGGCCAGGACATCAGCAGAAAGTGTGTGTTTATACAAATGAAAAGCAAGCCATCTGTGTCAAAGGCTGGTGCTGTCACTAGCTAGCTGTGTGTACTCCATGGGGTCTTTAGACTTGAGGTTTTCCTATCTCTCCAATGTTCCCACTATGGCTCCAAGTCCCCAACTTCCTTCTATGTGCCAATAATCCCTACTTCCAAACTGAGCTGCCCCAAGCCCTGCTTTGGGCTCCTTTACAGCAGAGCCCAGGCCTGATGCTGGAGAGAAGAGGCTTTGGTGAACCGCTGAGGGAGCCCTCCAGGTCTAGCTGGGTCCAGAGAGCACTGAGCAAGAGCTTTAATAGAAAGTGTCGTGCATGGTGGGCGGTGTCCCTATGAAGTGCTATGGGGATCCAGAGCAGGGAGCAATTAATTCTGCACAGGAGAAGGCCAGCAAAGGCACTGAGGTGAAAGGAGAGGGTCTGATGTGAGGAGCCAACGAAGAAGAAAGCAGTGTGTGATTTGTGGAGAGTTAGAAAAGGCAAGCTCTCGTTCTGATCGCAGGTAGAGAGGGACAGCTTGCAATTGGCTTCTTTTCTCTTAGCTTTAGAATGGATTGATGCTAACTTGGGGAGCTCTTTAGCTTCAAAAGAACAAAGGGCTGCTGTGAAGGTTTGAATCCAATAATCAATGCCAAGGGGAAATACTCTATTAAAAATATTAAGGCTTGTGAGCAAGGCCAATGGGAGGGGCCTGAGGTGGGTCTCCTGCTGAGTACATGGCATAGAGACCTAAGATGGTGCCACAGGGCTGTGTCTCTGAGGTCCTTACCTGTCCTGAGGGGAGCTGGAGATTGCTAGTGGAAGCTCTGAGAAGGCCCTGTAAGTACACCACCACCTCCTGGCACCCTGCTGAAGAAGGGTAGCAAGAATAGGTATGCTTGCCTTGTTCATAGTCTCGTGGAATAGAAAGTCCAGTCTTTCAGAGGGAAGCATGATGCCAGAGGCTAAATATGATCAAAGCACATTCTATGAAGCTATGCAAAAGTAACAATGAAACCCATCAGACTACAGACTAATAAAATGTTTGTATGCATATGTGCACACACATGTACGTGTTTGTTAGTGTGTAGGGTTGTGTGGACGTACACGCAGGATGTATGCATAGGTGTATATGAAAGCTGGAGGACAGCTTTAAGTGTCGCTCCTCAAGCACTAGCCTTTTTTGTTTGGTGGCATAATTCGTGTTTGGCTTTTGTTTGTTTGTTCTTGTCTTTTGAGACAGAATCTCTCACTGGCCTGGAACTTTTCAAGTTGGCTATGTAGGCTGCCTGGCTAGCCATTAAGCCTCAGGGATCCCCTCTCCATGAACGGAGCTAACGCTATAGCCCTTTAAAATAAGTGTATGTTTTTTAAAGCATGGTGTGGCTGGAGAGATGGCTCAGCAGTTAAGACTATACATTGCTCTTCCAGAGGACCTGGCCTCCATAGGCACCCACGCTCATATATGCATAATTCTCCATAATTATAAGATAAAAGAAATCTTTGTTTTAAAAAAGTTTGGCATTGGCTGCGAGCATTTGTAGCTATTCTTTGTCATCTTGAGAATGTTCTGTTTCTAGTTGTCTGAAACAGTTTCATCCTGAAGAGTATTAGATGTTCAGATTTTGTTGTTCTGCGTCCATTGTTCTGATCATGTAGTTTTCCTTCTTCAGTCTGTTGCTGTGGTAGATTGTGTGGATTTATTTTCCAGTATTGAACCAGCCTTGTATACTGGCAAATCCCACTGGTAGACTTGATTTGCTGACACTTCCTGAAGAAATTTTTGGCCTAAATTCATAAGAGCCATTACTTGGTGGTTTAAAATAATAATAACAGTAATAATTTGTGTATGCATGCCTGTGTTTTGTGCATGGATGGATGCAGACATGTATGTACCACAGTGTGCATGTGTGGGTCAGGACAACTTTCAGGACTTGGTTCTGTTCTTCTGCTATTCCTGGGGATGGAACCCCTTGTTAGGTGTGCATGGCAAGCCCTTCTATCTCCTGTGTCATCTTGCTGGCCCTGGTTTTGAGTTTTGTTTGTACAGCCTTTATTTGGCTTTTGTATCAGGTCAGCATTAGCATCTAAGAGGAGTTGGGTATTCTGTCCTCTTTTCAAGAAGGTATTTTGTAAAATGGGCATCATGGCTCTTTTCCCCAAGGCAAGCTTAACTACTTCTGGTTAATCTTCTGGGCCCAGTCTACAAGTACTTTTTAGTTAGAATGGAAGGGAAGATGGGTCAGGTACTACATCTCTGCCCATCCTGAAAGCTGAGTTCCCCAACCTCTCCTTTACATGACTGTAAAATGTGTACCGTCCCCTCTATAAGCACTTTTTTTTTTTTTTTCTGTGTGTGTCTGTTTCAGTTGTTGGCTCACCTCCCTGTGCTTTTTCCCTCAACACATTCTGAGCAACAGGTGCCTGACCGGACACTTGGGATCCAGTAGAAGCTGTGACACTCATCAGAGCCTTTTCTTCCCTTTTTCTCATCACTGGTTCAGAGCCAAGTTTAGCCACAAAGCCACCTGCAGCCAGCGCTCTGTGTTCTCTTCATCTCTCTCTTTCTGACCTCATTCTTGCAGAGAGGGACAGGTGAGCCTGTTCTCTCAGATGCTGCGTCCATTTGCTCTTCCTGCTCTAACCTAGCACCACACAGAGGATGACTGTCAATCACAAAATCGTATTACCTAGCCATTCTGAAGGAGGTGTGCGGAAGGGCTCACTGGGATTCACTAAATTTCTGGCAAGGCTGTGCTCTGTCTGTAGGCTTCAGAGGACTCTGTTTTACTGGCCTTTCCAGTTTCTGGGAGTTGCCTCACATTCTTTAGCTTCTGGCTCTTTTTCTCTCAGGACCAAGAATGACCAGTGTGGTCTCCGTTGACGCCACTGCTGCATTTTCTTTCTTACCTTCCTTGTCTGTTGGAGGTTGGTCTGATTCATGTTACTGGTCCTTAAGATCTTGTTACACCTATCCTTGTTTTGTAAACCGGCCTAAGACATATCTGATTGGTAGATTAAAGGTGTGTACCTAGGCAGGGCAGAATGGGGTAGGCGTGTCTAAGGTTCTTGGGCTTAGGAGGGCAGAGAGGATCATGGCAAACAGAGGGACAGGAGGAGAGGAAGGACACCATGACGGGTTAGCCTGGAGAAGAAATCTGTGGGACTAGAGGAAAAACTCCAATAATGGCATAAAAAGGCCCAGATGAAGAATACAAGCAAGTACCATGGGATGTGTGTGGAAGGGAGAGGATGGAGGATTGAGGTGGACGGCAATGGACGGGTCTGGGAGACGGATGGTGAGGTTATCGAGTCAGTGTAAGGAAAATATCTGCCCAGTCCAAGGTAAATAAGGTAATTATTAATCTAACAGGTGTTTGTGATAACGGGTTAAATAAAACTGCTGTCATAAGCTTAGGGCTAATAATAAACATTTTATAGCCCAACAGCCATTATTAATTTACACCAACACTTGTCTTATGGGGGTCTGGCTCATTTCTTTGCCCTGGGATCCCCTGAATTTCCAGGAGCTCATCCATCTCAGGCCAGCTAATTCACAACCCCTAATTCCATCTGCAACTTTAATGATCTTTTTCCAGAACATTTTCATAGATTCTGGGTGTTTGGATATAGATAACTTTCAGGGGCATTATTCGCATAGATATTGTTACAGTCAGCTTTAATTGTCAACTTTGCATGATTGTCTTCTTTGCCTGGGAAGATTCTCTTGAGGGACTGCACTGAATTGGCCGACGGGCACATCTATGGGGGATTGTCTTAATTAAGTGAATTGATGTGGGAAGAACCAGTCCATTCTAGGTGGTGCCATTCCTTACTTAGGAAGAGGGTCCATAGATCATGAAGAAATTGAATGGAGCATAAGAGGGTTAGCACGTATGTATTTATTTCTCTCTGCCCTTGACAGTGGATATGACAGTGGATAGCTGTGTGAAGTTCCTGTCTTGACTTTCCTAAAATGATGAACTGCAACCTGGAATTGTAAGCCGGAATAAACCCCCTTTTCCCCTAAGTTGCTTTTTGTCAGGATGTTTTAGCAAAGTAACAAAAGTGAAAACAAAAACATGTATGCAAATAGTATAAATGGACAACTCTTCAAAGTAGGCAGCACAGTTTTTGCCTGTTCAGGTATCCTTTACTGACACGAATGAAACGGGGCTGTGGATTTTTCCTGAATCTTATGGGTTTTATTTTGTTTGTTTAATGCTCCAAACTGTTTTACACTTCTCTCCCTGTTGTACATATACAGAATAAATACACATGTCTTCACTCCAGCATTGCATTCTGCAATAGACACCCACATAATTCTCTTATTTCCAAGTGATGACATCAGGTTGCTCCCAACTCCCCTGCAGTACAGATGTTGTGGTAAGAAGTACCCGCCCCTACCTCTTTCTTGTGCATGGGCTGACCTCCTGATTCTTCACAAGGTACAAGTGTCCACCCTGCTTTCCACCCCTCCCAGCCCTGCCTTCAAGGGCTTGTTTCACAAATGCACTCTGGCCTTACTTTTCTTTGGTGTGTCAGCTCCAACCATTTTCCTATTGAAAAGCAGCAGCCAGACAGTGAAGGAAAAGCAGGACTAACTAATCACTTACTATGTGACTTGCTAGAAGCTGATGTGCCAGGTGTTCTGTCCTTTATCCCATTCTATTTTTAGTACCACCTTATTCGGTCACTAAAGCTGAGAGGGATTCATTAAGTTCTCTGACCCAGGTCACATGGTTAATAAGAATCAAATCCAAATTGGGCAGTGTTTACTCTCAGTTCTCCCTGTGCCCCTGGGCACACCTCACTCTTCATAGCCACAGTATCTCAAGATTAAGTGACCTACATGTCAGAGCATCTATACCTGCATATGGTCAGTTCCTTAAGGCTGAAGCTAGGACCCTGGTTCTATCACAACTTTAGCTACATGGCTTGCGATGAGGACTCTGTCCTGGAAGCCTTGATTCTACCATCTGCAGAATAGAACAATAGCTTCCAGTTACATCTGCAGGCCTGTTACCTCAGCAGCAAGAGGTGCTTGGAAGGCCACTGCGTCAAGAGCAGGCATTGCCATTTTCCTCTGTCTGTCTCCCCAGTGAGGTCAGCAGTAAAGGCTACTTCATTAACCTATGTTCCAACCTTGTACTGAGTGCAGTGTTTTGTTCATGGATGACAGTCGGTTACGCTGCTCAACGCCAGAGCTCTGAAGCCTGAAAGATTCCACAGTCCTTGGGTGAGGAGCGGGATCCATAGACGACTTCAGATGATGGGAGGAGAGGACAGTCTTTGAGTCTGTCCATTCCCTTGGAGATCTTTGCTACTCTCTTCTCATTGTGTGAGTTCTCCTGCCTCAGTTTCCCCAACTGATCTCTTCAATTCCACACTTGTTCTCTCTGGAGGAGTCCACTACCTTTTGAGGAAGGGTGTCACAGTGCCCTCTCTCAAGAAGAGGGCTCACCTCTCCCCTCAGCTTTGCTGTCGTTTAGCACCTCTCTCCAATCCCTGTGACTTTTAGGAGTGCTGAATAAAACCTGGTTGATTGAGGCCCTGGGCAGCATCTTCTTACACGGCCATTAAACAGTCATCCCAGATAGAAAGAGCTATGCCAACGGGTGTGGGAGTGTGCGGCTCCTTATAACCTACTCCCTTGTCAAGTCAGGATGAATGTGTAATCAAAGTATAAAAGAGAACAGTTTCAAAGTTCCAAGCCTTCTGTGCAAACCTGTAATACATCAACCAGCCTAAATGGCTACCTAAATGTTCAATGAGGATTGACACCCAATGTCGTATTCTAAGTAACTCATCACTTAAATCTGCTACCCCACCCCCACCCCACTGTAGATGTCCTGACAGCATGTCAAGGTGGAGAAGTTGTTATTGAGACAGGTTCTGACCTGATATTTGAAATAAAACCACAGGAGGCTTCTGTCCCAAGCTGATGCTCTGCAAGAGGAAGCCATGTTCAGCTAGCCCAATGGCAAGGGAGGCATCTCCTGGCTGCTCTGTGGAGCAGTGGATGAATGCAGCCCTCGAGGCACAACTGAGCAAGTCCATCATGGCAGTCAAAGTAATTTCAAGTTGTTTGTGATAAGAAAGTTGTGATTTTTGTTCCAGTTCCTCAACTGAAACCTCTCTAGAAAATCCCAGTCTGGCTGATGCCTGAACTGAAGGGAGTGTTCCATGGAAGCAGGTAGCCTTTACTGGTTGGTGAGAGTTCCGCCTACCCTACCCCACCCTGCAAATGCTGTCTGAGAAAGATGAGCAGAAGCATCCTAGATACCACACCTGACTGCGGTGTGTGACGCCATCCTTGAAGACAGTCTTCCCCAGTGGAACTGTGGGTAAGAGGGTCCATGTGAGACAGGCGGGCACTGGTTCAGAAAGCTTCCTTTAGACAGAGATGCAATGGAACCTTGTGCTCGGCAAGGCTGAACCTCTCTGCTGTGGATAAGAAGTTCAGGGCAACAATGTTAAACTTGGATTCCCAGTTGGAACTGGCTAAAGTATTCGCTGTAGAGGGAAAGTTCATTTAAAAGCTGTGTGACGTTGGGGAGGTCAGCAGCCATCTTGAGCCTCCGCCTTCCCATTGCTGAAGTGCAGGTGACTGCAGAGGCTGGCGCATGAGCTTTCTGCTCACTGCTGTCTTGGTGGGGGGAGGGGAGCTCCTGAGGTGGAAAGCAGGTCATTTAATAGGAAGGTCTCTGCTCAAAGAGACTGTCTCCCCTCCAGTCCTCACCAGTTGTCAAACTTCAGGGTACGTTAGACTCAAAGGGACGTATTCAAGCTCAGATCCCTGTAACCCACCAAAAGAGGCAGTCTGACATGTCTGGTGCCCAGAAATCCCCCACATTAACAAGCACCCAGGTGACTGCAGTGTAGATGGTTTTTAGCTACACTTTGAATTCATGGGATTTAAAGATGGCCACAGGAAGCATCGGAGGAAAAGCGGCTCACCACGGCCACGTGACTGAATCCCTAACGTGTTGTCCATGAAGATAACCTCCATCCAAGTTCTGCCAAAGCGAAGGCCCTTGAGATAAGGACCATTTTTAGATGGAAGGGGAAAGTAGGAGAGACGGAGAGAGATGGGTGCAGGACAGAATAAAGTCTCCAGAGTGGAAACTCTGAGCCATTGTTCCATCCTGGTGGAGCATGGCACCCTGGGCCAACGGGAGCAGCCTTTGCCTGCCTCAGCAACTAAGGACTGTAGATGAAGGACTGCAAGGGACGTTGGAGAATAGAGCTGACAAGTTCTGTGTAACCAGGAACCAGGCTCTGTCCTGGAAGAACTGTCAGGTGACCCTGCCTTCCCCCAGGGGCCTTCTGGGGCAGCTTCCTGAGAAACATTAAATTCTTACCTAGACTTGGGTTCCCACATCATGTTTCCTGTTGCTACCTTGAGCAAGCTCTTTTGTGTCCTACTGATGGTGGGTAGAGACAGGCAGGAAACAGTGTCCTCAGGGAAAGCGGGGTATCAGGCATGTAAGGCAGAGGGAGGCGTAAAGCCCTGGAGTCTTAGCACCGTGCTGATGTTTTCAACAGAAACGCCTCCCAAGTCACCTGCAACCTCAGGCAACCAGGAGAGCTTGAGTTCTTGGAAGCCACAGGCTGAGAGAAGGGTTCATTTCCCAAGCCTGTCCCTCTTTGGCTTTTCTTATTTAGTGAAAAAACAAAACAAAACAAAAAAACCCCCACCCTTTTAATGTACCTAATTTTTTTTCTATCCACTCTAAGAAACTGTGAGGTAACCGGGCCAAGATAATTGCTGAGCACCTGCAAGAGCAGGCCGGGTGCCATGAAAACAGCGAGCAAAGGAAGGACTTGTGGTCAGCTGACTAGGGGACCTCCCCAACCCCCAAACACC
The DNA here is from genome assembly GCF_907164565.1 of Psammomys obesus. Classification (NCBI taxonomy): domain Eukaryota; kingdom Metazoa; phylum Chordata; class Mammalia; order Rodentia; family Muridae; genus Psammomys; species Psammomys obesus. The sequence goes on from NW_026596125.1 coordinate 15,638,464, forward strand.
TGCACAAGCCTGCCACTTGGGACAGGAAGGCCTATTAGGGCTCTTGTAATTGAGATGGGGTGAGGGAATTTACAATGGCTCCAGAGCAGGAAAGAGGGAGACAGCTTAGATGACAGGAAGCCCTTGTCTCTCTGCTTGGTGCCGCGGTCTGAGGAAGGTGGCCTGGGTAATAATGGAGTTAGCTAATCCTGACAGGGACAAGCGTAGGACGGTTCGTCCTAATCATGGCTAATGGGCTCCAGATGGAGAAACAGAACTCGTTAGCATGGTTGTGCACGCACCCCCACACTTAGATACTCTCTCTGCCTCACACACTGGCACTCGTGCGCACACCCACCCACGAATGCATGCATGAACACGTCACATACACATGCATTCATGCACACACGCATTCACACACACACACACCCCACACAGGCACGCACGCACACACATGTTCTTATTCATTCTCTTTCTCTCTGAGTCATCCATTTCAGCCACGTTCAGGATGTTGATAAGTTTCATCAAGTGAGAACAGTCTTCCTGAAAAAGCTGGAGGCAGAGCCCTTCCTGTCCCTTCCCCACTTCTTTCCCCTCCTCAACGTTCATGCATATGCATGGCTTCATTAGCCGTGCGCTTTCCGATGGAAAACCCAGGTTGCATGGCAAGTTAAATGGGAGCACACTTTGCACACAGAGTGAAAGTCTCTTTCCCTCCAGAAACGCTGCTGGACTTTTCGGCTGTATTTCATAAGTGTTAATGTAAAGTTGCTGAAAGGAAATACAGGCAAAAGCAGGAAGCTCCCCACCCCCTCTCTGGGAGGCAGCTGTTCTGTCAGTCTAGGTTGTTAATTCAAACCACTCCCTGGTGCCTACTTCATATTATCTCTTCTTTAGGACAAAATAAAACAAAACTATCAAAACCTTTCTGCCTTGCTCAGCCCATGGCTCCATAGTCCCATAAAGAGACCTGGGCCAGGAAGTGGCTGCTAGAACCCTTCTCAGTGAGATGGCAAGGTCCTGTCTACCTCCACGTCCTCCAGGTGAGAGGAGAGGGAGTTCTGGAGTCACCTGCTACAGAGTTGTAGCGCCAGCCCAAGCCTCTGCCTCACCTGCCTTGCCAGGAGCACCTCCCCCGTTTAAATCCGCCTTGCAAAGCCTCCTTTCTGAGAGCTTCCTGAGCACCTCAGGGTTCCAGTTTGAACATATAATATGTGATCAATAAATTCTGAGTGTTGTAAATGTTTCTCCATCAGGACCCAAGCCAGTTGTTCAGTACTCATAAAATACTTAATGGAGAGCATGCAGGTGGACTTGCCTTGATTTGCATATGTCCCCACGTGCTGTGCTATTCATGACTGTGTCCCCGCTTTCCCCCTTGAATATGGAATACCTACCTAAGCTGGACTTGGCCATTCTTTCCTGTTTGACCACTGTGCCCTTGTGCCCGTCACAGGCATCAGAGCAGCTTGGGACCAGGAAGAGGGGCTGAGCTGCAGGTGTCTCTGTCTGGAGTCCAGTAGCCTCTAGTGGAGGAGGAAGTGTGATTCTTAGAGGCTCTGAGATCTCAGGATGTTCTGTAACTGTTTCTGTGTGCCTTCCCCCTGCTGCACACAGCTCAGGGACAACGGCTCCCTTGTGTGACTGTGACGCAAATGTTCTAGGATTGAGCCGTGTGATATCAGGGTCTGCAAATGGGCTGCTACTATCCTTTCAGTAAGAAGTGGCCTCTTCTTGACACACCAGCGACTCCAGCCCTCTTCCCTCATGACAGTGAAGCCCCATATGTCCTCCCAGCACTTCATGTGGTCATCAGGTGGAATGGGGTCCTCCACTGGGAGACTCTGAACGAGTCACCCCGTAAGCACTTGGCCTGTGCTTGGTCCATGGTGCCCTGGTCTCTTTCTCCTTTCTGTCTGTCTGTCTGTCTGTCTGTCTCTCTCTCCTTCCGACCTCCCTCCCTCCTTCTCCACTTGACTCATTTTACATAAGAGATTGCTAGTAGGGAAAGGTAAGGTTAAAGTGGCCACCGAATGTTCTAGTTAAATGGGAGGAGTTTCTGAATGTTCTAGTTAAAACAGTATTCAGTGAATGACGGCCTGGAGAGGTGTGTGCGTATGGTGTGTGTGCGCGCGTGCACATATGCATGTTTAGCTATGAGTATGTGTGTGTCAGCCACTTTGAAATGATGCCTGTTCTGTTATAAAAAAGGCCCAAGAACAGCGGTCACCCAGGCTCTGGGAAGGACACTGCCTTGTGCCCAAGAGCACATTGTTTTAAAGCTGTAGTTACTTTTGCTAAAGGTCAGGGTTGGGTTGACTCTGGGTTCAGCCTTGCATCTTGGCCTCAGTTCTGTGGCAAGCTGGAGAGATTTAAAGAAATAAGTTCAGACCTGGGGACCTTGGTTTCTGCGAATTGACCCTCCATCTGTTGACAATCAAATACTGAGCCTATTAAGAATGGCAGGTCTCAGAGCAGGGAGGAAGGAAGGAATTTCCCACAATCCCTGGAGACAAAGGACCTTTTGACTACACCTGGGGGTGAAGGGCGACCAGCTCGGGTCAGAGCAATCCAGAGATCAGATGAGCAGGAGCAGCTGGGTGGTGGGAACTGTACATCATGTTCCAAGTGGGGGTGGGACAAGGAAAAGGGGCGTCTGTACCTAGGAAAGATTCCAGGAGTCAGACCTGGCTCACCCACCTTGCTTCCCTGTTGTATCTGTGCCTTCCCGTGCTCTTTGTGTGTGCCCCTCTTTGGTACCTTGTCTCATCAGAACAAGAGCAGTGTCTCTCTCATTTTTAGTCACCTGGCACATAGTAGGTGCTCAGCAGATATTGAAAGATAAGGGGGTTTGTTCCAAGTAGGACCACAGTACGCTGGCATATTGCTTTGCATGAGACAGCAAAGGTTACCTTCCATAGGCCAGTATACTCTGGTGGGCACGTGGATTTTCAAATACAGTGCCTCTCCCCGTGGCCCAGTGTGTTGGCACATAGGCACACTCTGAACAACTGCACACTGTGCCCCAGTCCTATGCTGCAGAAGTCAGGATTGTTGTCTCAGGCCCCCGACTCATCCCTGAACTGTGCCAGGCTGGTGGGTAATGGTATCTCAGAGAAGGTTCCCTGGATGCAGCATCCCACCCCAGACACCCCAAAGCTTCAGGTCTACATCCTCCTAGTTCAGGGCCTTCCCTTTGCCCTGTCCCTCTACACTGAACTCTGGGCTGTCTCCTTCCAGGTTGGAAACCTAATCTCATCGGGCTCTTTTCTAAACTTCACTTATCCAGAGAGACCCCCGGGAGCCTTGGGATTCATACAGACCTGAGGTGGGACCCTAGAAAGACATCTTAGACTCTCCTCCTGAAGCTACCTCAGTGCACAGCCTGGACAGGTCGGACATAGAATTCCCTTTCTGAAGTCTTGAAGACACGAGGGCCCTGCTCTACTGCCCTGCTAGGTCGCCTCTCTCGGTACCTCTTTTTAAAAATAAACACTTCTGATTTGCCCTCTGAGAACTTCGCAGTTGCTCCAGACACTCTCTTTAGAGGACAGGGGTGAGGTGCTCTCAACCTAGAGCAGGCTCCTGGAACAGGGTGTGGCTTGCGACTGCCTAGAACCAGCTGGTTCTCACTAGGTCCCTTCCACGGACTTGGTCTACCCATCCCAGTATTGCTGTCATCAAACAGAGCCAGGTGAGGCATAGTGCAAGAGGCCCTGGCTCTGCACAAGCAGAACAATGGCAGCTCCAGGAGGCAGGACTTTGAAGACCTTGGTTTTGGGTTCATAAACAAGAAAACAAGGTGAGGGCAAGGCCAGGTGCATTTTGTGTTGACCCAAGCCTCAGCCTTGATTGTTAAAAACAACTTGTTTAAGCTGTGAGCTGTAGAGTTATGGGATTACATCATGGTTATTGCTGAGGTTATGACAGCTGCTCTGACCCCAGTTTGCATGTAGCAAAGCCCAGTGCAATCCAGTTTACACACACATTGATCTCACATTCTTGACCTTTGGTCTTACCTGAGAGCATCACTTTTGTACCTGCATCTAGATTTTTCCTCAAGATGACTCACAACTGGAACCCAAGGAAGCAAAGGGCTCCAGGTTGACTGGTGCTCTCTCTGACTGGCATATGCTGGCTTCTTCACCTGTGTTTTTAAAATCATTTCAAGTACCTGGATGTTGGCTGAGAATAGATGTATCTGAGTTACCAGTTTCAAAAATGGGCAACTGGTACAAATTCCATTTCTTCTGCTCTGTTTATGATATCTAAATGTGGCTCATGCCATCTGCATTGCTCCTAAGGACCCTTGTCCCTCTGGCTCTCCCCTTTTTAGAGAGAACCTCAGCTATTTACCTGCTGACTTGAAGGAAGCTAAGAAGCCAAACTTGAGACTTCTGAGAGATTCTGTGAGGCTCTTACTGCGGCCCACGACCCTACTACACAAACAATGATATGTTTCTACTCTTCTGCAGCAACAGAAGAATAGGTCAAGGGTCACACCACTATAATTCTTCCTGGAAGTCATTGGCAGAAGGGTGCAGATGAGAAATTCCTCCTATACACCAGAAACAAGGCAGATAAATATGTCTATGTAGGAATATGGTCCTTTTTTGACCCCTTTTTTGATCCATATTTCCTTTTCTTGACTCAGGGTATTCAGCCACAAAATGGGACTATGCCATCAACTCCGATGGTTGCCTTTGTCAAAGAATGTGTCTGGTCCCAGTGGATCCTGTCTGGCTTCCTGAGAAAATGTGCCCAGGAGAAAGGTGAGCTGACTGGATTTCATGCCCGCTCTTGGGCTGTTTGAGTCTAGAAGGCTCAGGAAGCCCACATAGGATGTCATTCCAGAAGGTTCTCCCCAGAGGCCACCCACAGAGTGGATGTGCCCCTCGCACCATAGATTAAAAACAACCTCTCCTCCATTCCCTCTCACAATGTTGTAGGAGATGAAATGAGTTTGTAGAAATGGAAGTGCTTTGGGAATGACCACATGGGACCCTTGCCAAGGTAGTGAGTTGCAGTAACAGCCACCCTAACATTTGTTCTGCAGCTGGGGGTGAGTCATTTGAAAACGAGAGTTCTATGTTTCCCTTTCTTTGGCATCTATCTTGTGATCTCGCTCTCTATTTGGCTCAGGAATGGCCAAGTATTTTGGACAAGCATTGACATTATTTCTCAGAGCTCCTGGCCTCTGGGTGGTTTGCAAGGTTGGCCTAAGTTCATATATAGGCAGGAGGTATTTGGTGAGCCTCAGAGAGAAGAAGGCTTCCCCACAGGGCGGGGCACAGGAAAGGATCCCGGAGACAAAGAGAAGAAGGTGCCAAGTATCATGGCTGCTCCATGGAGACCAGCCAGGGATGAATTAAGCATGACAGCCTACAGAAATCCAAACAAACAATAAACCCCACAGCAAACAAAAGGGCCTGGCTTTCATTTAACAGTCAATCAAAAGGCGAAGAAACCTCAGGCTTCATTCTGATGAGGAAACCAGATATGTGAGGCAGTCAGGGCTGCGGTGAGCCAAGGGGAGGAGGCAGTGCAATGACTAGGCTTGTCCATGACCATGTGGCTTGTAGCAATCATCAGGGGCCCGGACTGCTTCGAGCAAGGAGCCAGGGATGAGCAGGCAGCCACCAGCAGGGCCTCGTGTTCTGTGTGATGTAAACAGTCGTACATCTGGGCACCTCATGTTCTTATACCTTAGGATGGGAGGAAACAAGGGCTGCTGACAGATGAGGCAGACTCAGGGTGGACAGAGCTGGAAGCAGCAGCAGATGACGAAAATGTTTAGATAAGGTGGTGTCTGTTCCAGAAGGGGAGGCCAAGGCTGCATGGGCTGGAGGCTTCCACAGACTTCAGGCCCGTGTTCCTTCTAGAGTGGCATGTGCAGAGTCCCCTCTGTTCTGGTGAAGCAGAACAAGGACTGTGCTTGGTCACCGGTGGCAGCAATAACCGCAGAAGCTGCACAGTGTGAGAGCTTTTTGCTGCTTAGTGCTGTCCTTGGACGGAGGCAGAGCATGGCCGAGGTACCACTGCTCCCTGCTGAGCATAGATGCTGTCTCCTGGGCTGGCTGCTTTGCAGGAATCCCAAGGCTTGCCTCTACCTTGTTGCTCAATAAGTGAAGGTATTTGCAAATGGCCCAAATAGGGTCGATTAAGTCTTATGCTGAGATGGATCCATGCGAGGCATCCACACAGGCAGCACTAAGTAGATTCAGTGTTACAAAAAAACAAAATCCCAAAACACACCACACACACAGACACACACACACAAACACCACACAGCAAGTTGAGAGGAAAAAGCAGTAAAGAGGATAAGGAAGGAACTGCAGGCAAAGAATGAAGGATCAATATGATCAAAACACATTATGTGAATGCATGAAGTTCTCAAATAGCAGTTTTCAATTATAATAGTTTTTTATACTGTTATTTGGGGAAAGAAAATTCATGCAAATATTAAAAATAGTTTTTATCAACTATTAAATTATAAAAGGGTACATTGAAAGAACTACTTTGGACTAATAGCCTTTAATGCATAATTTGTAGCTCATGAATACAAAGGGAAATTAAGCTGAAAATATCTGTCTGTTGTGGGGAAGAATCAGGTCATCATCAAAGACCAGCATCTGTCAAGAGATGGAGGAAGAGCCTGGTGCCACTGCTTGGATCCCTAGCTTCACTTATGATGGAGGTCACGTGTCCTTTTTTAAAAAATATTATTATTATTATTATTAATTACACTTTATTCATTTTGTATCCCCCCATAAGCCCCTCCCTCCTCCCCTCCTGATCCCACCCTTCCTCCCCTTTCTGCACGCATGCCCCTCCCCAAGTCCACTGATAGGAGAGGTCTTCCTCTCCTTCTTTCTGATCTTAGTCTATCAGATCCCATCAGGAGTGGCTGCATTGTCATCTTCTGTGGCCTGGTAAGGCTGCTCCCCCCTCAGGGGGAGGTGATCAAAGAGCAGGCCAATCAGATTATGTCAGAGGCAGTCCCTCTTCCCATTACTAGGTAACCCACTTGGACACTGAACGCATAGGATAAACCCACTAAAATCGGTACATCTAAACAAACTAAGCAAAAGAGAGGACCCTAACTAAAATGCTCAATCCCCATCCTGAAAGGCAAAGAGGATGGACATCAGAAGAAGAAGAAAACAGGAAACAACCTAGGAACCTGCTACAGAGGGCCTCTGAAAGCCAGAAGAAGAAAACAGGAAACACGTGTCCTTTCTTAAGTGGTCCCTGGAACTCTTTTTGTGTAAACTGATTTGACCCGGTCTTTGAAATGCCCTGTGAACTGGCTAGGGAAAGGGCAGTGTGAGGAGGAGTTGGGGTGGGCTGGATTGTAGCAAGTGGAGAGTGAGAGAGAAGGAAGCAGGATTTCATGACCTCCTCAGAGTCCACCCTCTGGTTTCTCATGGAAAGCGGAGGACCTAAGGGAGAAGTCCGGGGTGTGAAGGAGTCTAGGTCCTGAGGGAGGAGTTTAGGCTCTGAGGAAGGAGTCCAGGCTCTGAGGGGAGGGGCTTAGGCTCGCTCTGAAGGAGGAGCCTGAGCTCTGAAGTGGGAGCTTCTTGCAGAAAGACCTCTCAGCTCTACCTGATTCCTCAGCCTTAGTGCTCCTCACAGGTGAAGCCCACAGAGACCTTCAGGAACATCATTAGTTAAAGTTTTGCACGAGGACTTGGTGGTTAATCTCAGCCTTGGGAAAAATCACTTGTGCTCCCTGCCTGATTTCTTAGTCTCTGAAACAGGGTCAACAAGGTTATACATTTCAAGGGATTATTAGCAGAGTTCAGTCTAAGCGAGGAGCTGTGGACCCCAGGAAGCCCTTCACAGTAAGGTACACTCAGGGCCTCATGAGGACTGTTAGGCTCCTGTGTGATGAGTGGAAACTGAGGCAACCAAAGCACAAAGGGGCTGTACTAACTCAAAAGAACTACATTGAGTATTCTGTTAAAATTTTTGTATTTGGAAAATTTTAAATTTTATTTGGCTTTTTTTTTTAAAGGAAGAAATGTGTATGCCCCAAATAGAAGAAATTAGTGGAAATGAGAGCTATGTATTCACCTATGCCCAATGCAGTATCGGTCACACTAGCTGAAGGCTGGGGGCAACTGCAGTACTCATCCAGGGAAGGACACAGTTACATGTGTTTATATAAGACCATTATTGAGCCCTAGGCAGGAAGGACAGTCTCATACACTCTCAATATTGAAGACACAGTAAGCGAGACAAAGAAGACAAACGCTGTGTATCCACTCTCAGGAGGTTCTTCCACTGCTCAAATCCACACTGACAGTAGAATGTTTGCTGCCAGAGCGGAGGGAGGAGTGACAGGCTTCTCATCTCACAGGCACAGTTTCCTTCAGGAGATGGAAGAGTTCTGTGTATGGACCCAGGTGGAGGCCTCACATTCACCTAGTACCCTTAAGGATGCTGAGCCATGTGTGTAAAATGGCATGCTGCCTTTGTAGGGCTTCATAGTGACACTGTCCTCAAAAACAACAGAAAATAAATTAAAACCCATGGTAACAAAAGCCTGTGGGAGGACACACACCTGGTGAGAGAAGGGAAAAGCACCAATGGCCTCTGAGTTGTTCACAGCTTCTGTGGCGAGGCATGTGGACTTGGAGGCTATTATTATAGACAGCAACATTGTCCAAACTGTCACAGGGACCAAAGTTTGTCACCAGGTCAGTGTCTGATAGAAAGGGACACTCATTCACATCACCTGTTACACTCTCAAAGTGTCATTGCAGAGTACAAAATGTTGTGAGTGTCTCAGGAAACAGTTTCTCAAATGGCTGAGCATTTGAGAAATGAGCTACCCTAAAACTTAGCAGTTTACCTCAGATATATGGTAAGAACAGCAAACGCATACCAACGTAAAACTCATACACGAGTCCAAGGCTCATTATTAACATGAACCAAAAAGTAGGAGTGAGTGAATGGACATCAACTGGCAAATGGATAAAGAAAAAAAGATGTGATATCTCTACATAAGGAAATACTATTTTCAATAAAAAAGAATGAAGTCCTGACTCAAAGACAAAACTTGAAAACCACTATGGAAAGGATATGAAGCTAGACATAAAAGAATCATATATTGCAATATTTTATATGAAATATCCAGGCTAGCTGTATTTCTAGAGATAGAGAACAGCTTACTGGTGGCTAGTTCTGGAAGCTGTAGAGGACTGGGCATAATAGCTACAGGCTTGGAGGGTTTTGCTGTAATAAAGCATTCTAAAGTTCATTAGGGTAATGAGCAGGTAATGGTGGAAGTGTTGAAAGTCTTTGAATTGCGTACTTTGAAGCACTGAAATTCATGAAGACAAGCAAAGCAACCCAGAAAAGACTTATTTTATACTGAGTGAGAGAGGCCAATGTTAAATGAAAAGGTTAGTCTAGAAAAGCTTTAAGAACCACCAGAAATAAAAAAAAAAGTATACCAAAAATTTAAAAGTAAAAGCATTCCAGAAAAGACAAGATCAAAAAGAGGTAAGAGAGAAGCAAAGAGATGTTCCCCATTGCAGGGGTGCCCTACAAACTGCACTTCCACACACAGAACGCAGCTCGGCTATGAGGGGGGTGGGCCAACTCACAGCAACCCGGACTCATGTCCCATGCCTTGTGCGAATGAGGGGATCCAGACAGTAGCTGACACCTGACTCCACAGACAGAAAAGCCCAGGAAAGGCACCAAAGGAAAGAACAGCAGACTAGAAGAGGCCAGGAATCGAGGATGAAGGGAGGGGCTGACTTAAAGGGGAATGAAAGAACTGTTTGAAATCATGGAAATTTTATGTCTCGATTTTTGTGGCATTTCAAAACTGTATAATGAAAACAGTGAGTTGAATTCTTTGTTAACTAAAAACTAAAACGCCTGGGGAAAAGGACATGAAGAATATACTTAGCTGTTCCAGAGGAAGATGTCTGGTGAAGGAACGGGGGCTGTGACCCTCAGGTGACCTAGAGGTCATTAGGATTTCCCTGTTGCTTAACAGAAGTAAACTGGTTAACCTCCAAGTCCAAGACTGGGCATGGCCATTACCGCTGCTGTCTTTACCTCCTCCCCTCTTACTGTCCCTACCTGCTCATCCTGGTTTGCTCCTGGGAGCTCCAGCACCTCCTTGCTTGTTCCAGGAGCTCTGGGCTCCCCCAGAACCAGGTCCAGGTCTTGAGAAGACCAGGCTTTCATGACCCTAGCCATGTCTTTGATATTATACATGCTGACCTTTCCACTGTTACACTTGAACTTCTGCTCTGATGTGAGCCAGGCCCTGTGCTCCCTGTTTCTGAACTGTAGCCTTCTCACAAGGACTCAGCCCAGTGCAAGACTAGTTAGTGGCTATCTAGATTGCTGTTCATCCATTTAGGATGGAAAGGCTCTGGGAATCCCAGGTTCCTGCTCCCTTCACGGGCCAGCCTTTGGAATTCATTACAGCTCTCTGGCCCGGCGATACCTCTGATCCTCGGCTTCCTCTCTGGTCTCATTCTCTGTTCTGTGGCCCTCATTTGTCATCTCCATTAGGACACAGGCCTTGATTGTCTATGGTCCATGGTGACTCTGGGCTAGCATCTGTTACTGGGCTAATTAATGGCCTGGCCACGTGCATTAAAGGTTTTTCCAGGGAAGGACTTGCCAGCTCTTTCTGGCGCCTGGGGCTCCAGGCTACAGCCCCAGCCCTGGCTGCACACAGAGAGTCTGCCTGGGCCTTCTTCACATTCCAGTCCGTTCCCCTTGTTTCTCCAGGAACATGAAACAATTTCCTCTTTTCATAGCAGCTCAATGGCAGGCAGATTAATGAACCTGAGCCCAGCACCGAGGCCCCTGCCTGCCAAGAATGTCTGCGCACAGGGGTCCCGGTGGCAGGCTGTAGGAGGGACAATCCTGGCAACAAAAGACACAGGACTATGCAGTCAAGTTCCCAGCAGCAGCTGCCACTCCTTCTGACCCCAAGTTCCACTGCGGAAATGATCCTTCACCTCCAGGCCCTCATGAGCCAGTCCAAGGTGCTCCTCGCTGACAGCCTAGGCTCCACAGAAGGCTCTCAGGCTTCACATTGTCGTTGGGAGCACAGACTCAGCTGTATCCATTGGCCATGTCATAAACACCCAGCCTGTGGGTGCCCAGTAAGGACAGCTGTTGGGCCCACTTGTAACAAGTGTGGTGGCCATGCATTCTACTGTAAGCTGTAGAGGCCAGCATTCTCTCTCACGGGCGCACTCTGTCTTTCCTGCTTTTTCTTTCTTTCTCTGTCACTCTCTCTCTCTTTCTCTGTGTCTGTCTGTCTCTCTCTTTGTCCCTGTCTCTCTCTGTCTCTGTCTCTCTCCTTCTGGTGGCAGTTCTTTGCAAACTTTGGTATAGGACTCATTTCTCTAAATAGGAAACAGATAGTCCAGAGTGGGAGGAATTTGCTTTGGAAATACCCAGCATGATGAGGGTTGCTGGCAGAATTCTGTCAGCAGCTGAGGTCTCACAGGGATGAGCCAAGTGTCCAGGTCACCTGGTCACTGAGGTGCGGTCCAGAACTGGTATTTCCCTGACGCTATTTCCCATCATGACTGGAGTCTGAGAACATGCACCTACATGGACCGACTTGCTTCCTGGCAAAAATGACAGCTGTGATGCTGTTCTGTGTGGCACCTATGGCTGGATCTAGGGTAAAGTTGGTCTCGTGTAAAGATTTGATGATTAGCTGAGTGAGAGAACACTAGAGGAAGCTTTGGTTTTTCAAGAGAATTCAAGTTTTAGGATAAGAGAGAACATGTCCACCATCATAGAAACATGACTAGGTGTTAAAACAAAAGCAAGTAGAATGGATTTATAGCGCCCATAATAATTTGGTTGCACAGTTACACACACACACACACACACACACACACATCCTTGTTATCTTTGTTACACTGATGTTCATTAAATAATGTGTTTTGACTTTATAGCACAGCATTTGTTTAAATGATGAATGAAGCCAGGCTCCCAATCAGATTGTCTTATGTGATGCTTTCAGTTTTGTTATTATTATTGTTTTTTATGTCAGTATTGATGTGTCGCTCTCCTGTTGCTGGAACATCACTCACTGGCCTATCTTTTATCAGTCCTTCATTTTAGCCTTCCTGTATCACTTCCTTCTAGCTTGTGTTGTAATTAGCACAAAACTAGATGTAAAAAAAAATTGTTTGAATGTCTCAGAATGCCCATGAAAAGAATTTCGCTCATTCATATTTAGTATGACATTGGATGTATTTAAACTTATTTCTGGCATTTGATTTCATGTTTTCTATTACCTGTGAATTCTCAGTGTTAACTCTTTACTTCCTGTATATTCAGATAGAATTTTTGAGATTTGGTTAATATGTTTTTTCCTTTTCTATGAAATATAGAAGTTATGGATACTCTTTCTCACGTTCCAGGGTTAAGAGTGGCCTTAGCCTGGAAGACAGGAGACAGGGGTCGACCCTTAGCTTGGTTATTAGCTTTTATGACCTTTGAATAAGTTATTCATTTCTCTTAGCTTTAGGTGCTTCTGCGTCATGAGATAGTTAGGTGAAAAGATAGTCATCTAGTATGGTGTTCTGGCTAGTGTCAGCTGTCAACTTGGCACGGGGTGAGGCAGTCTCAGTTGAGGAATCACCAGATCCACTGGCCTCTGGCCATGTCTGTGAGAGATTGTCTTGATTAATGAAGGAGGGTCCACCCCACTGTAAACATCACAGTCCCTGGGCAGGTGAGTCTATCTCTCTAAGAAAGCTGGCTGAACACAAGCCAGCGAACAAGACAGTTAGCAAAGTTCCTGCTCTGACTGTGATTTGGAAATACAAGCCACATTTATGTTTTGTCTGAGTGTTTTACCCTAGCAACAGAAGAGCAGCTAATGGTATGGTTTGAAGGTTGAGAGACATCTGGAGAAGCCCTTGTCTCTCTAGAAAATGTGACCCTTCAGAGTGAAAGGGAAAACCTCCATTCCCTGCTCTTAGGGAGGCATCTGGTCCCTGGAAAAACTGTATAATTGGGCACCTTTGAGGAGAGCATAAAAATAAGCTCTCTGGTATCATTCATTACCAGATAACAGCATCTGTCCTGATTTATATTATTAATGTACTGAGGATATTATTGTGCAAGTTCTGTATTCTCAGTGAGCACAAAGGGCTCAGAAGACAAGGTATGGGTAGTGTGTTAAGCTCCTTCCTCTTACCCAGGTAGCTGAAAGCTGTGTGTCAGGTGACCACTCATCAATCACTCACCCCTCTGTTCGCCCCTCTCCCGATTTTCTCTTAGCTCCTCCCCCATCCCAAGCCTGATCCTGTACTCCTGGACTCACACCTGCATCACCCAAACATCTTTCAGGTATCTATTTCCTCAGAATTTTTTTTTTTCAGTGAATTCCCTAGTCTGAATCATCGTATGCCTTTCTTGGGGTGGTTATAATTAAATAATGAGACACTTAATTGGAGTGTCCAAATTGGAGTCTATACCTCACAGGGGAGGAATGATGCTTACCCAGTGTTGAGAAAAAAAAAATTTTTTTGTCTCTAATGTGTGATGATGATTTGATATTCAGATGAATGGACAAGCAGCCATCCCTCAGACCCTAGAGAGGAGCTTTCCAAACTCTAATATGCACCAGTCAGGAGCATGTACCAGGCTTCAAAATGTTTGCTTTAAATCAAAGTAAAAGATGCAGAACATGAAATGTACCATTTAAATAAGTTTTAAAGTGTGTACTTGGCTGGTACTATGAACATTTCCAATGAGCTACCATCACCACCATCCATCTATAAAATATATTTCAGCATTAACACTGAAACTCTAGCCCTGTAAAAAACTGCCCATTCCCCCCAAATACCTGTCCACTCTCTCCACTCTCAGCCTGCAGCCATCATTCTGATATTTTTATGAATGTGCCTTCTCCTGAAAGGTATTGAGAGAGAGAGAGAGAGAGAGAGAGAGAGAGAGAGAGAGAGAGATGGTTCCCTCCTTTCTCCACTTGGGTTCCAGTTATCGAACTTTTAGCCTATCAGGCTCAGAACCAAATGAGGCATCTCTTGCTTACTGAGTTTTTGTCACATCTCTGGCACAGCTTTATTACACACAACTACCCATGGAAAAACAAGAGGGCTTTTTGCGATAAGACTTGCAGAATGCCCAACTTTTGGCTTCTCTGGGTCATCTTAGATGCAGAAGGATTGTCTTTGGCCACACATTTAGCCCAGTCATGTCTGCTACTTGGCCAGTGGGTTGCAAGAGCAAATACACATTTCCTTTTCTTGATCGTGCAATGTGATATCATGTACAAATTTTACATTGAAGAACTTCATAATCAAGTTACAAAAGAATGATTGCAAAAAATTATGTCTTAAGTAAGCTTACAATTTTGTGTTGTGCAGAACTCAGAGATGTGCTTGGCTTTGTGTGGTCCCAGGCTGTGGGCCGCACACCCCTAGAAAGCATATATCTGCTGACTTTGCTCATTACATTTACCTGAGGACACTTCTTAAAGTACCAGTGCAGGGGTCCGACAAGAGACAAAGCATCTCAGGGGGTGGACCTGGGTAGCTGAAATGGCTGAACATCTCCAGATGATTCTATCTAGGACCCAGGGTTCAAAAGATATGGAGTAAGGCAAGTGGTGGAGAGGAGGGAAGGAGAGGTGGTAGAAATCAAAGAGAAGGGCCTTGGGGGATGCCTCATGATTTTCTAGGTAAGCCTGAGTGACATCAACATGGTTTCTTGCCAGTGCTCTGGGAGGAGTAGGGCGGACGGACACCCCTTCCAACCACATTCACTTAGGACTGGTTATGGTGTTCCCTAAGATTTATGTTACCGGAACTTCTCACTCAGAAACTGACCTTTTCCCAGCCAACTTCCCTTCAGGCTATTATTTCTGGACATCACCTTACATTTCTGAAAAAGTACAAAATTATCTTCAGGTATATACTGCAGATTTCTTACTCTAACTCATGGCCAGAATCTCAGAGTTTTCTCAGTAATTTGGGGAAAAGGCTTTTTTGTTTCTCTGAATGTTAGTTTAATTTAGGAGACCCTGAGGTTAACACCAACTCCACTGTGAGAAACTGAGCCTTCCTAAGGCGTCTTTCTTCTGCAAAGGGACCTGCTTGCCAGGCTGAACAAGTGAGTCTCAGCCATAGTAGCTCCAGGTCACCATGCTGAGTGTGGTTTTAGGACTCTTGCCAACCATGCCCTGCTACTCTTACATAAGGGGATGGGTATAGAAGCTGACACCTGATATTCAGAAGCATTTATGGCAGGCTGACAAGGAAGTAGTGTAGAAAGGTGTCAACTGCCTGCTCAGGAATTGTTGACATGGGTGGGGGTTCCAGGTGAATGAGCTTGAGGTGAGCTGTGGTGCAGGGCTGGCTCTTGGGATTTGACTGTGGCTCTCTGTTGTGATTCTTCAGTGACCTCTGACGTTATCAAGGTTCTGCTCTTTGCTTGCCTGCCTCCCATGCGGTCCATTTAAATGCCTGTTTAAGTGTTTCACTAATTTTTCTATTGAGGTTTTATTCTTAATGAACAAAGTAATTTTAATATTGTAGAAATTATTTGCTGAACTGTATGGTCTGTGGTAAATTTTTAAAAGAAAAACAAATAAATAAAAATAGCTTTTTCACTCAGATAACTCAAGAGGTGAGGTTGCTAGCTAGAGGTTAGCCCATGCTAGTACCTTGCTGGCTTCTTTCTTAAGATGAGAGAAATTAGCTAGAAACTGACATTTCATCTCTTCAGCAGTCAAAAGTTGCAAGTACTAACTCAATCAAGAAGAGGAATGTATCAGCTGACAGGAGCTACATTCAAGGATGGCTGCGTCCTGGGGTTCAAAGTTTGCTCCAGCCTCACATCTCACTCTTCTTTCTCTGTCTTGGCTTTACCCTGTAGTTACTCTGACTCTGTTACAAAGATTCCAGAATGTGCAAATGGTAGCCTGGGTGGTAGCCATGCCTGGTGACCAGAGGGAAGGAAAAGCATGGTGTAAACGGATATTTAATGTATGTCTCTCTTCATTGTTACCTCACTCACCTGTCCATTTCCGTACTCATGCAACAGCTGATTGTTGTACTTAGGATTAATCCCAGGGCCTTGCACAAGATTTGTAGATGCTCGGCCTCTGAGCATCAGGCACAACTGATATTTGTTGAGCAGTGATCCTTGAGCTAATCTTTCCTACTTAAATGCATTACTCTAATTAAACAGATATAGTTCGTGATCTAGGGAGCTAATAGTCCAGACATTAAATCTCTTAAAAGTGTTTTTCCCCAAACCGCTAGAAAGCCTTATTCTGGTGACAGGGCCCTGCCTGGGCCATGCTAATGTTCAGAAAATAGCAGTTTTTTACTATGCATAGTAGCTCCCATCAGAAACTAAAGATCATATTATTTCTGCTAGCATAAAATTTGTCTGTGAGCTTCCTGGCAGCTAAGTTAAAGACGACGAGAAAGCTGGTAAGTGATCCACATTGTCTGAAGCCAATACATTGTGGAAAACTATGAATGTCTCTTGATCCAATTACGTGGGGAGATGTATCAATTTATCAGTACAGAACATATTAAGGAGTATCAGAAAATCTTATCCCCCTCTGACAAAATGACCAATGAGCTCACTTAAGTATTTTAAACTGTAGCTGTTCTTAACCATCCTTCCCAGGGTCTCCCCAAATTACCTCCAAACAACATAATCAGAAAGACACCATCATTCCCACATCATTCCCAGGTAGAAAATGTTCCTAGGGAAGGCTTTTCTGATCTTTCAAGTAGATATTTGATCTTCTTTCTTCCTTCTTTACCTTTCTCCTTCCCTCCCTCTGTTCCCCTTCTCCTCCTCTTCTTTTCTCCTTCCCTGCCCCTTCTTTTCCCATCTCTCTTCTCTCCCTCCCTCACCTTCTCTCTTCCTCTCTCCTTCCTTCCTTCCCTCCCTCTCTCCTTTCCCTCCCTCCCTCCTACATCCCTCCTCTGTCCCTCATATATCTCTTAGACATCCTTGACTTTTAATTCTGATTATTCACTGACACATTCTTTCCCCATCCTCCTTCTCTCTGGTCTTCAGTTTCTGCAGGTGGTCTCTCAGTCCTGTATTTCTAGTGTCTGTTCTGTCACTTCAGATAGCCAAGAGCAAGGGCAAGTATAGTGGGAATGGTTGTAAGGGAGGAAGGAGAGAGAAGGGAGGGAGGGAGAAAAGGCAGGGATACTGACCTTCTAGGAAGGGAAAGGAAGTGACTTGTTCCAAGTCTATGCTTTAAGGTGATTTTCTAAGTCAAGCAGAGGTAAAGTAGGCTGAAAGCTATCCATGGGTGTGCAAGGAGCTGATGAGAAGAATAAATTAAAGATTCCTTCATATTAAAAAGGACTTTAAGAACTTAACATATTCAAAAAAAAAAAAAAGGAGAAAATCAATGTCCAATGGAGATTTTCATCAATCGATCATGATGAAGAGATAAGGAAGCCGTATTTTTATCTACAACATCTTTCTCTTGACCCATCTTGTCATAGGAGTCCTTGAGGCTATTCTTAGGGCTGAGAAAGGCCAGGACCCAGGGGCATACCTGTCCCACCCTTGCTCATAGTGGGCTTTGGGGGCACAGTGGGCTTTGAGGGTAGGGTGGGCTTTGGGGTGCAGGGAGCTGTGGGGGTGCAGAGAGCTTTGGGGGTGCAGCAGGGTGGGAATAGTGAACCAGCCTAGCTTTTGGGTAATGAGAGCCATTTTGATTTATCTTAGCCTTAGGCACTTTTTAATTTGGATCTACCCACCTTCAGATCATGTCAAAAGTGCTCAAGGAGCCCGCATTATAGCAAATATTTATTTCTTGCTATAAAAAGCTTCAAAGGATTTTGTGATTTTGCTTTTGAAATTAGATGGCTGCAAATAACTCATTTATTTTGTGATTAGCCACGGTGTCTCTGGTTGTAAATCTGATTGTGCCTGACAAAGCAAGGATCTAATCCACACATTACTTTTGAAAGCTGTAAACTGCACGCATATTCCATTTAATAAGTGGTGACATTCGTATATATTAATGGTATTTACTTAATTTTTAATTTCTTCTTTGTGTGTGTGTGTGTGTGTGTTCATATGTGTAGGTACATGTGTGTGTGTGGAGGCCAGGAGGCAACTTCAGGTATAGTTCCTTTGCTTTTGGAGACAGGGTCTCACTGAGACCCGGGACTCAGCAGTTGGCAAGGCTGGCTGGCCATGGAGCTTACAGGGCTCCTCCTGTGGTGCCGAGAACTGAACCCAGGTCCTCAGGCTTACACAGCAAGTACTTTAAAGGCTGAGTCATCTCTCCAACCCTTGTACTTTGGTTTTTGTATCTCAGCAGTAGTTCCGAGCCTTTGAAAGCCCTTGCGAAGAGTGACCCCTAAGCACAGAACCTCAGTGCTTTGAAGTACAATGGCCTCAGAGACAAAGGGCTGGCGCAAACCTCTCTTCAGGTGCTCTGAGTGACTAGGGAATGTGAGACAGCCATTGGAGTGCCCAGGGATTTAGTTTCCTCATCTGTGAAGTGGGCTGATGTCTCTCCATCTTCACTCCTGCCGTTGTTTGGAAAGCATAGGAGGTGATCTTCCAGAAAGTTCTTTCTTGCTGACCACTAGACTTCATGATCTCAAAAGGCGATGTATGATATTTGTTCTCAGTCCTGGTTGCCATCCCAACGGGCCTTGCAGGTGTTCTAAAGGCTAAGTCCCACTTGAGAGTCTCCGTGCTTGCTGCTGTCACAAGAAAGCTACGATGGAATTGCTTGGCTGAGACAGTGACTCTAGGGCAAGTGGATGTGGGTGTTGATTCTGGAAGGAGTGGAGAAAGCCCCAGGCCTGGTGTGCTAATGAGCACATCAGGGCTCCAGGCTACTGGAGGTTCATTTCCACTGGACACCTCTGGGAGTCTGTCCACATTCCACCTCAGGGGTGAAGAAGCCGGACTATAGTTCCCACGCCTCCGTCAGGCTCTTTTCCCAGGCCTCCATCTGCTCTTCCAGGCTGCTCAGTTGCAGGACACACCCCCAAAGTCTACAGTAGGCAGTCATTTTGCCAAGGCAAACTGGGCAGAACTGGGGGGCCCTGAGTGGGTGCTGTGTGTCACGAGACTCTGCCATATTACAGTACTTTGTCCCAACTTAGGGGTACACCACCTGTGGTTCAGTCACTCCTCGCTCAAACCCCATGCTGTGTGCAAGACATCCTGAAGCCCAGAGGCTCTGAGATCAAGTCCAAGACTCCTGTCTTGGATGCCTCTGCAGTGTGTGTTTTTGTGTGATGGGTTCCGTGTGACCCAGTGACATGCATCATACTTGAAATACTTCCACTGCTGACAAAATAAATCAGCTCTGTCCGCCATAGCACTCGGCTTATTAGGGGAAAATGGAAAGGGAGCATTAAATATTAATGCTGCATATTTTCCTCTCCCTTGGCGCTTCAATGCTGCTGATCGCTGCCTGGCCAGCACAGCCTTCTGTCTTCTTCCTCCTGACGATGATAGGAGACAGGAAAAAAACCTTCGACAAGTCAGTGAGGGGCAGGCGTGTAAAATGGGGCTCTGCCTGGTGTTTCTGGGCTCCTGCTTGGGAGCATTGCTGTCTCCACCAGATGCCAGGGATAATAATCTGTGAGGCTTCATCTGTGGCAGCAGCTTTCTTCTTCTGCTGTGTGGCGTGGCTGCAGTCACAGAGGAGGTGTCTTCTGGGAGAGGAGGTGGCTTTTCAGGAGGCAGGCTGGGAGGACAGAAGCTCAGAGACCACGGTTGTGTTTCTGGTCTTGATTTTCAGCAAACGTTGAGAAAGGTGTCCTTGCTTTTCAGCCAGGCCAGCTGGAGAGTGTGCAGGCGGCTTTCAGGCTTTGAAAGGAGAGTCTTCTGGAGATTTCGGCATTTCATTTAGCCAGTCTTTGAAAATTCACTATCTATCTATCTATCTATCTATCTATCTATCTATCTATCTATCTATCCATCCATCTAACTATCTATCATCTGTCTAGATAAATATAAGGATATCCATATATCTTTATCTCTATATATTTGTATCTATTATCTATGTCTATCATATTTTGTCTATCTCGATATATATATATATATATATCTGTATCTATGTATCTATGTATCTATCTATCATCTGTCTGTCATCTATCTAAGTATATACAGATATCCATATATCTCTATCTAGGTATCTGTACAGGTACCTATCTGTGTATCTATGTATCTATGTATCTATGTATCTATCTATCTATCTATCTATCTATCTATCTATCTATCTAACTATGTATCTATCTATATATCTATCTATGTATCTATCTATCTATGTATCTATGTATCTATCTATCTATGTATCTATCTATCTATCTATCTATCTATCATCTATCTAGATATATATATTTCCACATCTATCTATCTATCTATCTATCTATCTATCTATCTATCTATCTATCTATCTATCATCTATCATTCTGTTATCTATCTTGTATCATCTATTATCTGTCTTCATCTATCATCTATCTATTTTTTGTCTAGATAGATGTAGATTCCATATAGCTCTATCTTTAAGTCTATGTATCTATGTATCAATCTATATATCAATGTCTATCTGTCTAGCTATCATCTATCTTATCATCTATCTAGATATACATTGTATAAATTTCCATATGTCTCTATATCTATCTCTCTTTATGTATCTATGTATGCATTTATTTATCATCTATCTATAGATACATAGATTTCCATTATTTGTCAATCATCTATGTATCTAGATGCATATAGAGATTTCCATATCTAGCTATCTATGTATCGATGTATCTATGTCTATCTTGTATCATAATTATTTCTTTATCAACTATCACCTATCATCTATTTATATCTATCATTTATCTATCTATCACCTGTCTATCTATATCTATTTTTTGTCTATATATCTATAGATATTCATGTATCTAGATATATACTTAGAAAAAACAAAAAGCAAAATGAAATAAACAACCCCCAAAGGTAGTTTCTAGAAAGACTCCTCTTCTAGAAATCTGGGAAGTTTGATTTCTTAGGTGTGATAGATGTATTTTTTATGTATATGTTTAACTTTTCATGATGCAAATGATACATTAACTCTGTTTTATAAAATTTAACTCATTATGCTTAGGTGAGTGCTGCTTACAGGAAGTGAGTCTCTTCCCAGAAGTGAGTGAATGGTTTACCAGAAGGAAGCTTCAGCATGGGTGGACCTGCGGGCATCTGCCAGGAGGGATGGCCTTAGGTTTGCATGTTTGCCTGCTTCTCTTGACACACACACACACACACACACACACACACACACACACACACACAAACACAAACACACACACACTTCCACTGCTTTCAGGTGAGATCTGCTGTGGTTTGGCTTCCTGGCTGCTCTCTCCTGTCCCTAGGCAACCCTCCTTCCTCATGTCAGTGCTGTCTACACAAGGCACAGGGTCAAAACCTGTGGATGAATTACTCCCAGTGACCACTCTGGTCCTCTAAGCCTGATCCAGGAGCCCCAAAGTCTCCGTGTCCTACAGCCTCAGCTGAGTGTCTTCCTGCTTTCCATGGACATCGTGACTGCACCTTTGCCCTGTGTCCTCTCTGTCCTCAGCCCTTGCAGGGGTAGTGGGGACCACTTCACTTCCGGCATGCTTTGTAGGGCATCTGATCATGTCGTCCCTCCCTTCCTTCTCCTACCTGAATCTTGCTTTTGATTCAAGAACCATGTCCCTGCTGAAGATTCTTCTTGTCAGCCACGCCCACAAGCTCAGTCCTTACAGCTGCCTCTGGCAGGGGCCGGATTATTCCCCTTGGGGTGCATGCATGCGTCTCTTTGCCTTGCTCCCGGCTTCTTGGGGAGAGATGTCTGCACCTGAGTCAGTTTGTTGTAGTTGCACCTTAGCCCTTGCTCAGCTCCACCACGTCCCCTGCTTGGTTCTGGATATCACACTCATCTTTCTGCCTCACGTCACTCATGTATGGTAAAGCCTGGGTCCTTTACAAAGGTCCGTAGCTAGCAGAATCAGGAGTGCAGTTCAGGGGCTGAGGAGATGACTCAGGAAGTGTGCCATGTGAGCAGGGGTCTGAGTTAAATCTCTAGCCAGGTGGAGTAGCTGTGCCTGTTTACAAAAAGGGCAGAGGTAGAGACAGTGGGATTCCTAAGGCTTGCCAGCCAGCTGTCTTGACAAATTGGTAAACTCTAGATTCAGTGAGCCCCTGTTTTAAAAACTAAGGCAGAGATACTGAGGAAGATACTCCATATCAACCTGTGGCCTCCATACTTAGGCACATGTGTACAAACACATACACACACATGTACACCCACATGGGAGTGTGAGGCACACACACACAGATTCAAGTCCAAGACTGGGCCAAAGATTGAACAGGGACAAAGGTACAGAGCACACTCAGTGACCCTTTAGTTCAATTCCTCATGTTGTGGTGACCCCAACCATAAAATTATTTTCATTGCTACATCATAACTGTGATTTCACTACTGCTATGAACTGTAATATAAATATTTGTGTTTTCTGATGGTCTTAGGCAACAACTGTGAAAGGGTCATTTGACCCCCAAAGGGGTTGTGGCCCATGAGCTGAGAATCACTGACCTGGACTACCTCATCTGTGTTCAAGGAGCCTGCCTAGAAGACGAGCCCTTCAGTTTGTGGTCCCTCTACCTTTCACATACACACATACACAAATGCATAAATAGAATAACAATTTAAAATAAGGTACCAAATTAGACTTTATTGGAGCACAAACATGGGCATTAGCCTACATCTCTCCTAAGGCTTCTTTTGGTGACCATCTCCCAACCCCGAGAGTTCTGACCACCTGGCCTTCCACAGAAGTTTACTGCCACAGGTAACATCACTGCTCTCAAGCAGGAGCTAGCATGGTCCCTGCTCCTGTACTAAGTTTGGAGGGGATGGCGGTTTGAAAAAGAATGACCGCATGTGTTTGAATGGTTAGTTATCAGGGAGTGGCACTATTTGAGAAGAATTATAAGCATTAGTAGGTGAGGCCTTGTTGGAGGAAGTATGTTATGGGGATCTGATCTTCAAGGTTTCAGAAGCCCACCCGAGGCCCACTGTCTCATTCTGCCTCTCCTCTTGGAGATCGGGGCTTTGCTCTCAGTGCCCCAGTGGCATGCAGGCTGCTGTACTCTCCACCATAACGGCCATGGATAAGCCTCTGAAACTACAACCAAGCCCCCAATTTAAATCTTTCTTTTATAAGAGTTGCCTTGGTTATGATGTCTCTTCACATCACTAGAACAGTGACTAAGACAGGGGGAAGGCAAACACACATGTGAGGTCCCTGGTTCCCTCTAGAGTAATCTTCTAGTTGGTAAACTTTTGGTCTTTACCCAAGCTCTGTGTTGCCTATTTCAAACCAAAGGGCATTTTCTCATGGTTGACACCTTTCCCTCTCTTCTGCCGACAGCAAACTTCTTCCCTAAATCATTGACGAACTCTCCTCTGACCAGCCCATAGCATGGGTCAGTAGTAAGGAGACAGGCAGACTGGCATGGTTTTGCATTCCAGCTCCTTTGTTTAATAGTGATTGACCTTTAACCTCAGTTTCAGTGTCTGGAAAGTGGGGTAGGCAGTTCTTGTGTTCAGGAACTCTGCACAGGCCCAACATGTACTCGGCACTCATTAAAGGTTGTTCAGCGTATCTCAGCCTTTTTTACCCGCTGCCCCTTCCTGTCTACCATCCTGGAAATGACATCTCCTCAGCGCTGACATCTTGGTCGATTCTGGCCTTTTGAAGGGACTTGCTACTCAATTGAATGAGTTGCTTCATCTTGCATTTCACATATATCCTTGGACATATGAAAACAACTTTTATTTCTTCCCTTTCTCCCTTCCTCCCCTCTCCTTCTCTTTCTTTCTTCCTTTCTAGATAGGATCTTGGTATGAGACAGTGCTCAACCTCCTGAGAGCTAGGATTTTAGGTATGTACCCTGATCTCTAGCTCTTTATATAAAAATTTCAGAATCATTATATGGGAGCCAACAATGCCTTGGCATAGAAACCCATGAAACTTTGTATCCAAATTTGCTGACTGTTCCCTCACAAAATCCAAACTCACAATAAAACCTTTATTTGGGTTAAATAAAAATTTCTGTCTCAACTGTTACCCTCCCTATTTCCTGTCCTCTTTTCCTCCTCCCACACTGGCCACCTGAAGTTAATCTGTAGACAATTTCTGATAACTCCACAGGACTTACACTCAAGAGGAAAAGCACGAATTAAATTCCTTTTGGCTGAAAGATGTTTCCAGAAAGTTCAGGGCATATCAGTCTCATCTTCCAAATCATGGCTCATCCTTAAAAATATTTAACTGCAATCAATTACTAAAGGTTCTTTTTAAAAAAAAAATGTTTGATTTTCCTTATTCTCTGTAAAGAAAGCCAGCACAAGTGTGCACAATCATATTCCAGGAGAAGTGGTGTGTCTAACTTTGAGCCACTTATCATGATCCAAAAGATTGACTCAGAGGCATAGTTAATTGGAATGTATTTCAGGGGGAGTTATTTCCCTTCATCTCATTACAGAAACAAAAGAAGATTATAGGCCAGGGAATCCATGAGGTTTCAAGAGAGTCCATTGATGAATGAAGTTGGAAAGAGTTGACACGAGCTCGGATGATTCAGCTCCAAATATTCTTACACAGAACAGCAACTCTTTCCATTAATCCCATCCTGCCCCTTTGATCTTGAGTGGTCCTGAGGCTGTGAGTCAAGCACAAGTCTACCCCGTTGTTAAAGGTCTCTGAAGATCTCATCCCAGAGCAGGACTCTCCCAGAATGTAGTCCCGATGATGATGATATTATAAATATTATCCCAGATCAACAAAACAATCAATAACCCAAAACCCCAGGAAAATGTGAGCCAGCAGAGACTCTTTAAGGGAAGTTTTAAAGCTGTTAGATTACCAGGCTTCTATCTGCACCTGTTATGGCAAGGGTGCCACAGTGATTTTTTAGCCCGGTCAAGGAGGAAACAGGTTGAGGTGGGCCTGCATACTCTGTGTCACGGGTCTTTTTGAAAGATGAAATGCTTAACTGAAGGCAAACACTAGAAGGACGCACAGTCTGGGGGATACAGGGACATATTTTTTGCATATTCCGTTACTGAATTTTCTTTTGTCTTGTGAAGTTTTAATAGCTCTGTTGGGTTCTGAGACCTTCTGTAGACCCTCAGAACTTTTGTATTGGACTACTGTGGAAGTTTAAGAGGCCCAACATTTGAGGCCACTATTTGAGATGTCAAATATTGGAAGGGACTGAGGGGGCTTCTCTGACCCAGCAGACTGAACCCCAAGGACTTGAGGATTCCTTTAACTTTAGAAGGGGCCATTAAATGTTTCTTTAATTCTGAAACAGGAAGAAAAGGGAGAATGGTTCCTCCCTGCACAGCTGGTGGTCAGTTTTCTGTTCCAAGTTGTCCAATTAAAGGGATGAAAAATGGAATTGATGTCAGGAAAAAATGCAAATAAGGTGGGTCAGGGTTAAGATCGTGAGTGGTTTGGTGGTTAGAATTACATTCTTGTTTACAAGAGAAAATGGATTTCAAAAGTACTGTATACAACTGGGTGAGTTAGGCAACCATCTATTATGTAACTGAGTCACAACAGAAGCCACCCTAATGGTAGTGAGGCCAGCCAAACCATTGCGAGGTTGAGAGATTCATGGTTTGCACTATTCTTACTTCAGCTCTCAGGAGAGCAAGTTTTGAGGTATCAGCTCACTTGCTCTCCCTCCTTCTTCTTCCTCCCTTGCCCCCCCCCCCCCATGGGAATGCCATGCAGTTTCCCTTCAAATATGAATTCTTGCTTGCTGTCTCAGCAGCAAGCAGCAGTAGTGTTCCTGACCGGACACTACTCACTGGGGTCTGTAGGGCAGAGGATGGAGGTGTGGCTGCCCAGACCGCTGGACTTGCTGTGGGAACTGAGAAACACTAGGTGTTGAGGCACTGAGCTATTTTCTGCCACACCATGGAGCCAGAAGAGGCAGCTCTGCCTCCCTTCTTTAGACCTTCCCAGGTGGATGACTAGAGAGGAGCATTTTCTGCTCTGTGGCCAGTATAAGATGGCCTTTCTCTCCTTAGTTCCAGTTTGTAAAGGGAATCAGGTGCGATGTAGGTCAGGTCTGAAAGCATATGCATACATGCGTCCACGAATGTGTGTGAGTATGAGTGTTTTCAGATGTGCATGTCCCTGTGCCGTACACGTCACAGAGGCTATTACAGTGGATGATACCCAAGGGTTCACTTCTGATACCCAAGTGTTCATTTATTCAGCTGTTGACAGAGTTGATACAGGATGCCAGCCAGAAGCTGTCTTCCACCAAAGGAGCTGCCTCACTGGCGTCTGCTACTACGGTTGGGTGTGCTCCAAACTATGATGGGTCCTTGAGGGTGCAAGCCTTAGACACTGCCTGGACTTGGGGTAACCTTGAACTCTGCCCTTCTCTTCCAGCCTGGGACCTGCAATAGTCAGCACAGACCTCAGTTATGATCACACAGAGCTAAGTTCTATTACTCCCACTTCCCTTCTGTCCCCTTGAGCATGGTGCCTGAGAACTCTCCCTGCAAGCAGATTCTGGACAGCTTAGTTCACCAAGCCACAGTATGTGTCAGGAAACCAAGGTAGTCTCCTGAGAACCCCCGAGTTCACAGACCATGGAGACTAAATATCACAAACCCTGGAATGTTACCTCCATGTGTCTTGCCATTCTGTCTCTAGTCCTGACTTTTGCTACTCATTTTTCTTTATCTGAGGGCCAGTGGTCTTCCCTAGGGAGGTGCTTGAAGCCACTGAATAGTGCTTAGAGATGGGGTGCTCAGATTCCAGCTCTGCCTCTTACCTTCTCTGTGATCTTGGAGTTCTCAGTGCGCCTCACTGGGCCTTACCGTTCTCATCTGCAATGGGGAATGCTATCAGCCTGTCTCTCGGTGCAGAGGAGAAGTCCAACAACAGGCTGCTTGGAAGTACTGGTAAAGTTGGAGCTGAGAGGGGTGGATAATGTCTTAACAGCAGTTAGCCAGGCAGTGGGATCTTACTACCTACTCTATCCAGGCTCTGCCAGAGTGGCTGGCTGGCAGAGACCCTGAGCAGGCCTCAGGCAGAACTTCTGGGCTTAAAAGTGGTATTTGCTGTTACTATTGTGTGCCTGTGGTTATATGCATGGATGTGGTGGTCAGAAGGCAACTTTGTGGAGTTGGTCCTTTCCTTCCACATATCTGTGGCTTCTAAGGTTGCCAGGCTTGCGTGGCAAGCACCTTTAGCCAGCTGAGCCACATCATTGTCCCCAGATCCTCTAGTTTTGAGACCAGACAGAAAAGTGTTCATAGCTCAGTTCTGCTAATTAGTCAGGCAGGTGCTTTGTGTTTCTTTTTTCCTCATCTATCCAGCAGTACCCTTGTTGTCGGAATACTTGTAAAATCACTGAAGGATCTAAACAAAGGATTTAGGGAACAACCTAGTGAGTACCAGCTTGCAGAATAGAACAGACTTCCAGCTCTCTCACCAGGATAATGACTTCTGGTAAACATTTAACAGCTCTCTCCGATCCTCAGTTTACTCACTCTACAAGATGATGTGGTACCACATACTTGAACATACAGCTGTTCAAGAAGCCAAAGAGAATATACACAAAAGCCCAGAGTGTCAGCTCTTCCTACAGTTCCCATCTCATAGGAAGCTGATCTCCCTGGAGGGGCCAGAAAATGGGTCAGGACAATGATCGCTGAAAAAGTGAAGTGGGGAGTTTTCACTGCCAGCCCCAGAACGATGGCTCCCAGACTTCTCACCAAGGAGAAGAAATTTCCCAGTGAGCTCTCATGCCAAGTTATTTATTTCCTAGCAAGGAAATAATACATGGAACTTGGCCACCCCAGGCTGGAGTCTCGCTGTGTTCTGGGAACATTCTGATGTCAGGATCTGCAATGTGGGTCCTGGCCCAGAACAGGGAGCTCTGCCAGGCCTCAGACAAAGGCCCCTTGGTCCCTGAGCTGGCTCCGGCCACTGCCTTGGCCAGGTATCTGCTGGTTGGCTTTCAGGTATCATGGAGCCATTACTACTTAGAGCTTCAGATAGAGAGTAAAGTCCTTGCTGGGCCATGTGTCACAGCCACAATCTGGTGAAGACACAGCAAAGTCCTTTTTCATGTCAAAATGCCCAGACAGACAGACCCCATATATACCAAAGGGATCTTATTTCAATGGAACAAGCAGGTGTTGTGGGGCACATGGAGTCTCCTGGCCATGTTACAAATGTGTAGCATGAGACCACAGCCCTCCCTGGGGCCTGGGGCCTGGGGCCTGGGGCTGCAAGTTGTATGGAAAGATATGCTTAGCTTAGTTCCAGGAAAGCAAAGTGGCCTTTTCCCAACATCGTGAGGCAGCTCCTGCATGCAGCTTGCCTTCACCATGAGCTGGAAGTTATCCTTGTCCTGCAATGGCTGTCTCTGCAGTTGTCTCTATACCTCCTTCCAGGCAGGCCTACTTTCTCCTGCTACTAGCACTGATTCCAGACCTGACACTGTTGGGCTCCTCCAAATTCACTGACACACCAGTGACTTAAATTCCAAAGAGGGAGACAGAGAAAGAATTTGATTGGCTTGACTTGGGTCATGTGTTAGATACAGGTCCAAAAAAGCTATGATTAGAAGAAATGGATCCCATAATGCCATGGGCTGCTCGTTCCATTGCCTGTGAACAAAGCAGGTTTTTCCAGTGAGTGGATAGGGTAGGAGAGGGGTGGACAATGGACATTTGAAAAACATTGCTTCAGTTATCTGGGCTCTAGTTTCCTCAACTGGAAATAACACTGTTCATTGAAGCGGAAGTTTCTGGTTTCTTTGGAAACTCAGTTGTGTCATGTGAATATGTTTTCTGTTGTGGTTCCAAGTGTGGGATGTGGGAATGCTTTTCTCCACGGAAAATCACCCTGTGAAAAGGCCAGTTATGTTTGTCAACTGGAAACTAGGGTTTTGCTAGCTGAAAAACATTCTCGTGTGGACTCTGAGGAGGGATAAACAGAAGCCCACAGACAGCGAGACAACACTTTTTGCATCTCTATGCTTTGAAACAGTTCGGTTCGGATTGCTGGTTCTCACAGAGAGAAGCGCTCCTGAGAACTTCATGTTCTGCTTTGCCACTTCGGCGGTTTCTCGTGGTTTGGGTGGAGTCCTGCTGCTGCTGAGTGGTACGCTGCTGCTGCTGCTGCTGCTGCTGCTGCTGCTGCTGCTGCTGCTGCTGCTTTGCCGTTTGACTGGACTGCTGGTATCCTGACAACGGAGATTGCTGTATCCTCAAAGAACCCAACTACTCTGATCAGCAGGAAGTAGCTGAAAGAGGTTTGCATCCCCTTTCTTACTAATCTCCTACTTAAGGTAGGATCATGAGAAGGGAGGTAGAGGCGTTTAAGAACATTAAGTAAAGTGTTTGAAAAATCTAAGCCTATAGTTCATGATTGTCAGAAGAAGCCATTTCGCACATGGGATTGGTTGGCCTCCCCACAGCCCTCGGCCACCAAGTAATGCTCTGATTGTGATTGGAGAACTTTCCATAAAATACGGTCTCTGCAGCTCAGCAGTGTGCAGATCTCTACAGCTCTCTCATCTTCTCGATGGAGACTGCATGCTGCTGATTTGCAAGCCCTTATTTTTTGTTCCTCCACAGCTGTCATACCTCTCTGTCACTCCAGGCATTCCACCATTCATATAAAGAGAATCATGAAAAATCAACTTTCTAAAAATATGTCTTATTTTACATAGCATAATGTCTACAAGGTTCAACCAGACTGTCCTATATTACATTATCTGTTTATTTAAATATTTGTTATTATTTATTTTAAAGTTATGTCTGTGTGTATCTCTCTCTTTTTGTGTGTGCAAAAAGAAAGAGTACCCTTGGAGTCCAGAAGAGGGTGCCAAATGCCTGGAGCAGGAGTCAGGGCTGTTGTGAGTCACTTAATGGAGGAGCTGGGGACCAGGTTTACGTCCATGCAAGGGCAACACTCTGAACTGCCAAGCTGTCCTCCATCCCAAGGTGCTTTTTGTTTTTTGGTTTTTCTGGAGGCTGTTGTTTGTTTGTTTTAGAGCTGAATAGCATTCCATTTAAAATTCTAGTGCTTTGGATAAGCACCCATGAGGGTGGGCTGTTGGATCATGATGGTTCTAGTTTTAACTTTTGGAGGGATTTCCAAATTGCTTTCTATGAATGGCTTTTGCACTCCCATCAGCAGTATGGAAGTACTCTAAAATTTCTCCACATCTTCACCAGCATTTTTCTTTTGAGACTAGCCATATTGACATTGTAAATTAATATCTCATTGTGGTTTTAGTTTTTTACTTCTCTGACAACTGAATGGCACCGATCATCCTTCTAAAGGCCACTTGTATATTTTCTTGAAGAAATGTCTATTAAGTCCTTTGTCCACTTTTAATTGGGTTTTCAGTTTTGTTTTGTTTTGTTAAGCTACCAGGCTTGGGAGATTTTTTTTATACATGTTGGCAATTGACCCTTATCTCATACATGGTCTGCAAATTCCTTCTCTCATTCTGAAGCTTGCATCTTCACTCTGTTGATCATGTCCTTTGCTCTCAGAAGCTTTTTAAATTTGATGTACTCTCCCCCTTTTATTTTTGTGTTTATTTCCTGTATGTTTGGCGTCATATCCATGAAGGGCAGTCTGCTCTTGAAGGAAAGCATTTTTTCCGGTGTTCCTGGGAACTCTGAGGAATGGATGATGTCTCACAGGTCACCTAGCCCTGTCTCTTGATGCTCCGGGCACAGCGGGCAAGCTCTTGGATGTGGTTTTCTGGAACACTGTCTCTGTCCTGGCACAGATATGATTCCCTTCCTTTGGCTGAGTGGAAACAGTGTGCTAATGGTAGGTGTCACTTCACTGGGTGCTCAGGCACAATGGAATTTACCAGAAAGAATAAAGTTTCACCTTTATGTTGCTTCTACTGGGCTTTCATGAGACCAGAGGTCCACAAGGGCCCGTGATGCCATTTCTACAGATGAGTTCCAGGCCACTCTCAGAGAGAGGGTAACTCTGGGTCCCTCAGTTCCAGGTCCCTCCTCTTCTGCATGGATGTCACTCCCATTTCCTCTGAGAGACAGGTTTCTTCCCCCATGCTAGCCTCTGTCGTGACCTGCATGGAGCTTCTGTACCCATCAACAACCTTACCTAGATTTGTCTTTTGAGTTTAAACATCCCCAGTGGGACAACTTAATAGCCGGGTGTGGACACTAAGGGTAAGCCCCAGCTGAAGTCTCCACGTGAGCCGCTCACCAGCATTCCGAAATGAGAATGTGCATCTCCACCCTCGTGGGCCCCTTGAGAACTGCTCTCTGACCAAAGTGATAAAGTAAGCATACAATGCTCCTCAGGCACAGGACACTGAAATTCCACATTTTGCAGAGAAGAATGTCTGTCTTGAGGTTTTATCTACTGAGTCAATACACTCCTTGCTAATGGCTCCATTTGCCCTAGGTGCAGGCTCAGCAACATGGGCAAGCCTTAAACCAAGGCAGCACCTGTCCCACAGGGACCTTGTTCCCTTCACAGGCTGGGACTGTCTCAGATTCCCCAGTGGCGGCTTTCCAGCAGTTTAAAGCCTCGGAGCTCTGTAGCTGCCTCTGTAACGGGTGTGAGCCTTTGATTCTATCAGCACCGTTAAAGGGGAAGAGTATGACTTCCCTCTAAAAGGTGGTAAACTGAGGTCCAGAGGCATGTGGATGGACTTAGATCCCAGCTTTTGGCTGCAAGCTAGGCTTGCTCTATGACCCTTCCAAAGTGCAGATTTGGGGTTCACTGAGGTTTGGGGGCTTTGCTGATCTTCAGAGTCCACACCTGAGTGCAGTGCTGGTTCTGCCATTCCCAGGGCTGCTACAAAACACTCCTGGGGACTAGTGTAAGGTGAGCCTTTGTGCGCAAGTCCCTGTGTGTTTGGGAATACAACAGTAGGACGTTAAAAGAGACATGGGGCCTTTGTGCAAGCTGACCTCTTGAGTGGGTCACACACCTGTTTAGCTAGTGACCCAGACCTGAGGCATTTTGCTCCTGGAAAAAGCCTGGGCCACAAGGTGATCTGGTGCTAAAGGCAATGGCAGCTTTTTTTTTTTTTTTTTCAGGTCTTCTCCCTTGCCTCCTGTCACACAGCATTGACTGTCAAAGCAAGCCAGACACTAAGGGACTGATCATTTCAGATAATTTTTGCAGGTTAGCTGCTTTTATTTCTTCCCCATTGTTGTTGTTTCCAGTAATCTGTGTGGCGTTTGAAGAAATTGCTTCAACCGATTTGAGCTTTAATAAGATATGAAAAAGTCAGAGGCAAAAGGGTCCAGGGATAAAAACGTAGCTTTTATTTGGCGCTGTGGGCGCTTCGGGCACTGCATCAGAGGCAGTGGGTGGCACGGGGTACAGGCAGGGAGGGGGCAGCCAGGAAGCTGTGCGCTGCTAAGCTCAGCTCTGAACAGCAGAATGACAACAGGAAGCACAAAAGCTGAGGTGAAAAGTGAGAAGGAAATAGGGACAAAACAAAACAAAACAACCCCCCAGCTCCATATCAGCCACACAAAGGTGGGAGGTTTCCAGAGGAAGATGCTGGCAAGGACCTTAAGTCTTCAGTAATATCTGCTGAGTGATGGGTCCTCTTCTTCCCCAAGAAGAGATGCACTTGGGTATCTGACTGTGTCTTGCCATGATGTAGGGTTTGCCCGAGAGGGTCCAACATGGCCTGGCACTACCCGTATTCCCAGATCACAGAGAAAACCAGCCTCTGACATGGCCAGTCATTCACTAGGCCTCTGGTATCCTAGGTGCAGGCTGTAGGTAACCTACAGTGCCTCACAGCTCGATGTGGTCCCTGGCCTCCCAGGACCCTCTGGTTGGAGGGACAGTTAGATGTGTGGGAAGGCAGGTAGATTAGCATAGAAGGTGTTGAGAGGCGCTCCCAGGAGGGCCTGCCATCCTTAGCAGGCCAGAAGGATGAGGAGTTCATCCAAGTGTTGGGGGTGGTAGGAAGGATGATGACTTTTGGTTGCCACCCAGGCATTATTGAGTCATGCCTTTGGGGTTAACTGAGAGGGGAGCCAACCTGAATATGGGTAGCACCATTCCACAGGCTGGAGTCCTGGGCTGAAGGAAAAAAAAAAGGAGACAGCCAGCTGAAAGCCAGCACTACCTCCTCCCCCACCCCCTACCCATCCACCTCCCTCTGCTTGCTGATCACAGAGATGGGAGCCAGCAACTCCTACTGCCGCAGACAGGAAATAATCCTGCCACATGCTCACCCTGCCATGATGGACTCCCTGAGTTGCCCAAAAAGTGTTTCCTCTGTTACTTTCTTCTCCTTGTATTTGGTCAGAGCAACGAAGAAAGTGATGACTAACCATGGAGTGAAGAGAGGATTCCTAGCTGAGAGGGAGCACCTTTTGAGGCCAGGATGGAGGGCAGGAGAGAGGGAGGGAAGGGGAGAGGGACGGAAGGAAAGAGGGAGGGGCTTTTGCTGGCATGATGGACATTAACTTTTAGTCAGCAAATGGTGCTTGTTTGATTACGTCATGCCTTAGCTTTAAGGAGCCACCTCACACTCCCAGTTCTCCACTCAACTTCCAGGCACAACTCTCCACCTTCTTCTCTCTGCTCTTCTTTTCCCATCTACCACTCAGCATTCTCTCAGATTCCATGTATTAGCAGAATACAAACTCATTCCTTATGAAGACCAAGATGACATTGATTTAAACATTAACGTGTAAGTTAATTTCACAAGATACCCCAAGAGGAAGCAGTTGGTTGAGGAAGCTGCTTCAGTATGGTGGGGACTCCAATGTAGTCTTGTTTTTCCATCTATTAAGTGCTCACAAGTGGTTCTCCACGTCACCTTGCCCCACAATAGGCACAGAGGGTACAGTAAGATTGAGATCCATTCTTTTGACAACTATGACGCGGGCAGTATACATATTATTTCTGCTCACATCTCATTGGCTAGAGCATGGTCATGCGACCACATACCAGCAGAGTGATATCTAGATTCTACCTGGATCCAGAAAAAGTTTAAAGATTCTTATACTATAGCATGAAAATGGATGCTTGGGTAGCTGGCCGTTTCTCTCCTACTCCATTTCTTGTTTGTGACCTTATAGAGTTATTACCGGAAACTAACATCTCAGGGGCGACTCTCTCATTGGTCCTGTTTTGGTTGCCCTGTGCTTCATACAGAGTGCAAAGGCAGAGGATGTCAGTCCAAGGCCAGACCCTACTCCCAGGGTAAACCTCACAAGAGTGAAGTCACCAGGTCACATTTTTGGGGATGTCTGTTCTTAGTCACTAAAATAACTGCTCCCCTTATGGTAGGCCGAGTGAGGCCTTTGGACACAGACATTTGTTATTTGGTTTGTGCGGAGTGGGTCCTCATAGGGCCCCAGTCCTTTGAAGAGACTGTGAAGCCTGGAGGGTTGTGCCTGTTGGAGCCAGCCTGGCTTCCTTAGGTAGGGTGAGGAAGGACAGAGTGGAAAACAGAGAGGACTGACGGGCTGTGGACGTGAGCGTGGATGTGATTTCCTCCCTTGGGAGCAGCATGTGGGAGCCTAGAGGTAGGCCACCCTTGAGCGCATGGGTTCAACCAGACAGATGATCCAGATAATCCAATAAAACGCTTCTTGTTTTTGCAATTAATCCAACCGTCACACTGTGTTTCCCAGCGATCAAGTTGTCAGAAAGTGATTGTGAGCCTCGATGTTCCCTTTCTGGTTGAGCCAGGGTCCGCTTTCATCTCAGGCCTGCTCTGTGCTGCCTGCTCGCGTTTCACATGATGACACAGTGAGAGGATGGTGAGGTGGGGAGAACGGCCCATGCACGGTGCTGCTGAGGCTGGCTCTGCTTGTGATTGGGGTTTTTGTGGCTCCCTGTCCCCTGCCTTCCATCATTCCCCGTAGTGTGGCGGTAGTTTGGGTACACACCCCTCTCTTCCTCAGTGACATACTTGAACGAAGACGCCCCCTGAGTTTGTGTGTCTCTCCCAGTGTCTCGGTAGTGCATGGCATGTGGTGCCTGGCATATGAATCAATAGTAGCTGAGTTTTGCCTTCATTCAGAAACCAGGGTTGGCTGGCTTTTTTCTGACTTACTTGTTGGTTGTTGCATTATCAAAACACCCAGTTTCTCTCCTATTTGCACTCTTTCCAGATGGGACTCCTGCCTTCCCCTCCTCTCACTTTCCTTCTAAGAACCATTATTGTCTTTAAAAATGAAAGCAATATTTATCAGAGGTCAGAGGAAGACAACTCACCATAAAAATTCATGATCCCAGCTAGAAGTAATGACTCATACCTCTAACCCTTGCAAATAACAGGCTGGGACAGGAGGACCACCACAAATTTCGGGCCTACCTCTGCAACAGTTATATCTGAATTCCACACTGGCCTGGGATACAGAGTAAAATCCTATCTCAAAAAAAAAAAAAAAAAAATCAAAAGCCGAAAAACAAAATAATGATGTAGGAAAAAATTTTAAGGGTTTATCCGCTAAACAATTGCTCGAGTTCTAATCTATTTTTCTCAGAGAAATAGAACAGTAGTCTCAAAACACTAGTACGTGAATGTTCACAGTAATTTTATTTGTAATAGCCTAACACTAAAAACCTCCTGAGGGCTCTTTGGTGGGTAAAGGAAGGTGTAGAGAAGCCCCTGTACCCATAACTGGAGCACGGCTCAGTGCAAGGAGGAGCGGGCAGCGATGAGCTCCCTAGTGCTGCCCTAACAGAGTGCCAAAGCGAAGTGGCTGGACCAGCAGACACACCTGTAATGGTTGTGGATGCTGTCCTTTCCAGGTCAATGTGTCACGCTCTCTCCGACAGTTGCAGAAGAGGATATTCTAGATTTTTCTCTTTCGTTCAGGAAGCTCTTGACTGGTGTCAGCTCACCTCTAGCCTTCACATGGAATTCTCTTTTCGGGAATGCCCACATCCAAGTTCCCGTTTAGAAGGACATCAGACAGCTTACCACAACCTGATCTTAGTTGGTCTCAGCTGCTATAAGCCTATCTCCAGATAGCTTGACATTCTGGGGCCCTAAGAGTTAGGGCTTCTGCATGTGAGTTTTGAGTGGGATGGAGTCAGATCATGATATACAGCAGCGCGGATAAGGGTAGCATGCTAAGCAGAGAGACTGACCCCAGGAGGTTTGGTCTTAGGTGGTTCCATTTACAAAATCCACACATCCCATTCTTTATGCTCCCTTTCTTCCCAGCTCCGCCATTCTTTCTGCTCTTTCTCCATGTTCTCTAGGCCTTGGTTGGGTGGGGTTGATAAATGTGTCCTTTTTAGGGCTGAGCACTCAATCTTCATTCTCTACATCTCTCTGTGGACTGATGCCCACTGCAAAAAACAAAGCTTCTCTGACCATTATTGAAAGCAGCTAGGGCTACAGGTAGAAATGCAAATATTTAGAAGGCCGTTTGATAGCTTGGCATTTAGCAACATCATAGTAACAGGCTCAGCCCTGAGGCCTACCATGACCTAATGGTATCCTGTGATTAAAAAGTTGTCACCATCAAGAGAAGGGTCCAAGGGACTTTGTAAACACTGGCCTTCAGCTTCCTGAGCCCCTCTAATTATTTTAAGTTAAAAGGTCTTTAAAACGTTAATCTTGCGGCTGTGTTTGGGACATTGGAGGACAGCAGCTCTAACCAAGAAGCTGTCTACAACTGACACCGGTTGGCAAAGGAATAATTAGTTTCCTCCACCGGAGTCTCACTGGGAAGACCAACCACACCTCGGGAGAGCCCATACCTGTGAGTTGTTGGGCAGCAAAACACAGACTCAGCAATAGCACTGTCGACTTTTTCTCTCCTTTTGCTTTGGTATATGCAACACAACACAACACAACACAACACAACACAACACAACACAACACTATACTATACTATACTATACTATACTATACTATACTATACTATACTAATGTGTGTATGGCTTTGAGTATGCATATGTGTGTATGTATATATGAATATGATTCTGTTTTGTGTGTGTGTTTCTTGTTTTGTTTGTTTTAAAGAGCAGTGAAAGGGACCATGGAGCTGGGTGGGTGGGGATGTGGGGGTTCTGGAAGACACTGAGGGCGATGTACTACCAGAACATATTGTGAAACAGCTTTTTTTTAAATTGAAAATGAAATTAATCTTATAGCTGTGTTGGGGCGTGGGGGCAAGTCAGGAGGGAAGATACGAGGTTCTGGGAATACAGACAGGTTCCATTTTTCCTGATATGGTCACTATCCCGAAAAGGATCTTTGCCTCCTAAATTGCTGTGGCATTCGAAGTCAGTCATGTCAGAGTTCTCTTCTATGACCAATGTGTTAGGCAGGGCTCTCTTAGAGGAGAGTGTGTGTGTGTGTGAGTGAGTATGGGTGGGTATGAGTGTGTATATGTATGTGGGTGAGTGTGTGTATGAGTGTGTATGTGAGTGTGTGTGTATATCCAAGAGGGATTTAGTTGAATGGCTTACAGAACGCCTGGCTAGTTCAACAGTGGCTGTCTGCAGACTAGAGAATGTGAGAATTGAGCACACAGCTGGGCCCAGCCAGCGTTGAGCTGAGCCTTCCTGCCTGGCAACCTCCCGGGGAGTCACAGCCTGTGCTGAAAGGCTGAGGAGGCTGGTGTAGAGGCTGGTGACGAGGCTAGGCACAGCAGTAGCAGCAGCACAGGGACAGAGACCAGCAGGAAGTGAAGGCAGCTGGGCGTTTCCTTCAGATCTTTATCTGTGCAGTCCCTTAGAAGGTGGGGCCCACACTAGGGGAGGAGCCTCTGCCTCAGTTTACCCTTCCTCTAAATGTACTGACAGTCAAGCCCACAGACGTGTGTTTTGGTTAACAAGCAACTAGTTGGTTGACAATCAACTGTCAGGAGGAATAATGAAGAGCCATATGAGGAGAGACGGGCAGGCAGGCAGCCAGCCAGTCCATGACACGAGGTACATTCATTCTCTCCAGATCCCTCTCAACCAGCTCAACAACTCATTTTGCTTTGGCATTAATTCCATTAAAGCCTCATCTTACTGAGGCAATAGATTTTATTTTTAGCATATATATATAATATATATTATATATAATATAATCAGAAAATTCAGTTATGTACTCGATACTTGATGGTTTCTGGTGAGTTTTGGGTTTTTTAAAGCTATTCACATAATAGTATAAAATTAACCATTTTCAGGGATAGAAATGGAGAAACTTAACATTTTCAGGATTGAACAGCTACCAGCTCTACCTTGTTCCAAATATTCCTATCACTTCAAAATTATATCCTCTAGTAATAAACTGCATTTTTGTCTCTAGAGTTTACCCATTCCAAATATTATTTCTATGCCATCATATAATTCTGACTTTTTGGGTCTGGCTAACTGGCCACTGGTTAACTGTCTTTGAGGCTCACCTTCCATTGTCGTGGTCAGCACTTCCTTTCTCTTCCTAGCTGAGTGAGATTCCGCCACATTCGCTCCTGTAACCCTCCACCCACTGCCCCTGCACTGCTTTTCCCTCATGCTGTTGGTACTAACCACTAGACACACTAATCTTGTGTATCATTTTACTTGGTTTATTTCCCACAAAAGTATCTCCAACCCAGAGAGTCAAAGTCAGTGTTCTTCCTCTCAGTGAGGGAATAAGAGAAGGTAGACAGCCTCTTTGAACGGGCTAAGGACATGGTAATGCTTAGACTATGGATGATGTTGGGAGCCAGAAGCATGCTGTCTCCAAGAGCAAAGCACTAATGCTTCAGTTTTCAGACTGATGGGGAGCAGGGCCCAGAGGAACCCAGGACTTCCTTAGCAGCCATCCACAGGATGGAGGAAGCTAGTGAATGGGGATCATCTTCCCCCTAGATCCCAAAACTTGCAACTTCCTACCAGGCATCCTGCTGGCTAAATCAAAGTGGAAATATGAGTGTTGGGGGCCAATGGTATGGGCAGATAGCAGCATGAAGATGGAGGATGGAGTGTGTGTGTGTGTGTGTGTGTGTGTGTGTGTGTGAGCATGCACATGTGTGTGCCTATATGGTGTGAACTGAGACATCTAGGATGGCTTTGGCTACAAACCAGGGTTCCTACCTGACCCAGAGTTCTCTGATTTCGTAGCTAAATCTCCCCCCCCCACCTCCCAGCTTTCTCTGCCCCTTTGCCTTCACACTGCTTGGCGAGCCCCTGGAGACTGGGTGCTGCCCATCTGGCCTCTTGTCATCCTCTTACTGCTCTCACCTAGCAGGGCTACTGTCAGCACCACGCCTCCAGCACAGCAGTGCGTTGCTGTGTCTTCTGCATTCCTAGCAGACCCACGGGCCCCTGAGGCCTGGGGTCTTTTCTTCTTCCTCCCTTGTTCCTGTTCATTTGGGAGCTATAAGAGAGCGACAGAGAGAAAGAACTGGGAAAATCAGGGGCTCAGAGAATGTTGTGAAAAGAGTCGGGAGACAATACAGCGAGTGCTTAGTGTGGTCCTGAATGCAGGGCTTACGGGACTGTGCCCAAGCTCCAATAGGCCCTTTATGCTCCTTCCTATTGACTGTTGCAAAACCCTTCAACGGCCTCGCATTGTGCTTGAAATAAAATCCCAAACCCCCCATCCAGTCGCACAGAGCTCCAGCCTCAGCTCGCATGACTGGCCTCCCTCCCTCCCAACCTGCCCTCTTGCAGCCTCTGGGTGTACCAAGCACTTCTCACCCATAAGCCTTTTCACCTGCTGAGTCCCCAGCCTGAGAGGGCTTCCTTCAGCTTCCCCAGAGTGCCGCATTCTCTAGCTTCAGGTAACATAGCACATCCTCAGAAAGGCTTCTCCTGGTTGAAAATAGGGCCCCCTTTCCCTCCCGGCACCTGTGCGTGTTTCTCTCACTGGGTTTCAGCTGCATGAGGAAGGCACAACTTTTGCCTCCTCTGTGACCCGACCTACAGTGGTCAGCAGACCCCACGGCTCTACACTCCACTGGGTCTGTGGCCAGCAAAACGAATTACAGCTTCATTTGGCAAAAGCAGAGAGTGGGTGGCTGCGCAGGACCTTTCCTCTGTGGCTATTTCACCTGTCAGCCTTTTAAAAATCTTGCTTGTGAAAACAGCTCTGAATATGTCATGTGTTGCTCACTTTGCTGAAAGAGGGTCCAGCCTTCTCTCCATGGTTTCCCTCCGTGCTTGCTGGAACACAGGGTTACCCGCTGCTCATGAATTATCATAGACACACGGGTCTTGGTGGGTTTGGATTTGGGACATTACCCAACTCATGGGGCCTTGTAAATGCACCTTCTTTCTCCTTCTCTTCTGCCTACTTCCTTTTCTCCTCATTAAAATAATGCTGAAATGCACACAAATACTGGTTAAATCTTATTTTTCTGATACTGGCTGTTTTCCTGACAGAGTGCCTGGCCAGCATTAGCTGGTCTTTGCCACATCGCTTGGCTCCAATTCTAACCTCTCAAAAGCTATTGTCTGAACAGTAGTCTCCGATGTTTGTAATGTTTGAGGTAGGCAGTGCAGCACAGTATTACAGGGCTATTGGAGAAGGTTCTAGAACAAGTAACAGCCTGGGAGAGGTAGAGCTGTGTCTTGGAGAGTCACTTCTGGGCCAAGACTGGAGCCAACATCCTCATGCTTCTGCTGGCCATGTGCTTTTGTTTTCACGTGTGCAAATGGGAAGTAAAAAGTGCCCTTAAAGACTGAGGTCTCAGCATCCAGCATCCCTTTCCTTTGTTCTGGAGGGCAGCTCAGCTTTCTTTAATCAGCAAAGTTCCACTACAGGAAGATGCCCACGAAGAATGCAAACCAGGTGAAGGAGCCTGCCCTGTGAGTCACCTCCGCCATGGGAACGGTCTGCTGGATTCCTGCTCTTCTTTATGATTTTTTTCCACCTCTTCTTTTCTCTCTTTTCTCCTCCTGCCTATTTTAAAATCCCAAACACTGAAGACAGAAACCTTCTTTCTGCTGGAGGCCCAATGCTAGCAGCAGAGCTGCGCTGTGCAGGATAATTCCCCTTGTCCTCAATGAAGTGCAGCTATTGTAAGCCTCCATAAAGGGGACAATCCCCCTGTTTATATGGACCCGGTGTTTATATGCAGTTCATTCAGTGTTTTGTTT
Source organism: Psammomys obesus (assembly GCF_907164565.1). NCBI lineage: Eukaryota > Metazoa > Chordata > Mammalia > Rodentia > Muridae > Psammomys > Psammomys obesus. The sequence goes on from NW_026596125.1 coordinate 15,679,584, forward strand.
AACACACAGACTCCCTTAAAGCTGCTGGCTCAGGATCCATTTAATTTTATAAGTTGAGCCCGACTCCTTTCCCTCCATAAGTGTCATTTCTTATTCTCGAGTTAGATCAATAAACCATGAAATGCCTCTATTGAAAAATGATATGACCAACCTCTGCCTGAGAATTCAGGGGTTAAAATGTGGGTTGAGGCTTAAACACCCATTAAGATACTATTGGATTAAGATGAAAACTCCCTGAACGTGAACTTTACTACATTTTAACTCAGAAACATAACCCAGCCCCGGGTTCTCAATGTCCGGACACCAAATACTGCTTTTAGAATACATTAATGCTGCACAGGTGGTAGATTGGCGTGGCGTCTTGAAAATATGATCCATTTAGTCTCTACTTGTAATGACCCGAAGAGAGAAGCATTTCCCCACTTGGCAGTAAGAAATGTACCTCATGACTGGCAAGAGAGGATAATTAAAGCGGCGGACCACAGGTTAACTGCAGGCATGAATTCACATAGGGTTCTAGCATCTTGATTTTGAAATGCACATTTTGAAATTTTATTTTGAGATAGAAAAACTTTTTCATCAAGTGTGTCTCCATATGTCACAGGAGACCAAGGCTCCAAGAGGGAACTGACTTGTCCAATGTCACCTATCAGCAACGCTTTGGTCAAATGGCTCACTGAGAGTAAGCTTTAGCACTTGGGGTGATCCACGAGGAAACTGTAGCTCAGAAGTTTTTCTCTCCTCCATTAAGGACGGTGTTTATTAAGATGGAAGGGATGGAAAGGCTTGCAGCCCAGTGGCATTTGGCAGGACCCTAACTTGTAATCTTCACGTAGGAATGGTCACCACACGGGGACCCTGTAGACGGAGAAGGGGCTTCAGAGCTTAGCTATGGCAGGCATATGATGACATCACAGCCGTTCTTTTACTGAGGTAGAAGCTCAGCAGTTCCAGACAGAAATGTGTGCTCTGGCTTATCATTTTGCCATTAGTCTCTGAAGTGATTTGGGGCAGAGGAGAGGAGTCTTGTATACCCCAGGATGGACCTGAGCATACAGTGTACTCAAGGATGGCCTTGAACTTCCTGCCTCTTCTCCCAAGCGAGGGACTGTAGGTATGTACCATCACCCTCGGCTTGTGAGCTGCAGGGGGGGGGGTGAGCTTGGCTCATGCTAGGCGAGCTCTGTGCCGACAGTCACACCCTAGCCCCTCTATGTCAAATATTTAAAAATAGTTGAAAAATGATCCCTACATTGTTAGTTCACATTGAAATTCTTAAAAAATTATCTAATCAACTGAATCCAATTTGATGTCAATAATGGTCAGAGGGGATAGACATAAAAATTAAGAAGGGATTGAATAAGCCTAGTGCACAGAAAGTGATAAAGATGTCTGTCAGTTTAAAATATGTGGAACAAGGCGAAGGGGTGGAGGGGTCTTGACACAGATTTAACAAAACCCAGAAAACACATACTCCATTTAAACCCCCTAATCCCATGGAATAGGGACGACAAATACTACTTTCTTATCCCATGCCTAGGGCAGACATCACTAATCCATCCCAGTGCTCTTATCTCTCAAACATACTCATTTATGTGTGTCTCTCATGCTAGCGTATAGGCCTGTGGAGAGAGCTGGCCAAGTCTGTTTCTCCTTTATCCCCACAAATCTCACACAGACTAGATGTTTAATGATTGCCAAATGGGTGAGCTCAGAGGGGTTAAGGAGGGTATCCCTGCCACACCGGAAGTGAACCCTCCCACACTGGAAGTGAATCTGATCTTTACTGGTACAGCCTTCTCAGGCTGGGAGCACAGAAGTGTGAGGGTGTAGTTACAAGATACTGTGAGGTAATGATGAAAACATTTTAGGATCTTTTAATGTAAAATGTAACTTAGGTAAATAGACAACTTTACAACTGTCTCACAAATCTGAAAAAATGTATATACTCATATATCCTGCACCCATTCAAGACATTCTAGAACGTTCCCAATAGTTCTTCTAAGTAATTCATCTCCAGAGGTGAGCACCAGTCTAGCACTATAGGTGAATTTTGTCTGCACTAGACCTTCATAAAACAAATCCATATGGTGCTTACTCTTTTGTTTCTAACTTGCAATCAGTAGACTTTTTTTTTTTTTTTTTTTTTTTTTTTTTTTTTTTTGACTCTGTAGCTTAGCTGTGGCTGTCCTGGAACAGATATTTGGCTGACCTGAAACTCACAGAGATCTTTTTGCCTCTGCCTCCCAAGTTCTGGGGTTAAAGGTGTGCACCACCACACCAGGGTCAATGTAACGCTTTCTGAGGTTCGTCTGTGCTGTTCCATCCGCCGGTAGTTTGTTCCCAAACACTGCTGCCTATCACACAGTTAAGCTGAGCTCTCACACCCACCTATACCGGACAGAATCTGAAGTGACACCGTGGTTCTGAAAGCAGTGTGCTGGTATAATCTTTCTGGATGAGTTACGTCCCAAAGATGCCAGCTCTGAGACTAGGTAACAAGGGGCCATGACTTCTCCCATTCATTTCCACCTTCACACATGCTCACTGATGAAGCCAGCTACCTCATTGCAGGGAGAATCTGAGGAGGTTCTCTTTTGAAGAACCTTGAGAGAGCAGAGCTGCAATCTACAGTTCAAGAGTATGCCAGGAACTGAATCACGTCAGCATTGCAGGGACGTGTCAGAAGCAGGTCCTTTTCCTAGTTAGCTTGTGGGTGCCTCCAACCCCAACCAATGCTTTGTCAGTAGCCTCATGAGAAAGCCCGAAGCAGGGGGGCAGCTCAGCATCTCTGGGGTTCCTACCTTTGAAAACTGTGAGATAATACAGGATGTTGTTGAAGTCACTGAGTTTGGGGGAGGGGTTTTCTATGCAGCAATGGGTAAGTAATAGAGAGGTCTCATGAAGCAAGCCACTTCTGGATCCTTGGATGTAAGTTGTAAATGCCTTGAAAACATTCAATAAAACCGTCTTTGCTGGCTCAGCAGACCACCACCCTGCCATTCAAGCCGAGCACACCGGACTCATTGTCTTAGGAGACAATGGCTGTCATCTCCAAAGGCATCATTATTTCAGGTTTTGAATTTCAAGAACCAAGGCTCAGAAGAAGAAGAGCTCCCTGTGCCCCACACAGAAGTCATGAGTATGGTGTTAGACAAGATGCTGAGCCAGAGGACAGAAGGGCTCCTGGTATAACTCTGAAAAATGTTCCTATGTCTTGTTGCTCTTGTGGGGTTCCAGAGAAAGGTTTCCTCAGATAGGCTTGGAAATCTAGAAAGAGATCTACTGCCCCATCCCCAGTGGGTGGCTGAAGTTGTTTGTCTACACGTGGGCACAACAGTTTGGATAGGACCTGTTTCCCCACAAAAGATGTGTGCATGGTTTGTTCCCATCTGCAGCGCTCTCCAGAGGCAGTGGGTCATGGGATGCTACTTCATCATTGGGATAATTCACCAGTACTGGCTGGCTACCAGGAGTCACTCTCTCGCTCTCTTTCTTTTTCCCTTCTTCCCTCGCTCCCTCCCTCCCTCCCTCCCACTTTCCTTCCCTCCTTCCTCCTTTCCTATCTGGCTGCTGAAGTAGGCAACTTTGCTCTGTCACACCTTCTCTACCATGATGTTAGTGCCTTGTCACAGCCAGAATAGCAGAGCCAGCCAAGCACAGACTGAATTGCTAAAACTGTGGACAAAATGAGTCTTCTTCCTTTGAAATAGTTTCTCTTGGGCACTTTCATTATAGTTTATTACAAAACAAAACAGACCCCCACTTCCAACCGAGTAATGCACATGGGCAGTGGTAACCATGGCAATGAACCTGTGGAGGCAATGAGCCTCTGAGGCAGCCCCAAGGAAAATTTTCACAGCCCCAGGGAGGGGAACCAAGGTGACCAGCACTGTCAGAGGTGTCCTGCAGGGCACAGGGACAAATGCAGTTGCACAAGAATGAGAACACACAGCACATCCGGACAGTAACACGGGTACTGGCCACTTGTTACATGCAAGCACCCTCCTGTGTTGTCTCCCACCATCTCTGGAAGCGGGGTGCACCCCAAAAAGAAGATAATTCAGGAAAAGGAAACGACTGATGAATTTCCCTCTGTTAACTAAAATCCATTTTCTACCATGTGGCCTAAGGAGCTCAAACAGGAATTGAAGGGAACTTTGTGTGATTGAGGACAGTGACGCTGGCTTGCATTGGGGCTTGCCACCTGTGAGCTATGCTGGGGCTGTTCAAACCGTTAACGCCATTCCTGGGATCAACGCTGCGCCAGGAGAAGGGGCTGGGGCAAAGAGATGCGGAGCCCACGTGTCAACTGCTGCTTTTCTTGCTCCAAAGATTATGATCTTTGAGAACTTCACTCTGGCTAAACTTAACAGAAACAAGCAGTTGGTGAAGCCACTGGAGAATCCCAAGTAGCTATGTTCCTTAGGGGCCACGCTAAGCTCATGCTTTACATTTGGAGTTTCTCTTTGTTTGCCTTAAGAATTTGAAGACTGTGAAGCTGGCCTATAATCGAGTCTGTTTTGGAGACTCAGGCAAGAGGATTGTAAGTATGAGGCCAGCTTGAGCAGTACAGAAAGATTTTGTCTTTAAAAAAACAAACAACCCCACCCCTAAATAGTGGGCGGGGAGATGGCCTAGTGGATGGAGAGCTTGCTACACACATGTGAGAATATGAGTTTAGATCCCCAGTACACAAGCTAACATGGCGACTCGTATGTAATTCTAAGTGCTGGCAGCGCTGAGAGCCTGCTGGGCAACTAGCCTAGCTGAATCAGTGACCTCCAGATTCTTATGGAATCTTGTCTCAAAAATATGATGATGAGATCAACTGAGGAAGACACCTGACTTGGAATTCTGGTCTCCATGTGCATGTCCACCTCTGCATACATGTTCGCGAACACACATGTTAAACACTACCCGTGCCCCTCCCGTGCCCCCGCAGGTGTGAAATGTCACGGAGGCCTGCACTCTAGGGCCAGGGACAGTTACTTTATTCAGTGATGCACCGGTAGAGGGTGAACCTGTGAGATGATCTTGGGACAGACAATCATCTCACTGTGCAAGATTGCAGTAAAAATATAAAAATATTAAAACATGTAATCACAGTGTCGCTTAATGGGAAGAAAAATGTGCGTGTTTTAAAGCCTCACAAAAATGGCTTTTCATAAAAGATTTTTCTTCCCCTAAAACGTGGGTGGAGACAACCCATCATGTGGACCTGGCATGTGATTACAATGGCCAGAAGGATTAATGGTTTAAAACGAAGGCTGCGCAATCAGACTGTCTGCAAGCAGATGTTTGCTTTACACGTGTTTCCTTGAGCCAATGACTCAACCTTTCCGCTACTAACCTCTGTCTTGCAGAATCCCTTCAGGGGCTGGAGATGCATGACCCCTACAGTATCCTTATTGCCGACATGGTGTGACACAGATGGCCAAGCAGACCCAGGTAGCTCCTGCCCAAACAGCAACAGCAACCTGCAAATGTGAAACCTGGCAGGAAACAGCCCCACCCTCTAAGACTGAGGCAAGGCTGAGACTCAGAGAGCAGAGCCAGACACTTAACCAGAAAGCAGGCTCAGAGGGCTCAGTGCACAGAGCTGGATCCCAAAGAGAGGCAAGGGAAAGCGATAGAGCCAGACCAACTGTCCTTGTCCCTAAGCCCCTATCAACGACTCCATCCTTCTGCCCTACAGGGTACAGGGAGGGAAGGGGAACTGGCATGCTCTCCCGATAGCCAGGAACCGCCCCCAAACCCAGGAAGGAAATGCACGTTCCCTGACAGACCACAGCAGCCAGTCCAGTGCTGCCCCGCAAGGACTCCCTGACACTCCAGCCCCAGCTGTGTGCTGGTGCTGTAGAACCCTTTTCTTAAAAATCTTTGTTTTTATTTATACCTGCACATCTGTGTGAACATCAGGCATGCAGGTGCCTGCAGAAGGCAAAAGAGCCATCAGATCCCCCGGGACTGGAGTGAAGTGCGGGCACTTGTGAGCTGTCCGAAGCGTGGGTTCGGGAACCGAAGTCAAGCCCTCTGGAAGGGCAGGGGTACCCGCACCCAGTGAGCCAGCTCTCCGGCCCAGCGCTCTGGACGTCATTTCCTACTGCTTGGAAGTAAGTGACGAGCCTCAGCTGCTGCTGGGCCTCCCCACCACATCCCCGTCTCCACTTTATCAGCCACGAGTAAAGAAGAAGAAAGAAAAAGCACACTTTCTGAGGAGCTGGACTCCCGGCGTGCTCAAGGACACTTCGCCGCATGTCAAGCAGATATTGACTTCTGAGCCCGCACTAGCACCGTGTGATCGATGTAGCGCCGTTCCTGGCCCCTGGCTCTCCCTTCGCAGAGCTGGCTCTTAGCCACGGGGCAGCGGAGGGCACGGAGACAGATCACTCCTCCGCCGCACAGCAATGTCAGCAGCATCGTGTACGGAGGAGAGCAGGAAGGGCCCGGTGAGGGCTGAGGAAGGCCACAGCGTCTCCCCCAGCACTTGCAAACAGCTCTTGCTCCTTTGGAGTACTTTTTCTGTTTTGTTTTTCAGATGCTCTTGGATGGCATCCCCATGGTCTCTCTGCTGAGTTTCAAGTCGAGAGAAACAGCAGGGAGTGAAAGCCCCAAGCACTTGCCTCTGTGGACGGACGGTGTGTAAGGTGCTCTGTGTGCGCGCGTGTGCACACCTGAACATTTACCTGTGGCTGCCGTATTCTAATCTAGGAAGGCCAACAACACAGAAAGACAAACACAGGCCCGGAGCACACTGTCAATGTCAAGCTTGACCTCTTACTCCTCTAATGACCTTGGACAAGTGGCTTCTTAGGCCTGACTTCTGCTAGGAGAAAGGAATTCCTGCAGCCCAGGTAATGCTGTCCCTTCAGGGTAAAAGTGAGAATTCCTGCAGGAAGTACCCGTGGCTAAAATCACTAGTAAAAAGAAATGGGAATAAGGAAATGAGGTGTGAAGGCCTAGTGAGGTGGCTCAGCAGTAAAAGCACGCCTGGCCATGCTCCATCTGACCTGAGTTCAATCCCCAGGACCTCCATGGAAAAAGGGGAGAACCAACTCCTCTCCATTGTTCTCTGACCTCCACAGACACACATGCTGTGGCATGAGCCCCCAAATAAATAAATGTGAGATGTTTGACCAGGACAAATATGAACTAGTTTGCCAAGGGTGAACTGTGCTGTGTAACTAGCAGAAGGGAAAACAATGGGATTTTAAAAATCAGACTCGAAATGCAACATTTGTGATTTAAAAGCTGTAAACTTGGTTCTGCACTCCCTGAAGAGAGAAAGAGAAACGTTCCGCTCCTGTGTGGTGCTCACATCACCGTCACAGGGAGATGACCGGCTCACTTCACTTCCGGGGAGTCGGGATGGGAGGATGCGGCACCAGCCAGTGCCTCCTCCCACAGCCACGCATATACTGCGGCACAGGGCAGATGCGGGTTTAGAAAGGGCTACATGGGATTGGGAGGAGAAGTGGGAGGGGCTGGAGGAGAGGGGGTTGGTGGGTTTGATCTCTAGCTCTAAAATTTTTTAAATTATGAAAAGTAAAAGCTTCCTTTGGTCGTTCATTAGTGTGTGTGTGTGTGTGTGTGTGTGTGTGTGTGTGTGTGTGTGCGCGCGCGCGTGCGAGCGCACATGGGAGGACAATAAATAGCTGCCCCATAGTGCAGTTGCTCACAGGTCCTCAGGGAACTGTTATCCTGAAAGGCAGTGGTCCTTTTCTTTTGCTCAAGTTGTAGTCCTTAGCTTTGGCGGTCACTGATCCCTACGTCCTATGATTATTTTCCTTCTGATCTTAGAACGGTTTATAGGACCCTGATCTCGTCAGAGCTTTCCAGGTGAGCCCATGCACCCTCCTCCCCAGACCAGGAGCAGAAACTGCCCAGGGCGGGTCAGTGTGTCCTTTTGGTCCAGCCAGCCAGCTCCACACTGGACCCATGGCAGCTGTGATGGTGATTGTCAGTTACCCACTTGACAGGATCTAGAAGGAGCTAAGCGGTCGGGAAGGCACGCTCTAACCACTCCCAGCATCATCCTATGGCCGGAGTCCTAGACTGAACACACAGGACGTGGAGAGCTGACCTCTAGCGCTGGTCTCTCGTTGCTTTCTCATTGTGCACACAATGTGACCTGTTTCACCTCCCTCTCGCTGTGTCCCCAGCGCCGTGATGGACTGTATCTCAAACTGTGAGCCAAAGAAACCCTTGCTTCCTTTTGTTGCTTCACCAGACTTTTATCACAGCTACAAGAAAAATAAGAAATGCAAGGAATGGCTTAGCTTCTCCTTACCCTCCCAAGCCTGGGTTTGCTTTCTACAGGCAACTATAGGCCCCTCAAGTCAGCAGTGCATTTCGTCTTCTGCTCCTACTCAGGTTTCTTCCTTCATTGGGGCTCAGCTTAGAGTGAGCAGTCTTGGAATGGTAAGTCTGTTAAAGAGTCACAAGGACCCCATCTTGTACCAGGTACCGTCTTTTGAATCACCGAGGGACTCGGAGGAAGGCCACATAAAGAGACAGCAGAAACCCAGAGGTCCTGGGATTACCTCCAGGAAGAATGATGGACTCAGTGTCTCCCCAGCTGCCATCAGGCCTTGCTTTCCCCTTCTGTATGCATTATATGCACCCAAGCATAGGTATTTGCAGCTCCTGGGCTGCCCGGACAGCGTGGTCAGACAGCAGGTCTGTACTAGCCTCAGTTGTGCTGAATGACTTGAAGTTCCAGAAGCTGCTGTGATCTGTGGTGAAGCCACAATTGCCATGGGCTGCTCTTGGGAACACCAAGACACCATGTTCCCCCGGGGGGGGGGGTCAGGACTCTATTGGGTGACTACAGCAGAGGAACTCCCCAGAAGCCTTGGCAAACTTTCCTTAGCCCGTGCAGCAATGCAGGAGGCGGCCACTCACACCTTCGCCTGGAGCTCTCCCACACTGCTGGGTTTCCTCCCAGCAAGGCAGATTAACTCCCAAAGCGAACGTTGTGTGTGAGAGAGGAAGAGGCAGAAACTGGACCCCTGTTACGATCCAGTCCTGAAAGCCACACAGCGTCACCTCCAGGTGTGATCCACTGGAAGCTAGTTGCTGAAGCCAAACCACACAGGTGAGAGGAGAGTTAGGCGTTCCCTCATGATGGGAACCACGTTGAGGAATGTGTGCGCATGTTTCAAGCACTACAGGGAGTGCCTGCCCTTGGCAGGGAGTCTTGTGGAGGCTTCCGGAGGTTCTGCACTCATAGGCTAGGCATAATTTCAGAAAGGGGGGCAGCTGCAGTTAACTCTGCGTAGCTTCGTGCTAGTCACAGCTAGCCTGTCTCCTGTGTGCTTGTTAATAGCTCTGTTTACCAGTCCAGGACAACAGGCCCACCCTTCATGGGCAGAGGAGGTGAGGTTTGCACTGTAGCTCCTCCTCCTCATTCAGGGTCTCTTGCTGCAGTGTCTGTTGTTGTGAAGCCGTCCTTGTATCTGTGCTTCTCCCGTCGGTTCGCTTTCAAGAAAACCTGACTGAAAAGCAGGTGTCGGCAGCTCCCTGCCGGCCCCTTGTTGCCGTCTGGTTTCACTTTGCCTCTTCTTTCCCCAGGTCACCCATGGAGATGTTTTCAAAAAGAAGCAAGTTAATGTGAATTGAAATCTCTCCTATGTGTCACGCAGTCTCTCTCAACACCCTGTGTCCCCTGCTCCTTCTGGCAGAACCTAACACTTCACTCTCACCAGCCTTAGAGGATGGAGGCGGGGACTGTAATGAGAAGGAACATGGGTAACTCAGGGGTTCTGTAACCATTCACTTCCCCTGAGTGGCAGGTGCTAGCTGCTCTCATTTCTCACTTAATGGAATCAAAACAAAAAAATGACTAAGGTAAAATATGCAGGAGACAGGAAGAAAAGGAAAGCATGGTCAGAATTTTGTATTAATAAAATGAAATGAATTATTTATATTTTTTGCACCTTCCTAGCCTAAAAAACTTGTGAAATAAAATCTAAATTTCACGAGGGATGACAGAGCTTTATTTTGCAATGTTGCTCTTGGTCAGACCATTGCAGACTGCCTTTGGGAACCCGTTAGTCTGCGATTCCAGGGAAAAAGGAAAGAGTAATCATTGTTTTTCAGTTACAATAATTCACCTTGTGTTAAAGGCTGAGCAGGTGATAACTGCAGCGAAGGGGCCAATGGAAGCCTTCAGAAAGTCTGACCGTGTATCCGGGAGCTATGCTAGGGTTTACACGGAATATCCATTTTCTGTGATACATAGATTGGTTCACATATGTGAAGTTCCACAGGCCTTTGTGATTGTCTGTCCATGAAGATGCTCCCTGAACTCTCTTTTACTGGATCCTCTGAGCTGTTGCAGGATTCCAGTGGAGGATCTCACCATCCCAGCCTGTTTTTCTGGTCACCTCTGCCTCCTGGTGCCTCTATGCATTTCTTCTGGGCTGAGAGCTCACATATCCAGAGATGGTGTTTGAAAACACACACAGAGAAAAGGGAAAGGCAGTGTAATCTATAAAATGCTATAAAAATGCTGGACTTGCAAACAGAAAGACCCTAGCTTGATCTCCAGAATCCATGGGAAAAAGCCAGATGCTGTGGCTTGTGCTGGAATCCCAGCACCGGGCTTACAGTCAGATCCCTGGGGCTCGCCAGCCAGCTAGCATAACACAGTTGGTGAGCTCTGAGCCAATGAGAGACTCCGTCTCGGAAAGCACGGTGGATGGTGGATGGTGGCTGCTGCTGCTTTTCCCTCCCAAACGTTCGGCGAGTCCCCCAGAAAGCACGCTGGGTAAAGCAGAACTGAGCACAGAGGCTAACCCTGTGCCTGGTTCTCAGTTAGTGGCGAGAGCTCTACTGAGCCAGGTCTGTGTTGTGGAGGCTCAGATTAGGAGGGGAGGCCCAACAGTCTGCCCCAGATTGCACTTAAGACACAGGAAAACATGAGGAAACAGAAGAAAGAAACTAGAGAAGCCCACTGCCTCGTACCTTTTAACACCCAAGCTGAGTTTGAGACAGTGTGGTCACTGATTCCATTAGAACTCGAAGGCCCTGGTGATTCCCTGGGAGATACCATCTCAAGGTCCATTAGTCTGGAAGGCTGTGAGCCATGACCTCATACCCTGTGGGCAGTCTCCCTGAGCCTGCTGGTCTGGACTTGTAAACATGCCTAAGGAGGGAAGCTTTCTGAGTAAGAGGTAGTCTCCAGCAAACAGAACTGAGCAGCAGACCACCCCTGGACTTCAGCTCTCCTGCACTGTTATGAGCAATTGTTTTCCCTTGCTGCCTACCACTGCAAAATTGGCTTAGCAGTCAATTTTGTGTAGTTCTTCTTAAGGCTTAAAATGGAACTGTGAGGCCTTGTATGCTTGTGCCTGCATCCACGTACATACCGCGTAAAGAAAGGTGGTCTAAAGTGAGTCCTGTCTGTCAAATAACTGCCCAAATGAGCTTTGGGTGCCTGGACAGCATGCTGCCACGTGACCTCAAGGTGCCTCTTGAACTTCTAAGTCCACTGCCATCTCTACGCCCCAGTACTTCTTGTTCAAATGTGCTAGCCTTACCCACCCTGCTTTCTTGGCCAGTTTGCTCCTATCTCAGGGCTTTCTCTTTGTAGCAGACCCTGCTAGAACAATACCTTCTGCCCACTCAAGCTATACTGTTGATCATTCTTCACAACTCACCAGGAGCCACCTTCCCTCAAGGTTCCTCTGACAACACCCTTCTTGCTTCTAGGGATGAAGGCGGGTAAGGAAGAATCCAGAAATTCCCAGAATTGACTTAAAGGACCTACCTTTAGCCACCAGAATATTTCCATGCAAAGACTCAGCCCTGGGAGAAGCACAGCAGTGAAAGCTCCCATGTTTGTCAGGTAGAAGCCTGCCCAACCCACTCCTTGGACATGATGAGTAATTCAGGCTAAACATGCCTCCTAGGACCCCACTAAGGCCTTCTAAATTGAAAACACCCACGGTCATGTCAACCCAAAGACATAAGCATGAACCGCCCTGGTGCTAGTGTAGCCCACGCATCTTCCTGGGACCAAATGATCATAACTGAGCAGGAGCCAGGAGAGTTGGCAGCGCCCTGTAGTCGTGGTTTCTGGGGAGTGGAGGAAGAGGGACCATCAGCTCAAGCTGACCATCTTTAGCTACATGATGAATTAGAAGCCAGGCTGGGCTCTATGAGAACTGGTCTTTGAAAAATGAAGAATCAGGGGACAGAGAAATGGCTCAGTGATTAAGAGTACTTACTAATCTTCTGAAAGTTTTGAGTTCAATTCCCAGCACCCACATGGCAGCTCACAACCGTCTTCTGGTGTGCAGGTGTACAAGCAGAAAGACGTACCCACATACATAATTTAAAAAATAAAAAATAAGCAACACTAATGAGAGGAACCAGTTTCTGGGTGCAGCGCTGCCATCGTGCGTTAAGGGCTGAGTGAATGACTGGGACGCCACACTAATCTCTGGGCTGCAGGACTCATGGAGCAGGCTGCTCAGCCCCCAAGGCTAACAAGTTTTCTAAAGTTGGATCACGGAGCAGGATGGGCTCAGGAGCCCCTGAGAATGACTGAGGAAGGGGAAACTTCTCCCAGAACTCTGATCCAAATGTCAGCAGAGCCCATTCTCCACCCACCACAAGCTGAAGAGGGGACTTCAGCCTCTCAGAACCCCTATGTTAGCATTTTCTGGAGAAACAGAACCAACGTAAGCATTTGTTTGTTTGTGTATAGCTTTAAGGACACTGCCAAGTCCCATGTTGTCAGGGGAGCCTGGCAGGCAGGAGACCCAGAAAAGAACTGCAGTTCAGACCCAAAGCCATGTGCTTGCCAAACTCCTTCTTGTCAAAGAGAGATCAGGCTTTTAACTGACCGGATGAACCCCATCCACATTAGGGAGGTTAATTCATGTTATTCATACTACCTCATTTAAACAGTAACTTCACACAAAATCTTCCATCATAATAACATCTAGAAACACAGTGACTCGGCCAAACTGATGCATGAAATCAGGTGCCACAACTTCTGAATGCTGTGTGTCACCTCCTCCCTTTCCATCTGGATGCTAAGTGCAACCTTTCTGTTAATGGGAAGATGTTAATAATCGTCTCTATCAAGTTAGGAGGTGCTGCCTTGCTGAAGGAAGTACATTAGTAGGGCTGGTTTTGAGGATTCATAGCCTCACCCTGCTCCTTGTTCTTTGCTCTTTCTCTGTGTGGGGAGAAAAGTGATCTCTGCTTCTGATTGGCCGACTTTTTCTCCTGCTGCTCTGCCTCCCACCATTATGGACTCTGTCCCACTGGAGCTGTAAGCCCAAATAAGCCTTTCTTTCTTCAGTTGCCTCTGGTCATGGTATTTTACCACAGCAACAGAAGAGTAGCCAATAGAGTAGCCAACTACATTCTTTCCTTTCCAGACATCCCTGGCACTTTGTCTTTGGGCTCTGCCATTTGTCTTGCCCTGACCTGTGACGGTGAGTAGAAGAAACAAGTGTGCCAGTTGTGAGCAGAAACTCTGGCTGGCATCAAGTGCTTCATATGTCCTGGAGCACTTGTTCTCTACCAGGAAGAACCAAGGCAACGTCAGCCAGGGCCCCTGAGTGAACACACAATCACTGAGCTGAACCTACTAAGTATAGCAAATGAGAGCTGAGCTTGGCGGATCTATAGCTGCTCAGACCAACCTTGTTCCCAAGCAAGACATCAGTGCTGTTAGGTGGGGTATGGCTTAGTGGTCCAGTGCTTGCCTGGGTGAGGCTCCTCTCCCTAACACCACTGGGGGAGGAGGTAAAGGAGATAAAATACAAATGTTTTAGTTATTGAGGTGTTGAAGGTATTTGCTTTCTAGCAATTATAACTCATATAATATAACCAATATGACCTGCTGAAATAGATAATAAAAATAACAAGGTTTTACATTTGAACTGAACATGTATTATCCCAATTCCTCATCCTGTTCTCTCTCTCTCTCTCTGTTGACACTGAACCGAGGGTCTTACATTTGCTAGACAAGTGCTATACTACTGAACCACAACTCTGGCCCAGAAAAGATGGTTTAAAAGCACACTAAAGGCTTTTCTGAGTCTCAGTGTGAACTCTGGGAACTTAAGATGCTTGGCCAAGGCTCCTGGTATGGAAGAATGGAAGCAGCCCTTGGCTCTCAAGGTGTAGATTTTCCCAGCAGCATGTCTTCATCCTTGGGAGCCTTCCTGGTGTCAGGGTTTCAGGTGGCTTGGGGTGAGCTCCATGTCTTTTCATGCTTCCTTCCACCTCTTTCGTTTGATGAGCTGGATGAAAAGCAGAATCTGAAGCTTCTCTGAACTGTGCCAACAAATTCCAAAAACACACCTCCCATCAAAACTCAAGCTGGAGAAAGCACAGCCCGACGCCAAGTCACTCTCGAAGCCCTGGTTTTCTGGAACTGATAAAAAGAAAAACTTTATACCCATTCGCTTTTTCCCGTTCATCGCTCTAGTTCTTTGCTTAGTTTGTACTGGGAAACTAAACTATTATTTTTCAGCGCTGATTCTTAAGCCCAGTTCTTCCACAACTGAGTTTAGGTTTCCAGCTCTGTGGGAGGACATGAAATTATTTTTGCTATTAGAGCTTGGGTTGAGTTTTGAAATGAGAACATTCATTCTGAGCAGTAAATGCAAGCAGTGACCTTGCACAGTCATGATGGGTCTGACATAACCCATATGGATATTTTAAGAGCAGGGCAGACAATGAGTGTTCAAACAAAAGCTTCAAGAAGAGGGTTAAATAAGGGGAAACAAGGATCCTTATCATCCGGGTGTCGCCCCCTCGCTTCCCCAGACAGGCAAAATGACTCTGCCTTTCAAGTAGGTGACAATGCATGAGGAAAATATGACCTAGTGGTTTTCATTGGGGCTTCTCAGTTGGCGGTTGTTACGCTTTTGATGGTCGGGCATCCCCGAGGAATCTGGGGTATTTTGGGCCTTTTCACAGAATGGTCCAAAGGACCCTGCTGGCAGTTCATAAGAAACCCTGTGAATGTCGAGATTCCAACCTTGACATTCACAAAGGCTGCAGTAGAAAGGGCGAAGGCAAATTCTGATGAAACTGTTGGAAGATATATGCACAAGCCCCGAGGCCTGATGGGAAGCCCGGAGGTCTGACGGGAAGTCCTGAGGCTTGCTGGGAAGAGCTCTTCTTCACATTCAGAGTCAGTGTCAGTCTTCGGCTGGGTCTGTCTAAGTTCTGCTACAGGTTCGCAGCCGAATCTACAAGCTCTTTGCCTGTGTCCCTTCCCTGGAAACTGTAAGTGTTGAATGGAGGTTTTGGTTGCTAGGAAGAAGCTAGCAGGATTTCTGAGGTTACTTTGGGTTGACGTCCTTCTGCTGCTTCTTCAGCTGAATGGGAACGACCTTCTCAGTTCAGTTACGGCCCAGGATCAGTCAGGGAATGGATGTGCTCAGAGGTATAGGGAGACGCACAAAGCGCTCTAGACTTCCGCTAGTACCGTGTGGAGGAGGCGATGACTTTCTGGTATTTTCTGTACCCACACAAGCATTCTCAGAGGCTTTATGGATGGAACAAGACAATACTGGGGTTTGAGTCAGTAGACATGCGCACCCCCCAGCATGTCCCTTTAAAATAACTATGTGGATACACCCAGAGTGACATGCTTCCAATACCCCCGTGCCATATTAGTGGCCCTGACATGTTTTCATTTCCTTTCCCAGGCTCCTCTCCTTCCATTCACAAGTCAGGCTCAGTTTGGGGATTTTTAGTCTGTCTCTTTCCCCCTCCTGCCTTTTATTACCATAAGAAAAGTCAGGGACTTGAACTTGGTGCCTCACAGGTTCCAGGCCGACACTCCACCACTGAGATATCTTTAGGGCTTTTCTCTCTCCCTTTGTTGCTGCAGCCTGGATTTGTCATTTAAGCAAAGATGAAGCTCAGCTCTCTTACTCATGTGCCAGGTGCAGCAAAAGTGAAGGGGAAATCAAAGACGGTCTTGTTTCGCGGCATTTAACTTGATGGGGTTCATTCAAAAGGAGAGAGCAGCCATTTTCACGCAGAGCAGCCATTTCCCAAAGCAGGGAAGTTTGCTGATGGGTTTTCTTACAGAGAAGCGAGGTGGTACATGGACCTATAGTACAGCTTCATAAAAATGCTGTTTGCTCCCAAGTCACCCTCACCCCTTTCCACTGAACTCTCATGAACTCCAGCTACTCTGCTTTCTTCTGCTTTCTCACCCAACCCAAAGGGTGAACCAGCTCCCTATGACTGCCTCTGTCTGCATGCCTGCCTTGCACTTAGGTAAAGAAAATGGAAAATCAACTGTCTTCCGGGTGGTGGCTGTGGACTGAGATCTGGGAACACTGGGAGAAGCTCATTTTATTGATTTGATCACTTCCACATTCCGCTCATCCCAGTGCTGGTGCTGGGGACATGGTGGCAGTAGTTTTTTTTTTTTTTTTGGATCCATAGATTAGAACATAGATAGGATGAACTCGAGCCTAAGGGATTGGCACAGGTTGGATTTACTAAGCCCTGCTTGACTCCGGACCACAGCCTGTATCCTTCCAGCTGCCCATCCCTCATCCCTTCAGTCCATCTATAGCAACAGGGCTGAGGACAAGTGAGAAAGCATGACACTCTGTGATGCAGGCCCTTGTCCCATTGTCAATCAGCACAAATGCTCATGATAATCGTACTTGACATTGGATTATACTTTCCAATCGGACTCAATTTAGAATTTTCAAAGACTTTTATAGATATAATTTCTTTGATCTTCCAGCAGCTCTGTGGGGAGCTACATCTTTCAGTCATTCAACAAATGCTTGCTGGAAGCTCTATTGAAGGTGACTGAGGGGTTCCCAGAACACAGGGCTTTCTGTTTTAAAAGCAGAACAGTCCAGGGCAAACTGGTATGAGTTGGCCACACTTCTGCCATTCTGGGTAGAGGACTCCCAGAGATGAGCAGGATAGCTGTGGTCACAGCACACACGATATTATGCTGGTATTTCTCTGTGTTTGATGTCTGCTGGATACTGAGCTGAGATGTTGCAATTTGATGTTTTTTTTTTTTTTTAATGATGTTTTCTGATGTCTGTTCTTCACATTCCTAATTCATGCATTAGGCCCAGAGCCTAAAGCACCAAATCTAGCAGCTTTTAAAGACTGTATTGCTTAGCACTACTGAGACATTACAGGAACATAAGGACAACGGTGGCCTGCTGGAGTTTCCAGGTCTGTGTCTTTAAGGTACCTCACCCCCTTCCCTTCTGATTTTCCACTGTCTTCTGGTCACCCTCCCATGCATTCTTCAAATCCTCCTGGGACACTGCTTCCTTTAGTGGTGACTTTGTCTTCTCCCTTGACTTTGATCATTTGGATGTCATCTGATAAAATTGAGATTGGAATTATTATATTGGTAGGATGCAATTATAGTTTATTGGGGTTGCTGTTTATTGGTTTGTTCTCTTGTTTGTTTTTGAAGCTGGGCCTATTATGTCTCAGGCTGACCTCAAACTGGCTAAGCTTCCAGTGATGACTTTGAACATCTGATCTTCCTGCATCTACCTCCCAAGTGGTAAGACTTCAGGCGTGTAGTTCATATCTGCTTTAGTCGTGGCTGGGTACCGAACCCATGGTTTGTGTGTTCCAAAAATTTTCACTATTTCTTCAGCCCTGGATACAATTGTGTATATTCACTGATCTCAGACAACTCTTGATAGAGAATATTCTCACCCAGAGATAAGAGTTTCTCCCAGTTAATAGAACATCAGTGACTTCCTTTTCCAGGGGAAGGCCAGCTTGGAGCTGTTTGGGAAGCAGTACTCATAGCAACCACTTTTCCTATACATTTCAACAACCAGGAACCTCCTAATTGAATATGTCCTATTATGTGACCGGATCATGCATTTCCAGGAAAGACAAAGTAATCTGATTAGCTTTGAAATGTCAGCCCTGCGGCAGAGGCTGCTGTGGGCTGTGCTGGAGTGCTTCCTTTGGCTGTTGTCAATGGTGTGGTTAACTCTAACAGCTATGTGTGGCATTTGGCATAGATGAGAGCTCATCTGCCTGAAGAAATGCAACTCTTAACTCACTGCCTGTCTGGACTCCAACTTCCTGGTTTTCTCCATCATAGTTGGCTGTGAATTTTGAGGGTGTGGACTCATGTTTCCTTCAATGAAACCCTTGCAGAAAGAGTTGTCACCCATTACTTAGGGTGTGGTTGCCATCCTCCACAAAGCTCTGTTTGGTTGTTTTGATTCTATATTGGTTCACTCCATCACAAACAGCTGTCAAGCAGTGTTTTCTGCAGGCCAGGCATATTTCTGGACCTTAGGAAAGAGCAGAGAAGAGGCCAGTCTGATTTTCAATTGCAGAGATCTAGTTTTGGGGTGTTCCAGCCAGAGGGAACAGGTGCAAGTACCTTGAAGAGGAAAGGGCTTGGTTTGGTGACAATCCAGAGAAGGAGGGTGAGGCTGAAGCAGAGTAAACCAGTGACGTGGCATGGATGGTAAGGTCAGGAGAGGTAGCCAGTGCCAGGTGACACTGGGTCTTGGGCTTTCATTCCAAATACTACAAAAAGAGTTCTGGGAGATTTCTAAGCAGGGGAATAAAATGAATTGTGTGATTTTTTTTTTTAAAGGATCACTCTGGCTACCTAACAGGAAGAAAATTATAGGGAGATGAGGATGGACTGAACAAGAAAAAATTCACAACTTTCCAGGAGGAAAGAGGTGATAATTTGGATCAGAGAGGCAGCAGTGGGAAAAGGGAAGAGTTGCATGGTATAAGTGGGTGGATGGACGGGGTAAAGGATTCAAAGGTGACTAGCTTTTGGCTTGTGCAAACATGTGGATGGTGTCACCATGATGGCCATGTGGAAATCTCCATCATGGCTATGTCCCCCAGTATCATTGGCATTATTCAATGCAATGTTTTCCTGGCCTTATGGTATGAAATTGTTTTGGTTCCATGACCCATTAACATAGGAATGCATATACTTCCTGTGTAGACTAAAGGAAAACCAAGAAAGAAAGAAAGAGAGAAGCATCTGCTGAATGTAGTCAGCAGAAACCTACTTGCGCTGTTACCGTTGAAGTGCTATTGCATCCTGGGAATCTCTGGAAAGGCAATCATTGATAGAAGGCTGTCTTTAGTGAGCAAGTGTTCAGTGACAGGAACAGTTCTAAGTGGCTCCTATAAATGACTTCATTCACTCGTCACATAACCCAGAAAGCGAGATGGGTTTTCAACTCAACTCTTAGATGAAGAAACCAAGACTCACAGAGATAAAAGTCACCATCAAGGTCATATACAAGGGAAAGGTCAAAGGCTGAATTGAAACCTGCTCCCCTCCCCCAGTGAGCCCTGTGCTGTGCTTCCAGATTTCTGTCATCATTGGCCAGGATTCCACTCCTGTTTTCAGGGCTGGGACAGATGTGCCAGCCCACAGCTGGGTGAAACATCTGCTTCGGTGATCTAGGTACATCTCAACCATAACAGTGAGGGTGTTGATGATCATCAGCCCCCTATGAAGAGGACACACTATGGTGAGGACAGACTATAGACAGAGGCTGTTGGGAATGCCTTTGGTGGGATGGGGAGAGAATACAGAAATGTTTGGAAACATCTTTGTTCAGTATGGTAAATGGCATTCAGTCTGGGTTCAGAGGGAGGGAGAGCAGGGATACTAAAGACCCTGGCGTACTTGGATGATCTTTCCCATCCCAAATGCTAGGAGAGCCACTGATCCTCTGGACCACCTGGCCAGTTCTTAACCTCCAGCCTCTGACTAAGAAGCACTTCACCCATGGAAGAGTCTGGAGCCTGATGTAGTAGCTGGCTGTGCTGGGTTTGATTTAGGATTCGGTTTGAAAATTGAAGGTTGGCCTTCCAAGATGCTATGAAAACATAGGTGACGGAGCTCACTCTGAAGGTCTTTGGAGCTGAAGTGTTTCCTCCCCTTTCTTCTTCCACTGTTTAAGAGAATTTTGGCCTGTAAGATGAGTGCTTACCTGGGAAGTTTCAGCTGGCACAGCGGTGCTGTAATGCACTGGAGAGCCCTAACAAAGAATATCTGATTACAGACCGAAACTCGAATCTGTTTGTTTCCTGCTCATTTAATTTGATGTTTTAATGATGCTGCAGGTTATTTGAAATATTCTATTTCAATGCACCCTTTATTTGTTGCACTGTACCCTGAGACAGGTTGGTAGAGTGTGAGGTACTTAGAAATCTCAAATAATAAATTTCTGCTGGGAATCAGAAGCAGAAAGACAGGGCATCAGGAATGCTCCGGGATCTTGAAAAATAATTAGCCTGAATTCAAGTTCAGAGATAAGTGTAACGGGGCCTGCCCCATTCCAAAACACTCAACTTAAAAAAAAAATACAAAAGATCAGTTAGAAACAGTGGTGCTGTGGGTCAGATAAGCAGACAATGGGAGTTGGTTCCAATACTGGGAAGGAGTAAATTAGCAGATAATATTTTTGGAGGTACAACTGGTTTTACCTCCCTTCTCCTCTTCACTCTGATTTCAGATCAGTGGGGGATCTGATGTGCTTTGATTTGATTTGGCTGCTTGTTTCTGTGCTTACTCCTTAGTCTACTGCAAACTTCCTTATCACAAGGCTCGTATGTGTTTATCCTCCCCCATCATCCTGACATCCAGATAGGGAACGTGGCACACGGCATTGTTCATCTGGTATAGTAGGCCATAGGGTTCCCCGAATTGTCCAATGGTGTATCCTTGGGGCCTGTGAATATGGAATTAAGGTTCTGGGTGAAG
This sequence comes from Psammomys obesus, assembly GCF_907164565.1. Lineage (NCBI taxonomy): Eukaryota > Metazoa > Chordata > Mammalia > Rodentia > Muridae > Psammomys > Psammomys obesus. The sequence continues at coordinate 15,700,339 of NW_026596125.1, forward strand.
TTGATTTTTCAAATCAACAGGCCTTTCAATATGGAGACAATTCTGAGTTATTCACTGGTCAGTGTCATCGCCTAGGTCTTTCAGGGTAGAAAAGGGAAGCAGACAGTTACAGTGATGGGTGTGAAAAAACCCACTGGATTTTAAGACAGAAAATCCATGACTAGTGGATGCATTTGGCTCTGGGAGGTAAGAAAGACAAGAAAAATGGATGCTTCCTTCTAACTTCCAGAAACCAGCACAGCCTAACCTTCACCCAGATGTCACTTGCAGATAGCTTCTTGGTTAGAGGTGAAAGCTGTGTTTGCTTTCCGCTCTCAGAGGTGGGACTCCGGCTGTTGAGAGCCTAAGACTCATTTCTCCCACTTCAGAGGTTGCTCTGTTGTTACCGTAGGCTCCAGCCAAAGTCAGAGGGCCTTTGGCCTTTGTTCCTCATTCAGAAACAACTCTTACTGTGCTGTGTGCTAAAGGGTATGAGCACATTAACAGCTGCCTGTGAACTTGAGTACAAGGCTGTCTTCTCCCGCTTAGCCTTAGCCCAGTTTCTGGGTGATAAACTGTCTGGCAGGAGGCAGATCAAGTCCCACCTGGCCTTCCTTGGCATCCTAGAGGCTGAACTATAGTAGTCCCAAGAAGGGACTTCTGTGTTCTGTAAACCACGCCCCACATTATCTTGCTCTGAAAGCGAAGGTCCCCTAAGGTCCCCTCAGAGGCTGCAGCGATACCCTTCTCTTGTCATTCAACAGGAGGTTTTGGAAAGAGCGCATTTTGTGTAGGACTTTCTTTCTGACCTGGGGGAAAATAGTCACTTGGGGTCTGCTTAGTCTCAGAAGGAAACATCTTACTAATTAGGGTAAAAGACTTTACAAAATATGTTTTCTATTCTACTGATGGTCAGTTACAAGCGATAACGCTGTTAAATGCAGTGCCTAATAAATCTGGGAAAACTACCCAATAAATGTAAGTAATAACAGTGATTAACAATAAATTAAATGCAGAGAACCAGGAATGTACCACATTATTTTTAACTAGTTTGGGCCATCGGGTTCTGATTATTCAGTTTGTCCTGTACACCTGGAGTTTATTAGAGTGTAATACAAACTAAACGGTCCCTCAGAGAGGCCACTGAAAGGGCTTAGTATAAAACAATATACAAGTTTAATAGTGGTAACTGACCTTTCTTTCTTTTACAAAAACATATCTTTGTAACTTGAACCCCAAGGAAATGTAATGCTTTTTACCTAATCCTGATTGTTAATTTTCCTTTTATTTAATTTAGAAGGTTCCATTTGTTTCATGTGATAGGAAGACACAATTTATATTCAATAATTCTTCCTGCTCTGGAAAGAGATCCAAGATGACTAAATATTGTTTTCCTCCTCTATTACAGGAAGAGAGGCGGTGTGCACTCACTTAATGGTAGTTGGTTAAAACCCACATTCTAAAATAGCCAAATGAAATGGGTACATGTGTTTATAATCAAGGTGCATTTGACTAATTTTCCCTAAACCTTTAAATATTACTCATTCTCAAATACCAGAAAATTGGGCTCTTTCTCAGTGGAGGCAGGAAAGCAGCCACAGGCTTTTCAATGGAGACTTTCTCCAATGTCTCCCAATGCTTATCTTTCCAAGGTCCCAGGACAGGAACACTACGTTTCCGTGAAGGAATCTTCTGCTTCCAGCATGGTGCTGTGGCAGATGTGGTATTTATCGTGCTTCTCTCGGTACCTGGGGTTTCTCCCTCCCACACTGCCACCTCTGAAGTGAATGTGTTTTGCACAAAGGGCATCCCAACCTGGGTCAACTCTTGTAAACATCTGAAACCCGAGGTGCCTCCAGTGGAGCTGGGGTCTGGCAAAAAGTCCATAAACTCTGCCTTCCAACAATTAAATGAAATGGTCACCAGGGAGGGTAGGAATGGCATTGCCCAAGGGTCAACAGAGCAGACAACTATTTTCTTTAGTCTGTTAGTCAGTATGGCTGGCCCCAGGCCTCATCTACACTGTCAGTAGAACCCCAGATAGCATCTTCCTGGCTGAATGTCAGCCTCTATTTCATAATCAAAACCATCTTATCCAGAAGCTTTTTTTTTTTTTTTTTTTTTTTTTTTTAATTTCTGAGATGGAGCAGCTTTGAGTTTTATTTAGAAGCAGGGTTCTAGTCCAATGCATAGGTTTAGGTCAAAGCCAGATGTGGAATGATTTTCTGTGTCATCTACAGGATGGGACTCAGCGGGCTAGAGGGAGGTTAAAGTGCTTACACGTGTCTCTCCTTGGCTGTTAGGAGAGGACAGGAAGGGGATAATACAGGAGACTGAGGTCTCTAGATGCTTCCCAAATCTTCCCCGGGGGGAGCAGTTGGTTGGCCCAGGCTGGACCTGTGCAGCTCCATCTGGAAATCTCTCTCTCAAGACGACTACTGTCCTACAATGCTAGGCACATAGGTACTGTCACACAGTCTATGGAGTGACTCTGCAGCATGGCTAATCCCTTCATTGGAATTCCCAGGCATTCCTCACCCCATTTAGGATCCAGCAAGAGAACAAAAACTTCTGGAGCATGAAGATGGACCTCAGAGACCTCTGACTGGGGGAAGGTCTACTGGTCTTGGACATTGCTCCTCAGGACTCACCACCCTGACCTCTAGCCTTGTCCCTGCCATTAACCTTTCTTGCACTGGAGCCCAGCTGTCTCCCTCACTGGTTCATGTCTGGGGGCTTCCTAGCAGAATTCTAGCTCTTTATTTCTCAAGCTCTACTGTTTTACTCCTGATTGTAAAGCCATTGTCTTTATCTTAGTCCTGCAGAGACTGTAATCTAACTCTCCCTTCTCCGCTCTGAGGAAGGAAAGATGTCCACAGGGCCCGTGGTGGGGTAGGTTTGAACCCTAGCTCTATGATTTAACTGCTGTGCCATCTTGGTAAGTTACTTTTAAACGCAGTTTCATTATTCATAAAGCAACAACAGCGGCAGTCTAAGTTGTGGGACTCAAAAAACAAAAGCAAAACAAAGCAAACAACAACAAAAACAGGCTCCCTGAAAGCTAGCTCCTGAGTCTTGGGATGATAGCTGCACCCAGCCCCACCGCACCTGGTGTATGTACTGTTAGGGGCAGAACCCAGGACTTCGTGCCTGCGAGACAAACACCCCACCAATTGCAGAGTTTTATGGGGTTACATGAGTTATTTGATGCAGGCATGTGGCACAGAACCCAGCACATATAAGGACACCAAAGTGTATTGGTGGCTATTTCTTGTGTCTAGAAGGATTATATTTCTATATCATTATCTCTAGCTAGTGTGTCTAGACTCAAGCGAACCCAGAACAGGACTGATACTTGCTTAACAGCTTAGTTTACTTCTTTAAACTGTCAGATGGCTTACTACAGAGGATGTCAACAAGAGCCTCCACAGTTAAGATTCAGGATTTTTCCTCCAAAGGAATTTCCTGTCAGAGGTCAGCTTCTCCACTGAAATCTGGGGAAAGTCTTGGCTATGTGGAGGTAGTCTTCAGTTTCCACTGCTGTGCATGTCCCAAGGGGAGGCATGCCAAGAGGGAAAAGGGCGCTTCCTTCGCAGCTTGTCTCCACCTGACGTGTCTCTGTGGTCCTTCAGATAATATGAAGGTGGTCCCCTTGCCACTGCCCCTGCAGTGAAGAAAGCTGGGTTCCCCTCGCCACCCTCCCAAAGAAGAATGCTCATTAAGAGAACAGTTCTTGCTCACTAGAGTTGGCGGGTGGAGACTGGCACTCACTCTTTTATAGATTCACCCAGTTTCCACGGCAAAGGAAGTACCCTCTCTGATAAGCAACAGAACATTCTGTAGACTTGGCCGTTCCCTCCGGCCTCTCACAGGCAGTTTCATGCTGTAACCATTATTTCATGGGCCTTGCAGCCAATAAAACAATCACGAAGAGATGGCTTGGTCTCCATGCTTAATTCAGTGAGGTCTCTGTGCCATCAGTGATGGTTGGAACGTTAATTTTAAGTGACATTGGATGAGAACCTGGGTCTGGGCTGGAGCAGAGTCATACAGCTGTTCTTTTATCCTGTGTCCAGAAAGCTAGCCACACATTCCCCCAGCTCATCTGTGCATTCTTGATCCAGCCTCTAACATTTTATGTCTTATTCCCCTGATAGCCTCAGCGAAAGTTCCCGGCAAAGATTGATTGCAGGGCATGACCCAAATTTGTAACTGGCCACAAAACGCTGTAAAACAAAGTTCACCGAATGCCTTCCAGCTGATTGTGAGTGATTTTTGAAAATGATCGGTTATGTTTTCCTTCTCTATTTTTTCCCACTTAAAATGTCTGAAAAGAAGGACTTTTCTCCACACCCTGATTTTTGTAACATCATCTGCACAGTCCACAAAACAGACCGCACAGGGCTGCCTGGGTGCGGGTCGGGGCTCTGGAAAGGGTGGTTTCTGCTTGTTGGGACAGAACTGGTAACAGGAAATGAGGGCAGAGATGGGGTCCTGACAATGGGGATCAGAGATCTGGGCTCTAGGGACTCTCTGAAAATGCCTTAGTCCCTGGTGGAGATTCTGGTCATTTGCCAAAGGCAGAGCATGTGCCTATGGAAGTCTTTCTTGGGAATGGCGTCAGAGAGAGATTTTCCAAGTCTGTAGGTTAGTTGCTTATGCTGTTGGATGGAACGATGTGTTTCTGACACGCAAAGGGCTACTCTAGCCCTAAGCCACATTTCCAGCTGTTGCCCATGCATTGGTTAAAGCTGAAGAAATGTCAAACACATAGAGAAAATTCAGAATCATGGCCCCCAACACAGGTTACTCTCCTCTGGGGTCCTGGAGGCATGTAACTGACGTATTCTATCAGTCACGATGTCCCTGCTTCAGACCATCTGATGAAATGCCTCAGGGGCTCTTTTCTAGGATTCGGCCATGTTTGGGAATATCCAGGAGGCCATGCTTGTTCCAGGGTCTTAGCCCATGAGAACGTAGGCTTGGCTTAGGAAAGGGGCCATGCAGGTCATGAGGAAAAGCTGGTGAGTAGTAAGTAGGGTGATGTAATCTGCGCCCCAAACTTTGTTCCTGTGTTCCCCAGTATGAGACCCCAAAGAAAGCGAGAGGGGACCACGAGCCCTTCCCTACCTCTGAGCATCAGTGACATTGATTTTGATGGTTCTGGCAGCCTCCGGGGGATGGGACGTCCTGACCTGTTGGTACCCTGTATCGGCGTGCTCTTGCTGTGTTCAGCACACCTGGCCTCAGGATGGCACTCCTTGGGTCAGATGTTTTCAGGCTCTACGTTACCATCAAGAACCACAAGCCACCAGGAGTCATGCTGACAAGCTTGCAGGAAGCAGGTACGATGCTGACTTCCTGGGCACTGGTGGCAGGCTGGCTGAGAAGGGAGTGAACTAACCTGGGTGAAAACCTGGAAGAAGCAGTTATCCTGATCTGGAGCAAGAGGGGCCACTGAGCCTGTTTTTGTTTGTTTGGTTTTTAAAGGAGTGCCTCTGAGTTCGGAAGAAGTACCCCAGCCTAGCTGTGGGATCTTGAAAGGACACAGTTTAAAGGCGGGACAGGGGAAGGTGGAGGCAAGGAGGCTAACAGCAAGGCTGTCTCCAATAGTTTGAGTCAGAGAGTCATACTGGAGGCCTGAGCAGGGCTGAAGACTGAAAGGGTTAGACCAAAATCTGAGCAGATACCACATCCTGCAGAGGGAGGTCTCCTCTACACAACGAAGGGCGTCTCCAAGCCGCATGACTCACAGCACGCATGCTCTCTGGATCTATGCCACACATATGGTCAGACAAACCAGACCCAATTGGATAGTCATCAAGGAACGCAGAGACCGGACCACTGAGATCCAAGCCAGGGCCCTGACCTGAGTGCTAAGCTGCTGCCCGTCAGGGTTTTTTTCAAGTAGGAGAGATGAAATGTGAGATAGAAAAGGCCTGTGATCCATGGGCTCGTTTGGTCTGCAGTCTTCTAAGAAACCGTTGTGGCCTTTCTTGGTGTAAGGGGAGAGAGAAAGAGCCAGGAGACCCAGGATCCAGCCACTGTGCAGACTGCATTCTCTTCAGCTGGGTCCCCTCAAATGGCATCAAAATCAGCTTGGGCTGCTAGTCCTGTTAATGACTGAGCCTCCCGTGTCAGTCATTAAGCATCAACACAATCTTTAAAAAAACAAAAAATTAATGTTTATTTTTAGTATGTATATTTTGTCTGCATATCTATTTGTGCCTTGAAGTTAGAGACATTTGTGATTTGCCATGTGGATGCTGGGAACTGAACCCTGGTCTTCTAGAAGAACAGGCAGTGTTCTTAACCACTAGCAATCTTCCCAGCTGGCACTGACACAGTCCTAACTATCTCACTTCATTCTTTTTCCTCTCACTGGAACAGAAGATGGTTACTCTAGCACCTGGATGTTGAGTAGTGGAATCTTCTGGAGAGTCCTTGGAGGTCTTATGCTCTAGAAGACAGAGCTACAGGCAGGCAGGGAGCCCGGAGCCTCACGCCTTCGTCCTGCCACAGAGCAGCTGTGCCGGTTTTCTCCGGTTTGCTCCCCTGTTGAAAGAAGCCTGGCTGCAGTGAGTGGGAGGCCTCTGACAGCATGGATGGTCTGCTCGTGGTTGTTGACAGATGCCTTGGACATTCCAGTTTTCTCCTGGAGAAAAGATGAGTGGAAGTTAAACACACCAGCTCTGGATTTGAAATCTGACTTTGTAACAAACTCTGTAACGGTGGCCTTGGACAAGTCACCTACTTGACTGAACTGACTGTATATTCAGGGTCCTTACCTATAAGATAGGTTCATGAACACAGCAGAAGTTTCCAGGGAATGTGGTGCTCCTAAGATGCTTAGTGGATGACAGTGATGGCCTTGCTGTGGCCCATGAAGAGGAAGGTCGATGTCGATAAGGCGTCCACTCACTGGTACCGGGTGGGAATACCCGTATTTCCATGTTGTTTCTTCGTCCTCTACAAGTTAAGGCTCACCAGTGGAGAACTGCAGAGTTGCCGAGAGGGAAGAGAAATATACCATTTTGCTTTGAATGTTAAAAAAACAACATCTCCACACACCATATCCAAATCAAAATTGTAGAGGGGCAAAACTCCAGAGCTGAAGAAAAGGTGTATTTCTACTGTGTGGGCAGATGATGCTACCGATACTCTTTAAAGCCCGTCTCCCCTGCTGGGGCCACGCATAAGTTCTCTTAGGTGATCGGAGAGGCTTTTGTGAATGTGGTCAGCTCACAGATCGGGAGGTTTTATCGTAGGTATCACAGAGATTCTCATAAGAGAGAGGCAAAACGGCCAGAGTCTGAGGTGATGTGTGAGAAAAGCAGGAGAGAAGGGTGGGTGCTGCAGAGCAGAGGTCAGGGTGAAGTGGGGCTGTGAGCCAAGGAGTGCCTGTGTAGCCTTGTGTAGCCTTGTGTAGCTGGAGAATACCGAGGCTGGCCTTGAGCCTCCTTTGAGTTCGGCTTAGTGGAACTTTTAAGATTGCTAATCTAAGAAGCACAGATAATAAATTAGAGCTGTTTAAAACTGCTAAGTTTGATCATTTGTTAGAGTAGCAATAGGGATAAGTCTATTTCCTACGGAGACTACTACCATAATATGTTATATAATTATATATTGTATGTTATACACCACCATAATATATTATATATCTGATATTCTTCTAGGTCTTCATACACATGTACACACACACATATCCTATACACTCATTGTATTTCTTTTCTAATCAATGTGAGATCACTCTAAGTATCCTCCTTTATAATTGTGTGTTTGTGTGTGTGTGTGTGTGTGTGTGTGTGGTGTGATAAAACTTCAAAACTCTCACTTCGAAATTTCCCCAGCTGGTTCTAATGTACCCATTAGAGACACTAGTCCAGATCTCTATATGAACAAGTACCACACATTGTGTCTGGCTGCTAAAGACTTCCTTTGTCTCCATGTGTCACATGCTTGTGGCATCATTGACCTGTTGAGAAAGAAGAGGTTTGTTCCTCCAGCTAGGCTTGTCTGGTTGCTTCCTTGAGGCTCATTTAGCTTTCTCCTATGTCTTGCCTTTCCTGTGAGTGTGTCTAAGTGCTTATGAGTTCCGTCAAACACTTGGGCCTACAATGATGAAACGTCGGTGGTCCTTGGTGTTACAATCTCTCCCTTCAAGTTGACCTCCTACCACCGTGCTTGTTTAGGGCTGCTTCAGCGCCCTGAGTGCCAGCCCCTATGTGGGTTCAGAGGCACCAGGAGGGGAACAAATTCATCATGGTTCTGGGGCCCAATTGCAGTTAAGGGATACAATGTCCAGAAAGCACCGAAATACAAGGCTTTGTCCTAATGGAGCAGAGTCCCCCCGTAACAACAAGGAAGGAAAACACAGGATACACAAACTCGCAGACTGCATCCAGACCCATAAATTACCAAGAATGAGCCTGAAGAAAACAAGGCATTTCCATTTCAACAGACCTTCTCAGCTAAGTGTAGCAACATCTGACTGTTTAGACTTCATTAAAATACATTGCACCCAATATGTTTACCCACAGCCATCTCTATTACCCGGCCAGCTCATTCATCAGCTTGTCAATTTAAATGGATTTCTACATACAAGTGACTGTCTGGTGTTCTGAGAACTCTCCAGTAGAAACTGGGATATAATACAAAAGCAAAAATTATTCAAAGCTGGACTTGAGGGACCCTCCCGACTTGAACCAAATGAGCAGTGACTGCATTTTCTGTCAGCTATTTCTACTTTAAGTGTTCACACTAATTATGGTGGTAATAATGATAAAAAGCATCGTATATTGCTAATAAAGAGAGTTCCTGAGGTGGACACCCCGAGACTATCATTAGGAGGGCTAAACTATTGCATGTCCATGCTTACTTGTATTCCGTTTATCCTATCCAAACCTTTCTCCACATAATTAAAATCTATCAGTGACATCACATGAATGGAGCCAATCTTCAGTTTAGTTACTTTCAGAAGATTATAAATTCAAGTTTTCCAAAGTCTGACTGAATCCAAGGTGCTGTCAATAGGCATATAGTATTTTGAAGGCTCACTGTAGTGAGGAACTTTTTGTATGCAGTGCGGCTTGCTTGCATTGTTCTCTCTCTCTCTCTCTCTCTTGTTAACACTAAAGCCTAAACTTTTTGTAGGTCCTAGTGAAAGCTTATAGCATGCATAAGTGTGCTTTGGGTAGAGCACAGAAAACAATATGCTAAAAATTCTATCATTAAGCTAGAAAGGACAATCTTTGGAAATTAAAGATATGAACAGATCTTTAAGTAGTAGAAGATTGGTCTGCTGGTATTTGGAAAACTCCATACCACCCTAACATAGCAGAAGATGCTGTATTTCTAACATGAATTAAAGACGTGGTGAGTCCATGAATGGATATCACTCGCCTAATGAGAACACCAGATACTCACACGTAGGAAATGTAAAGAAAGTGAAACCCTTGTAAAATTTTATATATTATCCCTTTCACCAAAATATGAAAACCAGATTAGAAGGAGGAAAGGCAAAGCCCTTCTATAAATAAATATGAAGAAACACTGGACCAAAAGGAGACACTTGTTTAAATACAATGTCCAAGAGAGAAAAATTGTCAAATAAACAAGAGCCCACATTTTTGCCTGGACAACTCAAACATTCTGTGGTACCAAACTTCACAGCGGAATTCTCCCAACCTGCCCCTGGGTGATGGCTCCTGAACTCACTCTTCTTCAGCATTTATTAGGAATGGTAAATAGCAAAAACTGCAGCTCTGGAGCCTTCTCATTGACACTAGAAAGACATTTCTATCAAGTGCCTGGTGGAATCTTTAGGTTAGGGTTGGCCTGGCGTTTTTAGTTACTTGCTGTTTTTCTGCCTGTTTTTCCCCCTTTCACCTTCCAGTGAGTCTAGGATCACTGCTTTCCTGAAACCACAATTAGCCATCTGCAGAGTTGCCTTGAACTAGCAAGGAAGAACGTACCCGTAAGCTAATGACCCCTTCCAGAGGCCTTGCTGAAAATCAGAGCCTGCAGATCACAGGCCGGCTCTGCACCCGGCAACCAGAATAAATATGCAATAAGAGCAAAAGGAGACAAAACGCATTTGATTCAAACTTGATGGTTCAATAAAAACGGCTACTCTTGGTTCTTAAAAAAAAAAAAATAGGCAACACAACCACAGATGTGTGTGTGTGTGTGTGTAACTGCATTTATGTGTGTGCGACTGTGTGTATCTATATGTGTGTTAGTGTGTGTCTCAGACTAAGTGGTGGTCTTCCTGACACCTACAGAAGAATTTGAATCCGAAGCATTGTGTGTGAATGGTGGGTGAATTGTGTGTGAATGGCAGGAAGGGTGAGTGGAGAAGCTTGGAACTGAGTCATTGACAGCCTATATTCTCTTGTTCAAACTACCTTACCATTTAGAGCTGCTGTCTCCTTACAGGAAGACATGAATGCCCAGCTCTCTAAATGAGTCCCTGCATGGAATGCTGTCTGGGACCTGGGAGAGAGCCCATAGTCTTCTGTCCCCTCCCCTTGCTGTTTCTTCCTAACTTACAGTTGGTCTTATATAAATCTGATTTGTAATTGCTGACTTGACCAGCAGCCCTAGGGGAGCTGTGGATCCAGGGATGCTCAGACGCCCCCAGACGATAACGCCTTGGCTCTTTGTGCTCTCTTCCATCCGGTTGTGCTCACACTTTAACATCTAATTATACCATGCAGCAGGAGCTAGTGCCCTACCCTACTTGGCAGATTAGTGCCCTGTGGGAAGGCAGTTTAGTAATATTTGTGATGTTTCCCAGGTCTTCAATAAATGCTCCTGTGTGTTCCTTGGAGTGATCTCAGCACCCAATGAAAATGGCTCCATCATCTCCCTCTTACAAAGACAGAAACTGCGACCCAGAGTGGGTTCTTGACCGTCCCCACAAGGTCACCAGCACAGGAGGGCTGGAGCTGGAACTTGATCTAGGCCAGGCAGCATAACTTCCTCAGTACAGGCTCACTACCAGGCATGCTAGGCTGTACTTAAGGTCTCAGTCACAGAGATGCAACTCTGCTGTTGTAGCACGAAGCACAGAGACGGACAGTGTGGAAACAGGTGGAGAGGGCCATGTCTCAACCAAACTTTACTCACAGACATTGATACCTGAATTGCATAAAACATCCTTGTGTCCTGGAATATTCATTATTACTCTCTTGAATTTTAAAATCTATTTATGGCTGAGGATTGTACCTCAGGGACAAAATACTTACCTAACCATGTAGAAGACCCTGGATTCAATATTGAATAGCGATAGACCCCATCGCTATTGAATAAATAGAAGACAGACAGACAGACAATACTTTATAGGCCACATAAAAACAGCTATCTAGGTTCTTTCGCTATAGTTGGTTGATCCTTGATCTGGATATTTATTTGTAGCACTTACTCTCTTGATTGCCATGGTAAACTGTCGTGGAAATATCACGTTAATCTCAATCTACAGACCAGAAAACTGAGATCACATAGCGCTGGCAGAACAAGGGCAAGCCAAATACAGGCATCCAAAGCCCAGTGCTGACTTTCACCTCCATGTCAGGCAGGAGCTGAGGTGGCCTGGAGTGGCTTCATAACATGGGCACAGAGATCAAACAGGATCATGCGTATGGCATCCATAAAACCATACTGATTTCACTGTTGGCTCCTAAAGAAATGTGTAAAAGCTCTTATAAATTGTATAATGCAGTGGCTGAAATTAATTAGATTCTGAAAAGTTTCTAGTGGGAAGTGATAAAAGCTTATTATTCTTTTACTTTCATTTATCTAGTTCTAGGTCTGTGCTGGTGGTGCTGAGGCACGTAGGTGACAGGGGAAGGCAGCTTTTGAGTGAAGAGACAAGCATGGCAGTGGATGTTTATTCCGCAAAGGATTAATTGCTACCAAGAGTGGGGTTCACTCCATGGGGCTGTGGTTGTATCCAGGGTGCGGACAGAAAGCTGTGCTACAGAGGAGTGCTGCGCAATAGGGGTTTTCAGGTTAAGGGGAAAGAGCTTTCTATGCTGAGGGAGGAACCTGTGCAGGACATTGTGACATGGAAGGTCAGTACAGGTCTTACCGGAGACCTGGGGTGAGTGGGAGAGACGGTAACGTGGTGAACCTGGGGGGCACATAGAGCTGGCAAACGAAGGCCCTAGTGTCTAAGCAGTAGTCTAGACTTGAGCTCCTGAGAGAGCTAGGATGGGTTCCAGGGGTCCTCAGATGAAGAGCAGTACTGAGGAGCACACAGCTAGTAGCAAAATGGTGATGAGCTGGGCAGTTATTTAACTATAGGTTCTCCGGTGGAAATTATTGTCTCTAACTGAAAACGAGCAAGGACATAGTGCATAAAAAGAAATGGCTGGGTTAGGTGTTAAGACAATGCGTTAGAGTTCAAGGACATTCGAAGCAGACAACTTGGGGTTCCACTTCACACTTCCCTGTTCTACTTCACACTTCTGTAACTTTCCATAGGGAGAAGGAGCTGGGAAGTTCTGGGGGGCAGCGGTGGGAGGATCCTGAGGTGGCTGAAGGTCACTGGTTTGTCTTTGTAGAACCGCAATGCTTGTGCTAGTGAGGAGGGAAATGGGAGGGGCTCTCGGGGGGCTGAGACTAGCTAGGAACACCACAGGAATCACGGAAGGAGGGAGTGGACCCAACAGCTCAGCGCAGCTGAGTGTACATCTGTATGCAGTAGAGGGTTGATTGCTACTTGGAATAGGGTAGATGGAGGTAAAACACAAGAAAAGAGCAATTATTTTAAGGTCAAAATGCCCAGAGAGAAACCCATGATATTAACTACCTGTGTGATGCTGGGCCAAGAAGCCAGACTTTCTGCATTCACTTTTCCCTTCTTCCAAAAGAAGAAGCCTACTCAGTCTTGCCTGTGCTGTTTCTTCTTGCACTGCCCAAGATGACATCTACAAGAATACTATGAATGACCTGACCCTCACTGGTGGCTTTCCAGGAAACAAAAGGCCAAAGAGCTTTCTGCCTGGTGGCCTTTCCAAGAGGTGTCGATTGCTGCCCCCTCCTCTTCCCAGCTGTTGCAGCTGTGGATCAATTGCAACCGAGCTAAACAAACAAACAAAAAGGTAGTCATACATGATCAGCAAAACGGTACAAATGATGTCATCCATCAAGATGGACATCCCAATTTGCCAACTATTTTCTCATAAATCAAACTGTGGTCCCTGAAGGAAGAGGGGCAGCGTTTGGGGAGCCAGCATGGCAGGACTTATCTGAGGACCAGACGCAGGGAAGCGCTCCCTGAAGGGTTCAGTAATTATTTTCACTCGATGGGAAATAAAGAGGGCACGATGGGAGGGAGGCTGGAGAGTGTCCGCCTCACTTCATTACAGCTCCCCAGGCAAGGGACACAACATATGTTTTTCATTGGAAAGCCAATAATTTTGAATCGTGGGACAGGTGAAAACTTAAATGACATTTGCAAACCTTGATTTATTTCTCTGCTTAACTCTGGAACATGCTTGAGACTCAGCCCTGTGAGCTTCCATAGACTGTGGTCAACATCAAGAATTTTCAATGACATATTCAAGTGTTTCCTGTCCCTATCAGTTAATTAAATAGTTTCAGTTCTAATATCTACTTATTGAAATGGCTTCCTTTCTTTTTGTTATGGGCTTGGGAAACAACAGTATGAAGTATGAGCTTTATTGAACACAAAATACACACACACACACACACACACACACACACACACACACACACACACAGAATATCCCCCTCTGCCCCGTGTGCTATTTTGCTTGCTGGAAATCTCATTAAAAGTTATTTATGAGCTGTTAGGGATCCCATAAGGATTACACCTAAGTCAGTCTGTAAAGCTTTTGAGTTTCTTTTACATGGAGGACCTCCTACCCCATTATTCCACTTTGCTTGCACACAAATAAATACTGGAGATTCACTTCTTGACAAAAGAGGGCAGCTTACTCTGCGGCCCTGCAGTACCAAGCAGTCTGTGCTTTCCTTCCCTTTCTACTGCACTAGATTGAGCAGGGCTAGGAGAGACGTAAAACCTGTGGCTGTTGTTGGCTTATCATCATCATCATTTTTGCTTTTAAAAAAATGATTGTATGTATGGAGGGTTATGTGCACATGTGTGCAATTGCCTATGAAGGCCAGAAGAGGGCATTAGACCACAGGAGTTTGAGCTATAGGCAGCTGTGAGTCAGTGTGTGTGCTGGAAAGCAAACATGGATCCTCTGCAAGAGCAGCAAGGGCTCTGAACTGCTGAGCCGTCTCTCCAGGCCCTGGCTTTGTTCTTGTGAATGTTATAGCCAAGCCTACCATTTGTGTCTCTGAGGCTTGGAAACTTTGCCCTTACACAATTGCAAAATCTTAACTGACTGTCTCATTTTCGTCTGTACCCTCTTCTCCAATTTCCCTCTGAAAGAAGAAGGTGGAATTTCATCAGGAGGGATAACTTCATAGTTCCCCTATAAGGACCATAGCCTACTCCTTGCCATCTCCCAGAACTTATTCTCAGGAAGTGAAGATAAAACTGTCATTTTAGGTGTCATTTGTCCTTCCAAGCAGCTAAATAAAATGTCTTTTGTTTTCAAAGAATCTACTTTCATGTTTATATTTCTAGAGCACAGAAGAGAATATAGTCATTGAATTGTTTCACAACTCAAAACTGAATTTTGGCCAAAAAAAAAAAAAAAAAAAAAAGTATGAGTAATGAGACCATTGCTACTTTATCAGCTGCACAGCTGTTTCTCTCAGGGTAGCTATTGTTGCTGTTACAGTGCTCATGCAGTCTTTTCTCCCCCAAATCTGGGCTTGTGAATTAGCCCCTCCTCCGCCAGTCCCCTACAGAAACCCAGGATACCCACAATACCTCAGAACATACACTGAGTATCTGCTGGTCATTCTGGTCATCACAGAAATGGCGTCTTCCTGGCATGGCATGCCTTTCCCTCTTGTAGCTTAGAGAATTTGCAACTACTCAAGATAGAAAATGTCTGTCTCTACCACTCAGTTTAGGCAAGAGTTGGTCCACCAAGTAAGACAGACAATAAGGCACTAGTTGCATATTTTAGGAAAGAGTATATTTTTCCTTAATCTCAACCATCTGGAGAATTTTAACATTCTATATTCTCTACGGAATTTTGTAGAGGAGGTCAGTTTAATTTTTTAAGAGTCATTTAAACAACCTAAGTAACATTGTAAGTCCTTAAACAAGCCATGCCTCTCTGGCTAGACCAAGGAAAAGCACCTGGGGTGTTTGTGTGTTTAGTCTGGTACTGTCAAGCTCTCCTTGACAACAGTGATGCCCATGTCCCGCTGGCCCTGGCCTCCAGCACCATTGTTTGTTGCTTTTAAAGCTTTGTCTTAAGGCTTTACAGGTGACCCTAATATGGCTTAAAATTTACAATTCTAGAAGAGTCTGAGTTTGATGATACAGACAAGCCCAGGCCTTCCCATGGATGTTTCATTTCCTGATTCTGTCTGGCTTCTTGTTACACATCTCCTTTGCTGTGGGCTGACTGGCAGTTTTGGCCCTTCTCCCCTTCCTTCAGGATAAAAAGACATTGGCGTTCTGATTCCAAGTACCTTCAAACATGGCCTTGTTGCAAACAGTGTCTTTGAGTTTCAGGATTGCCTAGTTACTAGGAGGTCATTAGGGTAGGCTCTCATATGAATAATTATGTCCTTATAAAAAAAAAAAAAGGACAAATTTGGACACAGACAGAGTTACATGTGGTAAAAGTGTGCGTGCGTGCGTGCGTGTGTGTGTGTGTTTCACAGATTGACTGACTTTGGAAGCCAGCCTGATTGGACCAGTTTCTTTCTCCAGACAGAACTTACACTAAGGTCAGCCAATCCAGGGATGTGCATGTGTCTCTGCAGGCATGTTTGGAATCAGGGACCAAGTTGAAAACAACAGAAGGAACGGTGGATGTTCACAGAGGGCATCTTCTGAGCGCAGCACTGAGCCACAGTGTGTTCTGGCCTGTGAAAAACCCACATAGACCCCCAAGGCCATTATTATCCCCATGTTATAGATTAGCAAAGCGAGACTCTAAAACTGAGTCAGACCCCACAAGCAGAGCCCGTGTGCTTAGCATTGCACGCCTTTGCTAGCTGCCTTGTCCTCGGAGGCCATTCTTGGGGTGTGGTATATAGGTGGAGATGGGGACAGACTCAGATCGAATGCACATCTTCACTGGAGGGGCACAGGGCGTGCCTGCAGTCTCCATCTACTTGCGGGAAGAGTGCTGCCCACCATAGGTCGGGACCCCTTTTACGGGTTACTGACAGGCCAGGGGAACCCATAAAGAGCAGCATGTTCTCTGACTGCAGTGCAGCTCTGTTCCTCCGGTAAGCATTACAGGGGAAAGCGGAGAGGGAAGAGGAGGAAACATAAAAAGCCCCAGCCCGAGTGCTGTTGGCAAGGTATGTGTGCATCAGAGCCAAGTTACTGTACACGCTCTGGGGGAGATTTACAAATAAATGACGAAACATCTTGAAACAGGCGGATACCTAATTAATCATGGACCCTAAAGAACAAAGGAGGCATTCCTTCAAAGTTTTCAACAATTTCCCTGTTAAGTAAAGGGGGAGGGGAGCAGTCTCATTGACCTATAGTGGATATGCCATGCACTTCATGGGGGGCGGGGGGAGAAGCTCTTCCTTTCCCTGGCCTCCTGCAACCTCTGAATCCTTATAGCTTTAATACTCTATGTCCAACACCTTCGTATTAAAGGAACTGGAGGTTTCCAGATCATGAAACATTGCTCAAGCTTCTTGTCCCCATATCTCTCAGCCCCAACAACACTTGTTTGGAGAAAGAAGGCAGATCACTGGGCATTTCTTAAACATCCATGATATTGTACCTTGGGATTCCATGACAAGGTTACATGCTACTGCCCCCGGAACATCAGTGGGCATGTTCTAAAACATAGTTCATGGTGTGTTCATAGTCCATGTGCCCGTAGCTCTGGGGCTAGATTGCCTCACGCATACAATGCTGATGTTAATGGCAGATCACCCACTTAAAATTTGAATGCTAAGCCAGAGAATGCCCCAGAAACATTTAGCCTCATGCCTAGGACATGCCTCTTTAATAACAGAGCATGTGATTGAATCTTCAGGTGCCTTTTCATCTGTGAACTTGACCAGCATTCTGCTTGGCCATCCCAGCCACTTAGACACCCTCTCACCAGGGACACACAGGGCAGTCTAAAATGACCTGTAGCACATACCCATTGTTCCCATGGGATGCTGGCGTGTGGGAGCCTGGCTCATCTGGTTGCTAGTCCACCAGCTGCCCTGACATCTGCTTTTCCTTTGCTTCCCCAGAATTTCCACACAGTTGCTCACTGAGCTCATTATGGACAGGACATATTAGGAATGAGATATCTCAGTGCTTTCTTGTCAAACAGTGTCATTTGTCCAGTGCACGGCTTTAGACAAATGGGCCAGGATATTAGGGTGTAGTGTCTCCCTTCTTCTTTGTCAAAGGGCCAGGAGAATGTGTAACACCTTAAATGGTTGCAAACAAATACCTTGAAACTTCCACCAGCCCCGTGTGAAGAGTGAGAACAATGAAAACACTTGCCTCAGGATTTCACCCTATTCTTACATCTTCCCAGGTTCCTGTTCTCTCTTCTCACATACCGAGAGGGCAGCCATGACCATAGGGCCAGGAGTCAGCTAGTGCTGCCTGAGACCTTGACTCTGGAGCCCAGTGTGGCTGACAATGTCCGTGCCAGGAGCAGCACAGGACCCACACTGAGCCCGGCAGACAGCAACAGGGAGCTTTGCTTTGCAGCCCCCGTGATGACCCAGAGCTGCTCAGCTTTGCAGCCCCCCTGATGACCTAGAGCTGCTCAGCATCATTATAATATTTTCTTCAGAAGCCTGCTTCAGCTAATTACTAGACTACTTTGCTCACAAATAAAAACCTAGAATAGAAAAAAAGAAAGGTAAGATATACTAAGAAACACTATGTGCAAAGGAACTTGTCACCTTAGTTTTTTGGTGGTTCTGTGATTTACCCGTGTCTGTCTACCTGAACGGTTAAATGTTTTCATCAAAGGGAGGTGAACAGCAAACTCAGAGCACACGGCACCCCAAACCTAGAGCACTTAATACCTGTGTCTGCACTGAGCTTGCCTTAGAGTTGAGTCTTTGTAAATGGCATCAAGAGTGCTAGGAGCTGCCATGACCCTGAGCCTATACCCAGAAGAAACTGCCTTGAGTCTGTGGTCCCAGTGACACCTCTGTGTGAGTGCGGCCTCCTGTTACCTCGGCTGTGTCCTTCCTCTCCTGATGCCTCCAGAAATGAAACGTGTATGCATCCCTGCAGAGCGGGAGCCTGGCTTGTTGGTCACCTGCCCGCAAAGTGACCCGACACCTGCTTCTTCTCAATTTTGTTTGTTTCTATTTAACAGACTTTTTAAAAGATTGATTTATTTATTATGTATACAGTGTTCTGTCTGTATGTAAACCTGCTCACCAGAAGAGGGCCCCAGATCTCATCTTAGATAGCTGTGAGCCACCATGTGGTCACTGGGATTTGAATTTAGAACCTTTGGAAGAGCAGCCAGTGCTCTTAAACTCTGAGCCATCTCTGCAGCCCCTTTCCTCAATTTTGAAGATCCTTTTTGCGGTTTTTATTTATATGCACGTAATGTCTGCGTGAGTGAATGGTGTGTGTGTGTGTGTGTGTGTGTGTGTGTGTGTGTGTGTGTGTGTGCGCGCGCGCGCGCGCGCGCACCTGAGGAGGCCAGAAGAGGGTGTCATCCCCCGGAGCTGCAGTTAGAGCGTGTGGGTGTAAGCAGCCCTGCATGGGCATTGTCCTCTGTGAGAGAAGTGTGAGCTCTTAGTCCCCACCCCCCATCTCAAGCCTTCTCTCCAGCCCCTACATTAGCTATTTCTCCAACAAATAGCTCCACCCTCACTTCCTGGCCTCAGAAGCAGTCTAGGGTCATCATTTTAGATTTCTAATCTACTGGTCTCTCTCTTCAGGGCTAAGGATAGTGGGTAAAGAGGAGGAAGCCTCTGGGTACAATTGGCATAACTTCCCCTTAAAGCAAAGACCCTTGTCGCTCTTTGGTCACCTGACTAAACAGCTTCCCTGGAGACAGACTCATGTGAAACCACTTTTGCCTCCTTTGAGCACACTGCAGCACGTTGCTAAACCTGGAACCTGGACATTTCACTTTTGCACAGATATTTTTAAAGCATGGAAGATGCTTTAAAAACATGGAAGATCTTGGTTGGCCATCCCATGCATAAAACACAGGCAGTGAACTAAAGAAAATGTGATGGTGCGGACTGCACCGTAATGAAAGCAGAGGCTAGTGAACACTGCTTGTGGCCACCCAACAACGTGGCAGCAACAGAACGCGTAAAGCTGCCAGCAGGATTTCGCCACAGCATCAGGCTCCATTCCGTCAGGCTGGATGCGAAGCGTGAGGTCTGCTTGCCTTATCACAGAGACTGAGGCTCTTATTTAAAACACATGCAAGAAAGTCATTTGGGTTTGCCACCAAAACGTCTTGTGGCAGAGAGATGGAGAGCAAGACAGACAGACAGAGACAGACAGAGAAATTCAGGGAGAAAAAAAAACAACCCAGATGTGAAGAAATTAAGTTGGCCTGATGTGAGGTGTGATGTTAGAAGGCCTGAACTGATGGCAAGAGGAAAGACCAACATGGGCTTTCTCTGTGGCAGCTGATAGACACGAGCAATTGAACAGTTCATACCCTCCCTGTTGTCCCTGTCACAAGATTTGTAGGTCGTTCTCAGCCAGCTACTGGGGCTAAAGGGCACAGGTCGTGACCTGCTGATTTACCAAAGTATGATCAACTCACACAAATTATAGGCGTAAGAGAGTCCTGACAACTTCAATATGATGCGCCATGAGCACAATTATTTGTGACATGTGAAACCAGTGTGAGACCGTAATTCTGTCACTGTGTGACAAGGCGTTATTAGCCGGGGCAGGCAGCAGCTTGAACCAGGAGCAGCTGGAGGAGAGGAGGGGAGAGTGAGGGCTCTGTGGGAGAAGGCCTGCAAAAGGCAACCCTCCATGGAATTTGGAGCCTCAGAGGACAAAGTGGCTCTATTGTCATCTGGTCTGGGAGAGAATAAAGAATGGAGTGCTCACCCACTGGCCTGGCCTGACTACAACCGACATTTCTTCTTTGAAATAATCGATGATATTCTGCGTGAGGCGTACTGTTTCTGGGGGTGGGGAGCGCGACATGGGTTTTCTGCTGCTGAGTGCAGAGCTGGGCTCCATCCCATCTTCTTTCCAACAAATCCCAGGAAGCTGCAGATTGGCTCCAAGATGGTATAGGAGGATCGGACTGAAGGTGGGCTCTGTGTTTCTCTTGCCCTTGAAGGACTGCCTCACTATACCTCAGAGGCTTCTGTGCAGATTCAAGTTAAGGGAAACAGACCTACGTCTCCTTCTAGCAATGCCATTGTCCACTCAATAGGACAGCTGTTCCCACTACTCTCAGGGAGGGCTTTCTCAGGGTAAGCACAGAAGCTGACAGCCAGGGTACCAACAAGCCTTTTTGTAAACACAGGAAGCTGGAATGTTCTCCAGAACATAGCCCTGGCCTCAGCTCAGTGGTTTAAACTGCAGCACTGAGCCTCCTTAGCTCGGGTAGTTTGTATTCACACAGCTAGCAAATGCTGTCTGGGCACCTGGGCACACTAGCCCTACCCGACTTCTGGTGGCCTGCATAAGGAATACTTACCTTCCTGTGAGCACGCTCAGTCAAGGCAGGTAGACGATGTGAAAGTGAGTAATTAAAAACACCACCCAATCATGGGCATGCAGATGGAAGCATGGCTGACTATGTCCTTTGGGTTTCTGCTCAAATGTTGCAGGTTGATGCGGCCCTTCTGACCACACCATCTGCATTAGTTACTTCTGTGTCAGCGATGAACTACCTGGCAGAAACAAGGGAAGAAGGTTGACTTGGGCACATAGTTTCAATCCACCGTGGTGGGAAAAGTGTGGGATAGCTGGTGCTGGTGAGTGTGTGGTGGTGATGTCTCACGTGGACACAGGCCAGGGAGCAGAGAGAACAGAGTGGGGTGGTGGGGGAGTGATGGCCTTCCAAAGCTTGCCCCCAGTAACCTGCTTCCCTGGCCAGGCCTCCTAAAGAAGCCTCCTAAAGGCTCCACAGTGCCTTGAACAGGGCTCCTTCATCAGAGAAAGATCTCTGTGCAGTGGACCAACGGTCAGTTGAGAGACTCACAGTTGGTCAAAACACAGAGAGCAGGTATCTGTGGGGTCCTATGTGGACATCCATATCCATGCAAGGCTCAGGAAACACCTCAGACGAGGAAGTGAAAAGACTGTAAGAGCCAAACTGGAGTGAGGACAAGAATGAAACAGTGTCTTCTGAACACTACAGGATCGCTGCACTCATGGATGTACAGCAGCCACAGCTGGACAAGACCAAACCAGTCAGCACCGAGCATGGACGGGAGGCGAGGAGCCACCTCTAGCTGAGGGGTTACTGACATGATGGCTACTAAGGGAAGGAAAGACAGTTTTCTTTGGGAATGTGGTCCCTGGTAGGTTGTCCATGCTCCTGTCAATAGCCCTGCAGTCCTCTATGTATGGATGCAGATTGTAGTCAATGGCTTATATGAAGAAAAAGACAGACCATGAAGTTAGGGTATGTGAGGAACGTATCGGCAAGGGGGTGGAGGGGAAGTTGGGGGCGAATATGTTCAAAATACATTGTGTGCACATAGACAACTCTTAAAGAATAAATGCAAATAGATTTTTTTAACATAAAACAAAAACTGAGTGGACATGAGCTTGTGGGGCTTATGTTGCTGAAGCAGACCACAGCCTCCAGCAGAACACATCTCTTATGTGTTGGCCTCCACTTGCCTGCATTGATCATGTTCATGGAATCCCTTGAAAGCAACCAACAGTTAGCATGCTCACAGGCAATGTAGAATGGCTCTGCCATAACTCCTCTTGGCAGACTTCAGTACTCCATAGCACAGCCTTTGTTCTTGATCATTGATTGTTCTCCTTCTTACAGCATAGGCCACAGGGTGAAGGAGATTGCCTTGCTCCTTTTAGTATCCTGATTGCCTTTAACAATTTGGGCACAAAATACTCACTAACTAGAAACAAGCCAAATACCCCAATGTCAAGCTCCATACCGAATATTCTTGCTTCCAAATACATTAGCCTGTTTAATCCTCCCAACAGCCCAATGATGTAAGTTTGTCAGGTTCGTGTTGCCGCATACCAAGTCACCTCCCATAACCCAAAGTAATAGCTTCAAATTAGACCACCTATCAGTTCGTGAGAGTCTGTGGCTTGGCTGGGGCTCGGCTGCACAGGCTTTTCTTGCTTGGGGTTTTTCATGAAGCTGTGTTTAATGGAAGAGTTCTGTCAGAGTTTGATCCTTCACGATGAGCCTCTAGCCATCCATCATTCTAAGCTGGACTTAAAGAATTGGGGGATGGGCTCAAGAGGCACAGAGCTAAAGCTCCAGCCATAGGCTTGGAAATTTGAGAATATTATTACCCTCAGTTTGATTTCACCGGCGCAAGCCAGCCCTGGAACCTGCTCAGGTTTCAGGGACAGAAATGAGTTCCTCTTCTTGATTTCGGGAGTAGCACCATGTAAGGAAAGGTGGAGGAGTTGCCGGCAACTGCATTTGGAGACTTCGCTATAGCATGACTAGCTTTGCCTTGCCCTAGAGGAGACAGGCATTGTAGGGTGACAAGTGTCTACAAGAGAAAGGGAGGGTGTCAGTGCTCAGGACTTTGCTTCCTGGTGGCTTCTTAATAGACCCTCCCAAATCTCTGCCGGGGGACTGATGTCATCCACATTTTAGTTTCTCAGTACACTATCCATCCGGGGTTTAGGGAGGTATGGGATACCTGAGGCCTGGAATTTCAGCCAAGCTTCACACTTCATTTTTATATGACCTAAAGCAAACGTTGAGCCACTCTTATCCTTATCTGTGAAGTGAGCAGGAATGGTACCTGCTCATACAGGATTCAGGAGAGATGTTAGTAAGGTTGTCCTTGCAAGGTGCTCAGCTTGAGGTACTGCAACCCATTCACAGATGTCCTATATCAAGGATTGTCCAGAGGCAGGGATGCTATGATTGGCACGTCTGTGGGTGGAGAGAGAGTTCTGTTGAGGAAGAAGAAGGACTTGCAGCAAATTCCTCTAAAGATGTCCCATCATTGCTAGTCTCAAGGTTCGCCAGAACCTTCAGAGAAGGACTCATGTTGCTGCCAACTCAGCCTGAGCAGGAGCTTGGGCATAGGGGGGAGAGGGTGTTTTCTTCCCCATCATCTCTCCGTACCCTGCTAGCCCTGTTGATTTGTGGGTAGTGGGTATTTAATTACCAACAGAAGCACGCAAACAAACACGCAGCTACCGACCCAACCCCCAGCTTCTGAGTTAACGCCCAGGCCTTGCTCTTTCATTTTGCAGCTGGTGGGCTAACAGGCAGTCGCTTGGTAAACCAGAATGTGTGAGAAGGATGACATTTCTCTTGTTTATTTCCAAAGGTTTCGTTGTGTTTTTAAAAATGAGACAGTGTTCCTTTTCGGGAGAAGACAGTTCTACTTTGGGTTTAAACCAAACCAAATAATATTTAAGGAAATGCTAAATAAATTATTTATCATGTTGGTCAACGGGTTGGGGAATATAATTTAGATAAACACATTTTTAAGGTCAGCCACTCTAAGGGCTGGGTTTTATAAAAACAACCTGTGAGGAGCTTTAATAAATCTTAAATAAAAACCACAAAGCACTTGTTTCCATTACTGAACCATCCACTATTGCTGAATAAGGGCCACTCAGGAGGTGAGCTTCACCAGGGACCTCCACACCCAGGCTGAGAAATGCCTCTGCTCTGAGAACCCATCCTGAGAGCAAGCGCCGTTGGCGTTGCCTGGCTCTCTGTGAAAGCCATCTAGACTTTGGGTTGCATTTGAATTAGAAAAATGGACAGAGCTGGCTAATTTGGCTCATAAAGTTGTCAAATGAAGATAAATTTTTTCTACTCAGTGAGAGACTTCAGAGTCAAATTAGGATGAATGTAAGTAAAAATAATAAAATAATTATGTGTTTTGGTTCGTTCAGAATAAACAGGATTGCCAGAGACATCAAGAGCATTACATCACCACATGGTCCTAAGGCATCTTTGGGGTTGCTTCCACTGTTACAAGCCGGTTTCCCAGACAGAGAGGTATGGAGGGCAGAGCTTGGGTTAGAGAAAATGGGAAGGAGAGAGTGCAAATGGAGGGAAAGGACTGCTCCTTGCGGCCCTTGGGAAGCCTGCAAAGAAAAGCAAGTTTTGGGAGGAGCTTAGGAGACAGTGAGCCTGTGTGTGTTCTTGTATGTGCCTGTGTGTGTGTGTGTGTGTGTGTGCGCGCACCTGGGTGTGGAGGCAAAGGGACTTACTGGTAGGTGTCAGTTTTTGGGACTGGTCATCTTTGGTTTTGTTTTTCACTTCTGTTTGTTGAGGTAGTCTCTCACTGGCCAAGAACTCAATAAGTGGGTTGAAAATGGAAGGCCAGAAAGGCTCAAGGATCCATGTGTCCTTGCCATCCTACATTGAGAGTGTACCAGGATGGTTTGCCTTTTCTGTCTGGGGTTTAGAGACAGAGCGCGGGTCCTAGTGCCTGGAAAGCAAGCATTTTACTGAGCTATCTTCTCATTCTTGAAGATCAGTTCTTACTCACGCAAAGAGCTGCTTACCTGGGGACGTGCCTGAGACACCTCTGAGGGGGGAAGGGAGGCTGAAACTGGGCAATGAGCCCCGAAGTCTGCCTCTGCCAAGGGTTGAAGTAGAAGCAGAATCTCATGACTTCCGAAAAGAAGATGTTTTCTCTTATATAAGAGCTGGGCCGGGCTGCTTTACCATAAAAAGCATCAAGGCTTGAAAGTTGAGGAGAAAATTTGGCTGACCACATCTGGGGCCTGAGGTTTCATTGAGCTTGAAATGAAAACAATCTTTGCAAAATATTTTCAAAATATTTAATACACACAGGCTGAAGGATGCTGCCTATCTATGTGATTTTTTTAAAATTCAAGTTTGAATTCAGATTAGCAACCTGCTAGCAACTGCTCCGTACTTGGCTTCAATGCAAAGCAGAAAGGTTAGAAATGCTGGCCGCAGAGCCACACAGAGCTGAGTCCAGACCACAGCTCTGCCCTGGGTGCAAAGGCAGTGTGCGTTGCAGTTGCCTTCTCCCTCACTGTGTCTTCGTCCACAGAGTGAGAATGAGCACCGCTTCATCAGGCACTAAAGGCAGCTGTGTGGAGAAGATAGGATAGACTGTAGAAGCATGCACAGGTCCTTCCCGCTCCGTTCCAGTGAGGCAGATGCTTCACCAAAAGGAAGCCTTTCTCCATCTCCTGAATGGTGCTTAGCCAAGCACCATGGACACTGGCAAATGTGAAGCGAGTAGGGAGAATTGAAAATTGCTTGCCCAAAGATGCCTTTTTCTTGCTGGCCCTCTCCCATAACTCTAGATTGTCTGCTGAGGATGAGGTACCACACGGAGAAGAGCCCAGCTGATCCTGCATGTACCCAGTAGATCCCATGGTGAGTGAGAGTGGTTACAAGTCTCACAGTCACTAGCTCACCTATAAACGATAGCAGTGTGGAAGGCCAGTGGCAGAGACAACTGAGCCAGCTCAGAGCAGAGACCTACAACCGACTCAGAGATCTGTGACCTAACCAGAAGTGGGTGCTTTATGTTCAGGGAGGTTTGTTACAGACCAAAAGCTAATCCATGAAGGTGATAGCCACATATTATTATGGCTCAACTGATTTTTGTTCCAGGTGGTTTCTTTTTGTAGAGAAAGCCAGCAAACAGCAAGCCTTAGTGTGCCCATATTTTTTAGTCACTCCTTTTAAGATAAATTTTCAGAAACCAAGAAGGTTTGACACATCAATAAAAATTGTTTCTGAAAATGTTTTAAATTCTTTCTTTCCACTCATTTCAAAACTTTGGCATCAATACACTTGAAGCAAGAATATTGTGTGACGTGAACCCCAGACACTTAAGCTCAAAGATGCTCAATTATGAGACTTGTTGAAAAAAAAAAAGTAACCCAGAAATGATTTGTCCCTTTGACCAACTAGAACCAAAAGGAGTAAGAAGGGATGACACCGGGCAGAGGAAGGCCACTGCCTTGGAACCTATCCACATTCTCTGGTGGGAGTGACAGGTTTTATGAAGGGAGGAAAAGAGTTTGTGGACCAGAGCAGGGTACGGAATTATCTAGACAATTTAAGCCAGCTGCACACCTTCACTTGTGTTTCCCAGGGTGTGACCTGTCTGGACCTTCCCTTCCTCTGAGTATTCATGTCCTTTTCCATTCCAGCTTCCTTCTAAGGCCTGAACTCTTCACCAAGGGTGCTGCTTTCCAAGGACTTGACGTTAAGCTATTTTGGAAAGTTGTGGAAACAAGCTCCCGGCTTAAAGACTACAAGGGGCTCATTTACCTAACTGGTATTTACTGTTCATTATTAAGTGTTTGAGGCATCAGGGATGCAGCAGGGATGTGAGGGACAAGATGGCTTTTCCTGGCACTTTGGCACATGGTGAGAAAAGGTTAAGATTCTTTTGTTGTCGTTTTGCTTTGTGGTTTTGTTGTTTTGTTTTGTTTTTTTTTTTTTTTTTTTTTTTTTTTTCTGAGACAGGGTTTCTATGTGTAGCCTTGGCTGTCCTGGACTGCTTTGTAGGAGAAAAGACTCTTCACCAGGCATCTATGAGCAGTGCTGTGGTGGGAGAAACACAAGATGTTGATGGAGAGTGTGGGACAAGGACCTAACTCAGGGATCTCACCAGAGAGGAAGTAGAACTAAAAGGAAAGATGAAGCATGAGGGTGAAGCTATGGGAGGAGGTAGAAGAAAGACTAAGACAGGCCCAGCCCTAGGCTGTTGGAGAAGAATGTTCATGTGGCTGAGTATCCAGATGAACCCCAGGCTCTCGGTGGACTTGGGCACCACTGTACCCCAATGCCCATCAGGAAAACCATGGGGACATGGTGTATAGTCAGACCTTATGCTGCTGAGCTGAACACCCAAGAGAAGGACTTCAATAAGAGGAAAGATTTGTTTTGGCTCATCATTCCCAAGGTTTGCTGGGACCATTGGAAAATACCATGGCATCAGAACCATGTGGCAGAGAAAGTGACGTTGCAGGGAACCCTGGGTATGAGTTAGCCAGAGAGCAATGCTCCAACCATCTCCTTCCCACAGCTAGAAAAGTTACTCCATGAAGCTACCTTCACTCCTTTCCCCCCAAAAAAGCCCACTATCAAATGATAAACTCAGCCCTGAGTCTGCTAATGAAGGCAGCGCCCTCAGGAGACAACCACTTCCTTAAAGCCCCACCTCTGAGTGCTGCTAGCATGAGTCTTTCTAGGACACTTCATGTCCAAAGCCATAACGCATGACCTTCTTTCCTAGTTCTGCCACAGAGTCGGGGTGACCTCAGGTTTGTTTGTTGCTTTTGAAGGCTATGTGTACATTGTCAGAGAGTATGTAAGCAGCGGTGTGCCAGCTGGCAGCGGGTTTTCTGACGGGGTCAATTCGAAGTGCGTATGCTTGCCTGGAGGAAAGTCAGACACTGGAACAACCTACTCCCATTTCCAACTAGTTGAGATATGAAAGAAGGTTGAGTGGCTGGCAGGATAGCTCATATATATCCGCATATATATATATATATATATATATATATATATATATAATATCATACATCAGCAGGTGCAGATAAAGGGACCTGCTGGCAAGTCTGAAGAGCTGAGTTCAACCCCAGGACCCCTTGGTAGAAGGACTAAGGCAAACTTTGCTAGTTGAACTCTGACCTCCACACATACTCCACATGCAGGAAGCCTCACAAATACATATGCACAGAAACTAAATAATGGGATGAAATGAAAGGAGGTTAAGACCCAGAATTTGGAGAAATGTGCCTGCCATAGGATGGGACAATAATAAGTTTAATTTATAAAGGCCATTGACCAAAAGTGGAGGTTTAGTATAGGAACTGTGGAAGAGAAAATGTATTGGTCACTTCGTGATGCATAACAAGTGGCCTCGAAACTCAGCAGCTTGAAGCAGAGGACATTTATTATGCCAGGGCATTTGGGGTGCTGGAATATGGATGCAGCACAAGGATGTGCCTCTGTGACTATGGCCCCTGGGGAAGTTGGAGTCATCAAGAGCAGTGTTGGCAGCTGGAGGTCTGAGCCTGCAGAGCTCACGTGGTGTTGACCACAGTCTCTCACAGGCGACCAGGTGCCACAGTTCTTTAGTGGCTGTTGGCTAGAAGCAGCTCATGTGGAAGTGTCCATAGGGTGCCTCAAGTCTTCATCCCCCCCCTCCCTGACACTGCTCTACCTACCTCAGCCTTCATTCTCCGGAGCCATCGCTCTCAGGGCTCAGCTCACATCCTTTCTGTTTATGCAGAAACATCAGTTCTGTGTCTGGGGAAGGGATGGGCCAGCCCAGAGGGACCTGACAGCTGCTTGGCACATTCCTTTCTCTCCACAAAGCCAAATGGACTCTGGTTTTTCTGGCAAAGAGAACTTTCCCCAGGTCTGCTTTTGCACTTAAGGTATTTAAGGTCTAATTGTTTATCTTTGCCTACTTCCTGTCAGGAGTCCTCTGGCACAGCTTCAGCCAGGGCGACGGGCTGGACAGGAGAAGCGAGATGAGACATCGGAGCTTGGGAAGACTTGCAACGCCACTGATGGAGAACAACTGTTTCTACCCAGGACATTCAGCCTTTGCCAGGGAAACGGAATAGAAATTCCAGAACTGTGCAGGGAAAGCAAGATAAAATGAGGAGAGTTTGCAATTAACAACCAAATGAAAGTTTGAAGAAGTTCCAGGGGAAAACCAGTTTTGGCATCTGGTAGATTCCAGGCTTTGGGATTAAAATCTCGCAGTTGGGAGAGTAATTATTTGGTTTTCTATGTTGTACCTCTAGGGGCAATCATTTTCAGGGCAAGGTGGCTCATAACCCTGAACCTAACATTAGCATCGCAGGCTGCTCGCCCAAACTTATTTTATTTTCATTTGTGTGTTATTGGCTTGAAAACTCCCCGGAGTCCCTGATCCATATCATGTTGGCACGTGTCCCCACAGCAACTAAAATGCTGAGCAAGCGTTACGCTCTCACTGTTTTTCTTGACTTGGGAGAGGCCCAAAAAATTCTAGTTGCTACAGAAAGAGTGATAAAAGTCCCAGCCCTACTCTCCAACAGATCACACCCCCCAAGGGGGCCTTTAAGGGCTGGATATTTTTCAGCTGAACAATAGTTAGACAAAGGCCTCCATAGACGTGTGTGTGTGTGTGTGTGTGTGTGTGTGTGTGTGTGTGTGTGTGTGTGTGTGT